>NC_138186.1:172169756-172742696 GCF_964194105.1 Spermophilus citellus | reverse complement strand
CCTTCCTTCTCTCCCTTCCTTCCTTCCTCCCTTCCTTCCTTCCTTCCCTCCTTCCTCCCTTCCTCCCTTCCTCCTTCCTTCCTTCTTTCCTTCCTTCCTTCCTCCCTTCCTCCCTCCCTCCCTTCCTTCCTTCCTTCCTCCCTTCTTTCCTTCCTTCCTTCCCTCCCTCCCTCCCTCCCTCCCTCCTTCCTTCCTTCCTTCCTTCCTCCTTCCCTCCCTTCCCCCTCCCTCCCTCTCTCCCTCCCTTCCTTCCTTCCTTCCCTCCTTCCCTCCCTTCCTCCCTCCCTCCCTCCCCTCCCTCCCTCCCTTCCTTTTTCCTTCCTCTCCTTCCTTCCTTCTCCTTCCTTCCTTCCTTCCCTCCCTCCCTCCCTCCCTCCCTTCCTTCCTTCCTCCCTTCCCTTCCTTCCTTCCTTCCTTCCCTTCCTTCCTTCCTTCCTTCCTTCCTTCCCTCCTTCCCTCCCTTCCTCCCTCCCTCCCTTCCTCCCTTCCTCCCTTCCTTCCTTTTTTCCTTCCTTCCTTCCTTCCTTCCTTCCTTCCTTCCTTCCCTCCTTCCCTTCCTTCCTCCCTCCCTCCCTCCTTCCCTTCCTCCCTTCCTCCCTTCCTCCCTCCCTCCCTTCCTTCCTTCCTTCCTTCCTTCCTTCCTTCCCTCCTTCCCTCCCTTCCCTCCCTCCCTCCCTCCCTCCCTCCCTTCCTCCCTTCCTTCATTCCTCCCTCCCTCCCTCCCTCCCTTCCTTCCTTCCTTCTTTCCTTCCTTCCTTCCTTCCTTCCTTCTTCCTTCCCTCCTTCCCTCCCTTCCTCCCTCCCTCCCTTCCTCCCTTCCTTCCTTCCTTCCTTCCCTCCTTCCCTCCCTTCCTCCCTCCCTCCCTCCCTCCCTCCCTCTCTCCCTCCCTTCCTTCCTTCCTCCCTTCCTTCCTTCCTCCCTTCCTTCCTTCCTTCCCTCCTTCCTCCCTTCCTCCCTTCCTCCCTTCCTTCCTTCTTTCCTTCCTTCCTTCCTCCCTTCCTCCCTCCCTCCTTCCTTCCTTCCTTCCTCCCTTCTTTCCTTCCTTCCTTCCCTCCCTCCCTTCCTTCCTTCCTTCCTCCCTTCTTTCCTTCCTCCCTCCCTCCCTTCCCTCCCTCCCTTCCTTCCTCCCTTCCTCCCTCCCTCCCTCCCTCCCTCCCTTCCCTCCTTCCTCCCTTCCTTCCTTCCTTCCTTCCTTCCCTCCTTCCCTCCCTTCCTTCCTTCCTTCCTTCCTTCCTTCCTTCCTTCCCTCCTCCTCCCTTCCTTCCTTCCTTCCTTCTCTCTCATGGTGCTGGGGATCAAGCAAGCCCAGGGCCTTATGTGTATCAAGCAAGCGCTCCACCACTGAGGTACACCCCCAGCCCAAAGTGACCTTTTTTACTGGGAACTGTGCAGCGGTGACAGATATGTTAATTAGCTGGAATGCTGTGACTGTGTCACAATGTGTAAGTCTGTCAAAACATCAAGGTGTTCAATAATTTTTATATGTTGATAATATGTTGAAAATGAAAAAGGGGTAGAGCTGGGTGGTGGAATGCCAGCCTGTGCATGTAGGGCCCTGGGTTCAGTCCTCAGCACAAGAGAAAGAAATAGAAAAAAGGCTTTTTAAAAATATATAGGAATAAATGTATCTTTTAAAAAGTCTTCATCAGAGTCCACGGGATGGGTGTCATCTTGTCACCCAATGGGGCCCAGGAGGGAGACAGGGACCTCAACTCAGCTTTTGTTGGCTCTTGACATAGGTTGCAGAAAAAGAATTTGGGGACCTGTCGGGAAGAGGCATAGCAGAGATTCATTTAGGAAGGCAAGGGGCACTCACCGGAGGGAGAGAGCACAGGCCATCTCAAGAGTGAAATGGGCCTCGGGCTCTTCTCTTAAAGGAGACCGTCACCAGGGAGCCGAGGCGCTTTAATCTCAGAGCTCAGGGTGGGGGCCTGGTTCTCTTCAGGATCCCCAGGCTGACATTGTTGGGCGTTTATAGATGACATTTGCAACATTCCCACCTCATAAGTCACTAGCAACATTTTTTCCCTTGGCTTTATTTAGTCTAAAGAAAATAGGTTGTGCAAGCTAGCAATGTGTGGGGGCGCTGGCTCACTGGGCCCGACACTCTGAGGCCCTGGGCTGCTTAAGACTCAGACCTGGGGGCACAGGCCGGGAGTGCAGGGCTGCTCGTGGGGCATCTTGGGGTGAAGTCACAGCCCCCATCCTTCTGTACTCCCCTGTCCACCTCTGCTTGAGTCTTCCATCCTCCTCAACCCCACCTTGAAGGAGAGGAAAAGCGGACAAAGGGACCTCACTGCCCACGGTCAGTGGAGGACAGTGAACTTCCTCACATTGAACATCAGCACTTTATAGAGCGCAGTAACGCAGCGTCTTGTGAATGTGGACGCCTCACATGGCCTGGGTTCTCAAGTTACTCTTGTGAAAGCCCTGTGTGGGTCAGCACCTGACCCACCACTAGGGAGTGACAGGAGGAATTCCCGCCTGAGGCCACGGCGGGGCTGCCCAGCCGGGGACTCAGACTCAGCAAGAAAAGGCTGTGCTGGCTGCTGGTCCTGTTTCCAGCAGCCTGAGGTGCCAGGCATTTGGTGGTGACATGTTTGCAGAAGTAACCCAGACTCTCAGCTGTTGGCTGAGGGACTGTGATCAAAATGCAGCCCTTCCCTGCGGAGCCTGAGCAGCAGCCCCGATCCACTGACAAGGGCTCTTATCTCATGAATCTAATTTGATAGAATATTCTAAAAACGCGGGTCCGTGAGCGTGAAATGGGTGGAGGAAGATGGGAACTGGGGGTTACCAACCTTGGATTTGGTGAAACCAGTGGTCATTTTTAATTGCTTATGTTCTGTTTTGCCTAAATCAGCTTCAGACTCCTCTGGAATTGCTGTACCCATGTCTGGGAGCGGTGTCTGTTAGCGGTGGCACGCTGTGTTGACCTGGGGCCAGCCTGGTGGTATTTGCTACCTGCCCTTGGGTGCGCTCTAACACTTCTCCCCTGCCAGGGCCGTCGCCAGCGCCGCAGAGCTGGTGGCACTTGTCCACGGAGGTCTGCAGCTCAGAGCGAGGCACCCCACCTTGGTGCACATGGCTTCTTCCAGATCTCACCTGGTGGTGACGGTGACTCTGACTGTGGTGCCCCCCTCAGACAGCACTGGTGAGCTGCTATTGGCGCTGGGTCAGTTCAAGTAATAGAAATCCACCAAGAGGAAAAATCCCGGGGTCACCGCGGGGTCTGGAGCAGGAATTGCAGCCACACCCTCCAACGACCTGGGATCTGGGACCTGAACCAGGAGGCCCTAGGACCCAGGCTGGGGAGAGAGAGGGAGGTGGCGGGAGGAAGCATCTGCTAGGGACATGGGCAACCGGGCATGCGGCACCTGGGGGCGCGGGGCAGCGTCCTGAGGGGACTGCCCAGTGGGAGAGAGAACAACGCCCGGCGTGTCAGAAAGGCCGTGTCATGCCACAGAGGCCCACGGCGTCCAGAGCAGCAGCTCCTGGACTCCAGCCACAGAGGCCTACACGTGCCTGCGCACAGGTGCACGGCAGGGCGTCAGGGGGCAAGGCAAGGCTAGGCCCCGTGTGGCCTGTGGAAGTCCACAGTGCAGAGGGTGTGTCCTGCAGAGCCCGCTCTGGCCCCGCCCCCCACGCAGCCCCAGGGAAGCCCTGCTGACCTGCCCCAGCTCATTTCCTTCTTGCCTGGAAGGCCAGTGTAGACAGATGTGGTGCGTCTTGTCACAATGACACTCCACATTGTGGTCCCCGGACAAGGGAGATCGGGGGGCAGCATACTCACTCCTCGAGCCACTCCACCAGCCAGCACAGCTACTGCCCGGCACAGGACTGGGCTCAGGTAGGGCCCAGGTAGCGCCAGGTACCTGAAATGTAGGGAGCTCTGCTGATCCTGTGAGTGCTGCCACAAGACACAGACACAGAGGTGCCTCTGTGCAGGGGTTCTGGGCTCTCCTACGAAAATCTCTGTGTTTTCTGTTTTGTGCGATGAGCATAAGCTCTCCCAGGGTCTCGTGGAGTCTGTTCAGGAACTTCGCAGGGCGAGACTTCATACCCAAGGGAACAGCACTTCTTCGGGCTTCTGTGAAGCTGACGGATGGATTTCCAGGAGGGCATGGGTCTCCCCGGGGTCCAGTCACCATCGTCACCTGGACTACTAGGAAGCATTATTTAGTTTCCTTGGGATGGGCAGGGCATTCGTTCGACTTCCCACTGTGAAGCATGCTACCCGCCTCCTTTTCTTGTTATAGTCCCCTACAGAACCCACCGACTGTCCCTCTGCCCATTTTGTTTCTAAGAGGAAGAGAGAGGCAGAACCAGCTTCTCGCTGGTGGGTGAGGCATGGAGGGAGGGTGGAGCTGCCAGAGGCCTCTGCACTGACTCCTTGCCCGTTTGTCCTCTGTCCTCCCCTCCCACCAGGCCAGCAGCACCATCCAGCCCCCCTGCAGGGTCACGCTGGGGCAGGGAAGGGGTGGAGCACCTCTCCCCAGGCTCTGCCTCTCCAGCCCCTTCCTGTGGACCACACGGGTTCTGCGAGGCCAGCGCGGGCCAAGCTGCAGCTGGTGGACCTGGCCGGCAGTGAGTGTGCAGGTGAGCAGGAGCTGGTGGCCAGGTGGGTAGACAGGCAGCGGGAAGAAGCCCTCACCTGGGGGTGCCCACAGCCAGGCTGTGACCGGCCACCAGGAAGCTCTGAGCCTGGCACCTCTGCTCAGGTGACTCGAAGCCCTGTCAGATCTGGCCATCGGAGGTCCCCCCAGGGCAGTCAGAGGTCACGTTCTTCCTCCTCAGTTTCCAGGAGCAGCTCTGGCCCCTGGAGGAACCATGGTGGCGCGATGGCGGAGTCCACTGGAAGGACTCCCAGGAGGTGCCTCCCCACCAGCTGCCGAGAGGCCCTCCGCCCAAGAGCCTCCTTACTCCTGGGCGCTTGCTGAAGTTCAGGGTGGCTGAGGGGGCTTCTGTGCTTTGCAGGTGCATCTGGGGTGACTGGCCTGGCACTAAGGGAGACCTCGTTCATCAACCGGAGCCTCGCAGCCCTGGCAGATGTCCTGGGTGCCCTGTCGGAGCGCCGTGGCCACGTGCCTTATCGGAACAGCAAGCTTACCCACCTGCTCCAGGACACCATCGGTTGGTCCCCCTCGGATGAACCCAGAATAGAGAACACTGTGAGCTCCGCCTGGGGGAGCTGTCCCTGGTCCAGATTGTCCTTGGGCCCACCCAAGTCTGCTGGGCTTTTGGGAGGTCCCTCTCCAACGTCCCTGGCACTTGGTGGCAACTGCACTTGTGCCCTCCACAATCTTGGGTAGGGCTGGCTGGTGTGCGCCTTCAGAGGTGCACCCCTCGCCATCCAGCTAGGCTCAGGGCTCTTGGGGAAGGCCTCGCATCTCTCCCTCCATCACGCTGGACTCAGTAGTAGCAGGGCCACCTGCTCCATGGGCCCCAAGCTGTGGGAGCTGCAGCTCTGCTGAGTGGGGTGAGGGCACTTGGTGCAGCCTCAGGGCCTGTACCTGCCACCTCTGTGGGGACCGCACTCTGCTCCAAGTGCCAGTGGACTTTGTGTAGGCAGCCGGACCCCGTCCAGTGCTTTGGGACATATAGATGCCATTTGTCATGACTCCTACTCAGCTCACATCTGGTTCCTTTTATTTAAGGGGGTGATGCGAAGCTCCTGGTGATCCTCTGTGTGTCCCCTGGGCAGAAGCACGTGGCCGAGACACTGCAGGGCCTGGGGTTCGGGGCCCGAGCTCGGCAGGCTGAGCGGGGACAGGCTGGGAAGAGGCCTTCCTGCGCCCAGGTAAGGAAGCCGTGCGTGGGCTCAGCATCTCGATGAGTCCTCTTCCCCGGAAGAGTGCTCTCTGTCACTGTTTTCTAGTGTGAGCGCCTGAGGAATAAATGTGTTTGGATTTGATGAGCCTGTTGTGCCCCAGGGACCTGTGGCTGGCTGGCTGGGAGATCCCCGCACAGCTCAGGCCAAGTCACCCGGCACAGGAGGCCCAGAGAGAGGACGGCTCGTCCAAGGAGCCTCCTCCCGGAGCAGGTGGGTGGCAGGTGCTCAGGTGGGTGAGGAGCTGTGCTGTCTGTGCAGCAGGCCCACGGCCCCCCAGGAGGCCCAGCTCTGCGTGCTGTGCCTCCTTAGACACAAACGAGGCCACAGACACAGGAGCTCTGCGCACAGGCTTCGGAACTAGACAGACTTGGGCTCTGCCTCCTCCCGGCTTTGTGTCCCAGAGAGGGAAGGCCCCATTTCCTTGTCTGTGAGCTGGGGTGAAGATCAGGGGTGCACAGTACGGGCAGTGAGGCCTGGCGGAGCAGAACAGGTGCAGTACTCACAGCACACCGCCCCAAGGTGTCTGTACGTTGCTTCCCTGGCCAAGAGAGGGCCCAGGCTGGGCACAGTGACAGGGGAGGTGACGAGATCTCCAGCTCTTGGCCAGGGGTCTATGAGTAGTCAGGGCTCTGGGCACCGAGGAGGAAACAGCCCATTTCATGTCCACCAGCCTCTGAACTCACGCAGCTCCATGTGTGGGAAATCAACCCCAGCATCGGGGGACTTGGTGCCAGGGCAGGAGAAGGGCCTGGAGGGGGCTGGTGATCTGCCCACTGCTGGTGTCCACGTGTGCTGGGAGCCATGTCACAGGACCCAGTTGCAACCTGAGAGCTGCCTTCCTTGTTTCTGACCTTCTGGGCAGAGCCCCGCTGTACCAGGCTGACAGAGAAGCGCAGGAGACCCTGCCCGCAGGCCCGTGGGGAACGGCTAGACCCAGAGGCACACAGAGCAATGGTCAGAGGAGCAGTCTGAAGTCACTTTGTGTTTTCCCCAACCCCTGGTGCTGGGGCTCCGGGCTCTGTGGAACAGGAGGGGGTGGGGGGAGCCCAGCTGGTTCCTGAATTGTCTTTCCACCCAAGTATGTGGAGAGCAGAGGCTAGCTGGGGCAGGAGGGTGGGCCACCATCTGGCCATCCATCTGGGGAGGCCCCTGCCCAGGAGGGACTCCTGCCGGGGAAGGCCATGAGCAGGAACTGTATGCTCCATGGGGGAGGCTGCAGGGAGAATATTAAAGGGGAGTGAGTCTCATAGTTCCCAGGACCCTCAAGTACCCCCCACACACACACATGAAAGAACCAGGTCTGGTGGTGTCGGGAGTAGGCTGGCCCTCACTCAGCCATGGGTGGGAGGAGGTGTGACCGGAGACAATGAGGCCCCTGTACCTCCCTTGACCCTGGACAGGCCTGACTTCAGGTGAGAGGCTCTCGGGACTGGTGCAAGGCTGAACTGGATTTGGGTCAGTGCAGACCCTGCTTAACACTGAATATGGAGTGTGCACAGGACGTGGGTGTCAGTCCTCAGACAGGGAGGCCCAGGCCTCTCTGGATCTGCTGCCCGTAGATGACTCAGTGCCTAGCAGTGACTCGGGCAGCACAGGAAACCTGGGGTACAGTGTGTATCCCCAGCTTCAGCCCGACACCCAGCAGCGGGCAGCTGCAGTGTGTCCCCACACATCTCCGGGAGGGCAAGGAGCCCCGTTCTGGGTGGCAACAGAGTGGCACACATCCCAAAGATAGCCTGCCCAGGGGAACGTAACATGGCCAGAGGCTGACCCTCAGCTCTGACCCCTGTGGGCCCTCTGGGAGCTCCTTCATGCAAGGCCGGAGTTGCACCCTACTCTCTTCAAACCTGTGGGAGGTCTGAGGTCCCTGGTTTTAAAGATGCTTTATGCCGATTTGTTGGAAGAAAAGGATTCAGCAGCAGCTTAAGAAGCACGTAACGGCTGCGTTGAGGGATGGACCATGAGGGGAGGCAGAGACTTCCTGACCACTGAGTGACCACGAGGACAGGACGTGAGGGGTCCAGTGCCTCTGCTGGGGAGGTTCCCTGAGGACCTGGCTCTGAGCAGAGTGTGGAGGAGGTCAGCGACACTGGGGAGGACACGGGTGCTGTGCTGTCCCCTTGTGGTCACCCCATTCTATCTCATGCCCAAGCCTGTGAGGGATGATTCCCACGACACAGAGTGTGTGGGACAGCAGGCCTAAGAGCCAGAGGAAAACTGCTAACCTGGAGGGGTGGACAGGGCTTGGTCAGCACAGGGTTGAAGCCAGGGGCCAGTGACCCTCAAAGAGGCCGTGTGCCTGTGTATTCTGCGACTGGCAGGGTAAGACAGAGCCAGGCTCCAGCCCTGCTTTGTCAGCAGAAAGGGACGCGCTGCCTTGGGGAGAAAGAGGAAATGGATTCTGGCCCCCCCATGTCACTGGGGGTGCCAGCAAGCTGTCTGCTCAGGACGAGGCCCAGCTGACCACTGCCTCATCGTGTCCCCTTCCTCCAGGACATGTGGCGTCTGCTGCAGTATCCAGTGGGCTGGGTGACACCGCCTTAGTGCACGCGGCCCCGGGGGGAGCGAGAGTGGGCACGTGGTCCGGCAAGTGGGTGTCGGACTGCAGCTGTGCCTTGGCAGGGCTTTGTCCCACTGCCAGCCTCCAGCCTCGGCCCCAGCTCTGGTATGTCAAGAGCCACACGGTCAGCACACATCCATTCCCTGGATGCCTACTTCATGTCCAGCTGTGTTCTGGGCATTGGAGATGCCACAGTGGACACGTGAAGCTCCTGCCCTGGGAGACTGCAGAGCTGGGCGGGACAGCCACGTTCCCCCAGGCGTGTCCTGCCCCCAAGTGCAAAAATAGTCCGTCATTCCACAAGCTGCAGATAAAATGTGTCCCCAGAGCTCTTCTTGCCAAGGTGACGAGGGCTGGGAGGCTGGGGTTTGGCAGGTGACTGGGTTAGGAGGTAGAGGGCCACAACAGGATTAATAATGTTATTAGAGGTCCCAGGGGTCCTCACCCCTTCTACTGCGTGAGGCCATGGCAAGCAGGAAGAGGCCCTTGACCAGAGTCCAGTTGGCCTGGGCCTTGGGCCTGGGTGTCCAGGCCCCAGACGTGTCTCTGCCTGAACAATTTCTGTGCCCGTGATTGGCTGTAGGAGCCAAGCTGAGACTGCATGACAGGAGCCTCCCCAGAGACCAGGTGCCTGCAGGCCACCTCTCATGAGAAGCCATGTGCCAGGCGAGGCTGCAGCCAGGTGGCCACCGACCTCCAGGGCCCTGTCTCTGGGCCAGGGGCATCGCTTCATGGACCTGTCTCCACAATGGGGATTGGTCTGGTCACAACCCCATCACACCTCCCAGAGTGGTGCCCATCCTGAGTCCCTTGTGGGTGGCCGAGGTCAGCCTGGGAGTCAGCTGGCCCTGCATGCTGGGTGATGTCCCCACCCTGCTCCAGAGGGCCTCTTCCTTCTGCTCCAGCACCACTCAGGCCTCGCAGCCTCTGGCACCCAGAAGAGCAGGCCCCAGCACCAGGGAAATCATACCGTTCGGGACACTGCCCGTGGTCCCAGATGCTCTGTGATGGTGACTCCAGTTTCTACTGAGCCTGAACCTTGGCTGCTGACTTCAGGTGCACATGGTGACAGCAGCAAAGGGCAGATGGGAGAAGCCACATGCTGCCAGCAGCCCCAGCAGGTCCACAGGAGTCGGGCACGGGCAGTGTTAGGTGCAGGCCAGCACCCAGGCCAAGGGCTGCTGGGGAAGTGGCAAGCCATGGGGGCCATGGAGGCTTGGGCAGGTGAGGAGCCCAAAGGAGCTCCAGTCTGAGGCCTGTCCGGCAGCCAGGGGCCTCCATTCACCAGCAGGAGGGCTGTGAGCCGAGAGCTGGGCACGACACATGTCCCTGGGAGTCAGCCCTGTGACCAGAGGGTCTGACACCAGCATCCCCAGCTTGAGCCTGACTCTGAGGCCGGCAACCTCCAGGTGGTCATGGGCACCCTCTGCCAGGAGGAAAGAATTAAGGCTGGGAAATCTGAAGTAGGTCTGAAGGAAGTTCAGAGAAAAATTAAAAACCATCCAATCCCAACTTTCAAAACCTGGAAAATAACACTAATAATCCCAAGATTCTGAGTCAGCACCTTTATGAACTGGTTGCCTGAGTAACGAGCCACACACAGCCCGGGGCCTTTGCAGCCGGTCCTGTGAACCATGCTCTGAACCACATGGCTCTCCTGGCTTGGCAGGGCAGCTCCCAGCAGTGAGCCTGAGGCATGTCCCCTGTGCCGGGTTACTGGTGACAGGATGAGGACCCAGGGCTGAGAAAGGGGCTGCGGGATTGGGAGGTGTTTCTGCTGCCCCCTGGAACTCTGCTTTGGGGAGGACATGCCCACCCTGTGACATGGCTTCTGCCCTGTGCTGTCCAGTCCCAGAAGTTTACCACCCCTGAAACCTGGCCTGAGCCCTGGATGCCTCCCGCCAGGCCCGAGTTAGATGGTCTGCAGCTGTGGCCCCAGGGCTGCACCAGCCCCCTGCATGCCTCAGGCCCCGTGTGGTCAGCCATGATGAGGAGGGCGGTGGTGCCCAGTGGAAAAGGATGGGGTCCCAGCCCCCCACAGCTGCAAAGTCGCCTGCACATTCTATGAAGCTGTAACTGCATGCGCACATTGCTGAGCCCACGGCTTAACCTGCCTCGGGGGCTGCTGCACGTGCTGCTGCCTGAGCCCTGCTGCTTGGCGTGGAGGACCCTGGAAGGCACCGGAGGCCCGGCTCCTCCTGTCTCCAGCCACAGAGCAGCTGTCCAGGCCGCATTGTCATGGAGCTGCGCAGGCTGTCCCAGAAGGGCTGGACTCCAGCTGGCAGTCTCCATCCTCCAATGGGGGTGCTGACCAGGGCACAGAGGACAGGAACACAAGAGCAGGCTCTGCTCCCCAAGAAGTGAGTGTGCCAGCTAGGAGTCAGAGTGCGGAGGGTCCACGCTGCATCTGGGTGAGGCAGGAAGTGAGACCCTGGCCTGGGGCTGACCCGTCGACCTCTAAGTGTCCTCTCCACCCACTCGCAGACCAGAGATTGCAGCCGCAGCAGGGCTGCCTGGTGGTTGAGGTCACTTGGCTCAACTCTCCATGGGCCCCAGGCCCAGAGGAAGGACAGAAATAGAAGGCCCACAGGGCCCAAGTGGGTTCTTGGGTCAGCCAGCGGCCCCCTCTGCCTCCCATCTGGAAGGACATAGGGTGCAGGACCCGGCCTCCCTGTGACCTTCTGCTGCTGCCCACAGCTGTGCTGAGAAGTCAGGACACACAGGGCAGGGCCAAGGGGACTGGCAGGGGACGTCTTGAAGAGAGGCTATGACCAGCTCTGGGAGGGCTGGCAGAGACCAGCCGGGGCTCCAGCCCATCCCAGACACGAGGAGAAGTAGCCAGAACGAAAAGGTAACCCCACCATGGGTGGAGACTGGACAGGTCACCCTGGCTACTCAGGGAGGACTCACTGTGTGAGGCCCTGGTCCTGGCCACTGTCCTCACAGCAGGCATTGGGTCCCCACCCTCAGCCATGGCCTCATGGTACATGGTGCCTGCTCACCCTCAGCAGAGGACTCAGGGCCCCTTGGGAGCCCTGGTGGTGACGGTGACACTGATGACGCTGTGAGACCCAGGCCTGACAGGTCAACCCTCGACCCCAGCAGCCAGGGAAGAGGAGGAGACGCAGTGGCCATGCCGTCCCTGTCGGTGAACGGGAACCCAAGCCCCAGCTGGTGTGCTGGGGGCCAGGCAAGTCCTTGAGGAGCAGAGGGACCTCAGGGTGACCCTCAGCCATGCTGCCTCCACCTCAGCTGTGGGGTGCTGTGCTGGGAGGGATTTCCCCGGGCCCTTTCTCCGGGACACTTGCAGTGCGGGGAAGTCGAGGCCGGTGGCTGGGAGCTCGCCTGACCCCTTGTGAGAGCCTCGCTTGCCTCGTCCTCCGCATTCCTGCACCTGCGCGTGGGCTTGATGCATGTGGGGTGCGCGTGCACATGTGAGGACATCTTTGTGTGGGCAGGATCCTGTCCAGGCCCTCACCACGCCTGCTCCCTCAGTGGGCACGTTCCTGCCCTACGTGGGCTGGGCTTTTGCTCCTCGAGCGTCTCTGGAGGGAGCTGGTCTGACCCTCCCCAGGCCAGGTGAACCCCTTCTCTACCCCTTCCCATCCCCATCTTGGGGAAGGCAGCTGTGCCAGCCGTGTGAGGTCTGGTCCTGGCCGCTGTCCTCACAGCTCTGGGTGCCTTTCCCACCACAGTCCCCAGTTGCACATGGATCTCTGGGCAGGTCTTTTCCTGCACGTCACACTGTCCTGGGATGAAGGCTTCAGCTTGACAGAAGTCCCCGAGGGCACTCACTGCAGAACTGTTATGCCTGGTCCCAGCCCCCGGGAGAGGACGAACCCAGGCTCTGGGTGTGCTTGGTTCTTTAGCCGCTGTGGCTCCCAGTGACCACGTAGGGCTTAGCCAACAGACACACGAGTCCACATGTCCAAGTAAACAGGACAGCAGGATGCTGGCAGGCCCCTGTGTAGAGTCCACAGTAATGAACCCCCGCTCTGGGCTTTTCAGGCATCGAAGACACCAAGGTGGAATTACCCGTGGGATCCACCTGCCTATGGCCCCTGGAGCCTCCTGGGAGGAAGGCAGGGGCCACTGTGGTGGTAGGCAGATGAGGCAGAGGAGCAGCCCCAACCAAGGCACCTTCCCTGCCACCAGCAGGGCCGTGGCACCACAGCACTCCTGGGCCAGGCTGGGATGTCTCAGGAAGAGAGCACGGCCTGGGGTGGGAGGGGCCTCAGCCTCAGGGCAGGGGTCTACCTGGTGGTGTGTCTGTGCAGGAGGTGACAGGGTCTCTGGGTGGGCCTGGGAGACAGCTGGGCCCAGAGTGCAGGAGAGGCCTGCATCTGCAGGACCCTGAACTTCTGAGCAGAATCACAAAAAGCAAGGTCCAGGAGAGGCCATGGCACAGTGGTGCAACGGTGAGCTGCAGCTTTGGGTTTAGGGCCCGGGCGGACAGTGTAAGTGCAGGAGGCCAGGCTCCCCCAGGGCCTGAGGCTGGCCAGACACCCTTCACATAGGCTGCTGCGCTGCCCCAGGGCCAACACCACTGACTCCTGGCTCTCCTGGATGCTGGATGTCCAGACCCTGACTTATCATTCGGGGAAGGAACTTATGGGCCACAGACAGGCACGAGGAGGACCCCCATCACCCTGGGCTGACGTCCGAGCTGGCTTCACACCTCCCACAGCGGGAGACCTTTGAAAGCTGGCCAGGAAGTGGGGGTTGGAAGATAGAAGAGGCAAGGGCCAAGACCGCCCTGCCCCGGGCTGGCCACAGGGCAGTGGTGTGGGGTGAGCCACCCTCAGGCTGGCAGGCGCAGACGGAGGCACCTGTGGACAGTGTCTACACCACAAACTCCTGCAAGGACATGCCCTCCCTGAGCAGGTCCAGGGAGAGACAGTTCATGGACCTCTTGCCACAGAGGGCAGCCCTGGCCTCCTGGGGCACCAGCAGCCCTGCCAGAGCGCAGCTGAAGGCACAGGTGTGAGAGGCAGGTGCAGGGCGAGGGGCTGGCTGGAGCTGATGCGTGTGGCCCAGGCTGCGGCTGTGCAGGGCCTCCCTGCCGCTGGGCTCCGCCTCCGGGACCTGCAGGGAGAAGCCACCCACAGCTCTTTACTCAGCAGCGGGTGCTAGCCCAGCTGCTGTCACAAGCCTGTGCTCCCTGCTGGGTGTGCTCTGCCTCTGGCCGGAGGACTGGACCCCTGCAGGGCTCCCACTGCCTGGCCTGGCCCCCACCTGCCCCTGCCAGGGTGCTCTGCTCCAGGCGCTGGAGGCCCCTGACCCCAGCAGCAGCAGCTCTGCTTCAACCCTGCTGCGCCTCCCCACCCCACCACCCTGCACCGCCAGGTCCTCTGCCCCATCACACAGCCCCTGGCTGGTCTCTGCTGCGGCCATCAGGGGTGGTGGGCCCAACCGAGGGCTGTCCCACAGAGATCCCACACGTGGCAGAGGGGGATGGAGGGAAGAATGGGGACAGTCACATACATGGCCACCTGTGGGCCACACATGGGTCACATGCAGGCCACACTGCCCAACCTGGACCTAGGGGGCCCTACCTTGTGTAGGACCTCGGTGCTCTGGCCTCTGGTCCTGGCCAGCGGGACCTGCACCACTGTGAAGGGCTCCGAGCAGGAGGCTAAGGAGGAGGAAGGGGCCTGAGCGGGGGCTGGCAGGGCCCGTCCTGCAGCCGCCCGCCCCAGTGCTGTGTCCTGGAGCCCTGACTCCTCGTGGCCAGCAGGCGAGGTGGTCTGTGATCTCACACAGTGTCCACTGCGAGGTGGTCCTGTGTGTCCCAGAGAGCCCAGGGCATCGGGTTCCACCTGACACAGGACCCCTCTCCTTGCCCCACCTGGCTCCATCAGGAGAGGAAGGTGAGCAGCCCCAGGAGGCCCAGGACCTCCCCACAGAGCTGGGGCCCCAGCCTGCCCAGGGCACATCTGTGTTGAGGCTGGGGAGAAGCCAGGCCTGGGTCGTGGTGGCCACTTCTCCCCAGTAGCCCTCCCTGTCCTGTGGCCTTGTCTGCTCCAATGTCAGAACAGACTTCTCCAGGCCAGGGGGGTGCTGTGGTCACTTCTACTGGGTCTACACCAAAACTTGGTCCAGACATCAGAGGTGAAGCCCAGCAGTGGACACTGGTTAGTGACAGATCTGCCGACCCTGGGCAACCCCAGATGACTCTGGC
This sequence comes from Spermophilus citellus, assembly GCF_964194105.1. Taxonomy (NCBI): domain Eukaryota; kingdom Metazoa; phylum Chordata; class Mammalia; order Rodentia; family Sciuridae; genus Spermophilus; species Spermophilus citellus. The sequence continues at coordinate 172,728,121 of NC_138186.1, read as the reverse complement.
TGGCCTTAGGTGACACCAGGTGGCCCTGGGTGGTACATTCGGGCATGTTCCCAGAGAGTCACTGTGACACGCAGCCTGGCCTCTCCCAGCAGTCTGGCACTTGGGGCAGGCCAGGCTCTTTGCTACCTCATTCTTCTCAGCCCACCTTTGCTGCCCCCGCTGTCCCTGAAGCTGATGGACGGCATCTTCCTGCAGAGGCCCTCGGCCGCTATGGGCTCATCCACAGACACCTCCCCAGATTCTGCATGCTGAGAGTCGGCCTCTGTGCCCAGTGTGTGGGCACTGCCATGGCTGTCAGCAGAGCTGAGCGAGAGGCGGTGGTGGTGGTGCAGGCCAGTGTTCCTCCTGTGCCTGCTGGCCAGCTCTGGGTCCAGTTCCAGTGGGTCGCCGATGTAGGCCTCTTGGTAGCGCTTTTTCTCTGCAGGGTGTGGGGGACAGATGTAGAGCTGGGTTTGCAGGCAGGCGGAGCGCAGGCGTGGAGGAAGGCCTGGCCTCGGGGACATGCCCCATAAGGCTTTTCCCGGGGCTTTCTCGCTGTCTCAGGCTACAGGCTCGTCCTGAGCATCCCTGATGTCACGGCCACCCAGGACAGGGCTGGGTGGGAGAGAACAGACTGTCAGCCTGTTCTGAGGGCAGGTGTCCCCTAGGGCTGCCTCATTACACAGGGACAAACTCATCTGTGCAAGCTCACCCCCCTATGCAGACACACACGAGCTCACACACACGCCCACCCGTGCTCTGTAACTGCAGTGTGCACACGTGACTGTCTCCCGGTGCTCTCTAAGGACACAGAACAGCCCCCAGGTGAAGACTGGGAGAGTGAGACCAGGCCTGGCACAGCACTGCAGCCAGGTCTTCACGTGGCCTTGATTCTGCACAAGGGACGATGTGAGGAGTTGGAAAGGGGGCTTCCGGAGCCCAGGCAGAGCTGAGCAGCCCTCACCTTGCCTGCACCCCACCCCCATCTCTAGGCTTCTGCTCAGGTCACCATCACCTTCACCTGGAGCATCTGGGGGACAGGAGCTGAGAGGCCACTGGTCATTATGGGAGAACCCTTTTGCTGAGCCCAGAGTGGGTGCCCCAGGTCCTGGGCAAGTTCTAGGGACAATCTGCTTCATCTCCACCCCTCAGAGGGGTGAGCAGCTATCTGCTAGGTGCCCAGACCCCCGCGGGGAGGTGCCCACCTTCAGCCTCATCCAGCAGCTGCAGCCGCTGCAGCAGGGGCTTCACACTGAGGTAGAACTGGTGGCTGGAGCGGAGCAGCCGGAGCAGGTGCCGGGAGCGCCAGGGAAAACCCGTGTAGAAAACCAGCTTCCGGGATGCGGGCAGCCCAGCGGGCTGGATCTCCAGCTTCTTTCCCTGAGTAGACAGAAGGGACAATAGATGTGGCTTTATACATTGAAAAACCCTTCCAGCCATAGGAAAGACATCACAGGGCCCTCTAACTGGGCAATGGCCAAGGTCCCCTTTAAAGATTTGACTTCCGTGAGCAAACGGAACTCTGTGGTCACTGTGATCAGGAGGCTGTCTGACCTTAGCCATGAGAAGGCAGCCCTCTATGCAGACCCCTGCCTTGGCTGGGTGAGGGTGCAAGTGTCCAGGGTGGGACCTAAAGGGCTGAGTCTCCCTGTCCATTCTACCCAGTGGCCCTCACTCTCACAGTCACAGGGGGCCCAGGGTGACAGCTCTGGGGCCGGATGAGAGGGGCAGAGGCGGCACAGGTGTGCCTCTAGGACCCACTCGGGAGACAGCAGTCACATGGAATGAGAAGGGCATCAGGCTACTCGCCCAGTCCCCTCAGGGCCATGCCAGCACTGCTGCGAGGGTGAGCATGTCCAGAGCATCCGGGGCTGTCGGGAGCCAGGAGAAAGGGAGCCTGCATCTGCCCCGGGGCTCTAGAGTGTTGAAGGCTCTTGAAGACACCCACCAGAAAGGCCAGCTTCCTGATGCAGGGCCAGGGCAAGTCATGCAGCAGCTGCGGAGCGTGGCTCACCTCCTGCAAGACAGAGGCACTGATCCAGGAGGGCAGCCAGGGCGGGCCTCCAGGAAGGGGCCAGTCCCTCTCTCACCTGATAGATATGCATTCCCTTGAGGGTGAGTCCCAGGAGGAAGGTGGGGTGCTCACGCTTCTTATCCTGAAAGGTGCAAGAGGTGGAGGCCCTGGGCCTGGGGTGGCGAGAAGCCAGAGACCACCATGCCCCACCCAGCTCTGTCCTGGACCCTCCCCTGGCCCTCTGTGTGCTGGAGCTGTCCCTGCCAATTGCCCAGGCACTGCCTCAGTCTCCATTCCCCAAACGTGTCTGAACCTTAACCTGCCCCAAGAAACCTCCACCCAGTCCTCTCCGCGAAGACTGAGCGCTGTGTCACCTGTGTGCCTGGCTGGGTGGACACAGAGACCAGGCCCGAGGCCCCAGCACTAGACCCAAGTCAGAGCAACCGTGGCTGAGCCAGCAGGCTCGGGGTCCCCAGTCCCTTGGGGTTCGCTGGAGCCCTGAGGAAGCTCTGCACACCACCTCTGGACAGCCACCAGGGAACACATACCCTCCCTCACCACTCCAGCCTGTCCTGAGGACCTCTGTCCCCAGGATGGTTGGTCACACTGTCACCTGTGGGGACTTTGTCCAGCTCTGCTCTGGGATCCAGGTTACAGCGTCCCCTGCAGGGGACTCTGCCTGCCCTGTCCTAGGGTCCCAGCATGCTGTCAGCATGGGGGCTCTGTCCCTCCCCTGTCCTGGCCCCAGCGCTCTGGGCTCAACCTTGTACAGCCTGAAGAAGTGGACAGGCACGTCCTCGAGCCGACAGGCATCCCTGATGAACCTCAGCACAGCTGCCTGGCGGCTCAGCTCCTGCTGCTCGAGGTGCACGGTGGGCACGTGCCGGAGGATGTAGTCCACACCCCTCTTGGCAATGACCTGAGGACGGGCCCAGGTCAGCTCCACCCCTCCTTCCCTCCCCTCCCCTGAGTTGGCCTCCTCCTTGGGAAGCCTCCCAGCCTCCTGCCATTGCAGAGGACCTCCCCAGCTGCAGCCGTCCAGCGGGAGGACCGGGCCTGCTGTCCAAGCTGGGGACACAGAGATGAGTGTGTGGAGTTCCCCAAAGCACCCAAGGAAAGCCCCTCTCTTTCTGGGCCCCCCCAGTGCCCACCACAGAGACCCAGAAACAAGCTGATTCCAGGTGGCAGTGTGCGCCCCACAAGCCACAACTCCCCGTACGGCTCCCAGCGGCCCAGAAGGAGGCTACGTCTGTGCACGGGGTGAAACCTGAGGCACGTGCATCTGAGGAGGGCCAGCCATGTCCAGAGGGACGGGGTACCTGGAGGACTGGACCCAGCCCTGGGCACAGTGACCAGTGTGCAGAGCGGAAAGTTTCCAGCTGCTTGGGGCAGCCAAGGAACAAGGAGACGCCCACAGGGAGGGAAACTAGGACTCTGCCCAGGGCAGGGGCCACTGTCCCTGGAAGGACAACCCAGTGCTCAGTGCCCCCACGAAGCCTGGCACAGTGCTCGGGGCTGGGAACACAAGGTGGACTCCTCTGCTCCCTGACCCCCCTCCTCCAGGGCACCGAAGGGCTGAAGCACAGGTGTGAGTGGCCCCTAAAGGGCCCTGGGATACTGGAGAGAAGGGGCAGGTGGGCTGTTCTTCACAGCTGGGCAGGCCCAGCGGCTCAGAGGAGAGCCACTGGCTCCAGGTCGCACAGCTGGCCGAGTGTGCGCAGGAGCACTGGAGTCTGCCCTGGGCACTGGTCCACGCGGCCACATGCCTGCCTTGGGCTCCCCCAGGTTCCCCCTCTGCCCCTCCCAGCTCTGCAGCCTCCCCTCTGCATGGACCCCACAGAGTCCTGTTGGGGACAGTGTCAGTGACTCTCCGGGAGGGTGCCAAGGGGTCCTTACCCACTGTGGGAAATAGGCCTGCGGCTCGAAGTACCGCCCGATGTGCGGCGGCTTGCGGTGGCTGCCCAGGTCGGCCTGCAGCGCGAGGGCGGCCAGCAGGAAGTAGGCCTCCTCCCTGTGCGCGCACTGGGACCGCAGCACCCGCTCCTTCAGGCTGCAGTAGTACAGGTGCCGGGCCACCTGGTCGCTGGAAGGCAGCAGAGCCGGGTGGGGTCCAGTGGCTGGACCCGGGTGGGGTCTGTGTAGCCGCCCACCCCAGCCTGGTCCAGGGCACCCAGCCTCCCCTGTTCACAGCCTTGTCTGACCCAGGGCAGTGCTGAGCGTACCCTTCTCCGTGAGCAGAGAGCTGCTGCCCCAGCAGGGCCCAGCCAGGCCTGGCTGCGGCCTTCAGCAGCCCGGACCCCGGAGGGAAGGGCCTGCCCGAGGGCTCAGGCCCAGCGGCACCGAACCCGGTTCCCCGAGCCCACTGCCCAGTGCCGTCAGCCGGCCACAGCTCCAGGACAAGGCGGGCTGCCCAGGGGGCCTCCCCTAGGTCTTCTAATACAGTTGGGCACTGCCCTCAGCCCACCTCCCGGTTCCCCAGAACCTGCACCCTCCCCCGCCCCCTCTGGGATCAGCGACCACCTGCCTTCTCAGGGTCCCCAGCCCTCTCTCTGTCTTGCTGAACATCAGGGTTCCTGGTTGTCCTGCCAGCTCTGAGGTGGCCATCTGAGGGAGGCCACCGCTCCTGTCCCGGGAACCCCTCCTGCCACGTCTGCACAGATGCTTCAGGTAAAGGCCCAGTCAGGCCCCTCACTGCGCCAACATGGCTGTTCTGAGGCACATGCAGACGGCTTGGCTCCTGTGACCCCAGGAGCAGTTACCTCATGACCCTCCCGTTCTCCACGTAGTACTGCACTCTGAGGGAGGTGACGAAGGGCGCCCGGGGCCTCCAGCCTCCCTGTTGGGAGAGGGTGAGGAAGAGCGGCCTGGGGCATCTCCCTGCGCCCAGCCTTCGCCGGGGTTTTAGGAGCTGCAACAACTCAGTATTTCATCCTACTCTTTTAAGGGGAGAAGGGCCGAGTGGGGTGTGGCACCCGGGAGCCTGACCGAGGACGTGGGGACAGCAGAGTGCCTGCCAGACAAGCCCAGATGAGGCGGTGGCCCCAGCAGGGAGGAGCTGGCCTTCCTGGGCGCACTCCTGCCGCAGGCCCACACGGGCTCAGCCTGGCCTGCAGCCCACTTACTTGAGTTCCTCTCTTCCAGTCCTCTGAGAAGTACTTGCTGAGCCTGAGCTCCAAGTCCATGAATACGTGCTCATTGTCTAGAAAGGAAGGGCTCCGTCAGCAACGCGCCTTCACTCCCGAGGGCCTCGAGCCTGGGCAGCTCCTCCTCTGGCTGACCTGGTGCGGGCTACTCCCTGGGGCTGGCTGCGGGGACAGCCCTGTCAACCGCTGCCGGTTACCGGCATGGCCTTCCCAGGGAGGGCTAGCGCACTCACAGCCTGCCTGTGAGGATGAGCGGTGGGGCCCGCAGACCTTCCCTGCACCCCAGGCTCCCTGGCCCAGCCACAGAACAAGGGGGACCCTCTAACCTGCCCACGCCAACAGACGCCAACCACCAAGTGCACCGTGGGCCCAGTGGCCGGGAGGGTGCTGGGGACGCTTCTGCTGAGGGAAGCCTTGCTGTGACACTGGGGCAGGACAGTGGGTTTCCTGTGGAAGCTGGAGGGGAGGCTGGGGGCTCCCTCCACTGTCACAGGCTCCGTGCCAGGGCCTGAGGTGCACAGCTCCGAGTGAACGGGGGAGGAAACGTCCCCCGGGAGCCACCGAGGAGCTGCTGGGCGACGGCGAGGGCAGTGTGCTGCAGGCCAGTGTCACCAGCTGTCCTTGGCAGTTTTGACCTGTTCTGCCCACTGAGCACACCCCAGTCCAGCTGCCACCTTCAGACACCCGGCTGCACATGGCACTGGGACCAGCAGTCCTGCCCAGGTAGAGACAGGGCTGAGTGTGCCTGGAAATGCCCGGAGGCTCCCCGGGGGCCAGGGCTGGGGGCCCAGGCCTCCCGACTCTGCCTGGCCTGCCTCTGTCTCCCCCAGGGCCCCACGGACCTGACAGACAGCGGGCTGGGGTCCAGCTGAGTTCCCAGGCTCACCAGGGCCAGGAGCTGTGTCCCCCAATGTCAGAGCCCTGACCCCCGGGCCTCAGGGACTGCTCAACTTAAGTGAGTCTCCAGAGTGTCCTGATCCACCAGGAACGGGACATGGACATGCAGCACCGAGGGACAGCAATGCGAAGACACCGGGAAGGAGGCAGAGAGGACACAGGCGGGAGAGGACCCCAGGAGCCACCAGGGTCACATGTGTCTCTCCCAATTCTGTCCCTAACACATCAGACTTTGAACCCTGCGGCCCGGCTGGCAGCCGAGAGCCCATCTGCTCTGAGCCACCTTGGCCTTCCGCTGTCCAGTGACGCTCTTCGCGGTGCAGAGCCTGATGCATCTTAAATTCTTTTCTTGGACTGGAAGGTCCCAGCAGAGACCTCCTTGAGCCCCCACGGAGGCACAGCTTCTCCCCCACGGCCTGAGTCTGGCCAGCCCTGACCCTGGTCCCTGGCTCTCTGGGAAGATGGTCTCTGCCCTGGGGTCAGACAACCCTGCCTCCCTGACCAGGTCATCTCCTGAGTCAGGCCTTATTTTGAAGGAAGCAAACTGTCCTTTGTACGAGATGTCCTTTGGCAGGTGACATCCAGAGAGTGGAGGGTCAGTCACTGATGAAAGGACTCAGCCCCCAGCTGTGGAGGGCGTGGTGCCGACGTGACTACTGGTCACCAAGGGAGAGCTGTCTGGAGGGGCAGCACTGGGGACAGGACAGGGACTCAGCAGAGGGCCCGCGGTGGTGGGGGTGGGTAGGGAGGGCTTCATGGCCATGGCACTGCTGGGTGACACCGAGGGCACTGCACAGTGTCTGACACCAGGGGTGAGCCTCATGTCACCGTGGACTCTGGGTGACACGGATGTGTCCCTGGAGGTTCCTGCTGGGATGTGGACACTGTGGGTGGACATACATGAGAAATACTTTTCCTTCTGCTCAGTTTTGCTGTCACCTCAACCTGCTCCAAAAAATGACGTTAAAGTCCTGAAGCCCCTCTAAGTGTGACTCTAGCCTCCTGAGGCAGGAGAGCCCGCAACAAGCCTGCAGCTCACTAGGCCCAAAGGGAGGTCTCCTCTTGCCCCTGGTGACTGGACAGACACCCGAACGCGAGGTCTTGCAGATGACCCGAGGAGCAAGGGCCTGGTGACTTCCTGTTCACTCCCCACCATCTGGGCAGCAGGGAGGGCTGGAAAAGCCCCAGGCTCCTCTGGGAGCTCCTGCTCCTGTGGCCAAGGGTCCCATGGAGCCCTGTCGAGGGGTATTGAACACGCACCCCCTGAAGCCCAGTCCCACTGGTGATCCCGCACACTGGGACACTTAGGAAGTGCAGCCAAGAGCGAGGTATGTCCCAGTGACTGGGAATGGCAGTGAGGACCTGCCCACCTCGGAGGCCTCCCCACCTCTCTGCCCAGGGAGAGCTGTCCTCTCAGGCAACAGACGCACCAGGGCGCCCTGGAGCCCAACCAATGCTTCTGAAGGAGTGAAAGACCGAGGCCTCCCGCGCGGAGCCCTTGCCTTCTATCTAGTGCAGACGGCAGGACACCCAAAGCCACCAGGGCGGACTGAGGAGCTGACCCACGCGTTCCTGCTGGCCAGGGAGGTGGGGCCTGCCCTGTCTCTGTCTGTGTCCCACCTTCCCTACTGCCAAGCCCCGGCTGCCGGTGGAGGTCCCGTCCCTTGCTGTGTTACCAAAAGTGTGCACAAGTCACCACGCCTGAGGCGCTGAAGCCAGGAATCCAAGGTCCTGTTCAGAAAGTCCAGGTCCCCTAAGTAAGGGCTCCGGCCATGAAGGGTGCCAGTGGCCCTGGGCTGGGCTCCAAGATGGACAAGCTCAGCGGGCCGGAGCCTCGGCCTCGGCAGGTCCCATGTGCAGGAGGGAGAGCCCCCAATTTCTTCCTTGCCCTGCCCACTTGCTCCTGGAGCCGGCAAGATCGGTGGCAGGCCATCTCAGATGGCCCACAGGAGAGGGGATGGAAGACAGGTCTGGTGGAGGTGGCTGCCTTCCAGCTGGTTACCTGCCCTGCGACACTCCCAACAATCCCTCTGTGTGCACCTGGATCCTCGCAGTGGGCACTGTGCCTGCCCACGGGAGCCGAGCCTCGGCAGTTCTGCTGCAAGGCCTCGACCTGGGCCGACCTGGCTGAGGGCCTCCCGTGACTCGTCCACCTCACAGGTGTGTGCTCCATGGTACACACACATGCTGAAGGCCTGTGAGCTGGTCCCTAAGTGTGGGCAGCTGGCGGTATGCACCTTGAGCCTCAATCAGAAGGACAAAGGTCCTGAGCTGCTGGCTGTGTTCACACTGTGGGCTCTGGCTCCTGCAGGGGCGGCCCCCGGGGCCTGGCGCCGTATCACCAGGGCTTTGATTCACTCTTCGCTTTAAGGCCTGGGGAGTCCCTAACAGCAGGAAGCCGAGCACCTCTGGGCCACCAGGGAGAAGCACCCCGTCCTGCAGCATGGGGCGTGTTCCCCTGCCCACTGTGACTGGCCTACCTCCTTCCTGAGGACCCTCCCGGCACTCCCAGGCCCCACCCTCAGGTCCTTGAAATCAGGCTGCGTCTGTACAGGCACCCGCCTTGGCCCCGTAACTGTCACACTCCCCACATGACAGAGCCCAGCAGGCTGAGCGGGCAGCTGTGAGTGTCATCCGCATGTGCTGGTGCACAGAAATGTACACATCACACACACATGTGAGCACCACACACAGACCACAGGCTTACACATTACACATGCACACACCTCAGGCCACGCACGACCACACCACACGAGCACACACCACAGGCCACGCATGGGCACACCACACGTGGGCACACCACACGTGCGCACACCACATGCCACAGGCCGCACAGACACACCTCACACCTCACACTCTCAGAACACTGCACACTACCGACCACCCACTTTGCAGCACACGTGCACACACTACACACACTGACACACCCCAACACCCTGTCTGTGGTAGTCCGCCCAGAGCCTGACCCCGGAAGCCCAGCAACAACGGGGTGGGGTGGGGGGAGCAGGAGGGCCTGAAGGTGGGGGGTGCAGGAGCACTGCTCACCTCTGACCACGCTGAGGCCGAAGAAACGGGCCTCCCGGAGGCCCAGCACGCTGCACACCTGCTGGAACAGCTCCCGCGCCGTGGCCCTCACCTGCAACAGGGGCGGTGCTCAGGGTGTCCAGGACTGCCCTGGACAGGCTCAGGGGACCCCGCTTCAGGACGTGAGCAGTGGCTTGTGCTCAGGGCCAGGGTCACTCACAACCCCTCAGAGCTACCTGGGAGAGGGAGATGGAGGGGTGCCCCTGGATTGGACAGAGTACCCTCCACCCTCCCCATAATGTACACCACCTGGGGGCCCGCCTGCTAGATCCTCCTTACCCCACGCAAACATAGCCCTGACCACCCAGGAAATGGGCATCTGTGTGTGGGGAAGACACCTGATTTTCAAGGGAGGGGAACGAGGAGGGGCTGACAACACTCAGGAACACACTGCCTGCCCAGGGCTCTGCAGCTCTAACTAGCAGTCCCCGTGCACAGTCTGAGCCGGGCCCCGGGCCCCTGAGGACATGCTTCACTGTGCAGTCTGTGCCTCGGCCAGCCTTAGCCATCGGGCACACGACTCCACAGCTGGCCCTGGGGGATCCTACACTGCACCCCCAGACACCACTGGGCAGGCCTCACACCCAGGGCCAGTGTCCATGCTGCTGCCCAGGAGGGTGCTTTCCTCTGCGCGCAGGTGAGGCCTCTCTCGACGGCACATCCTGCGGTCTGCTTCACGTGGTCCCAGCGTGGCTCCCTGACGGACACTTCACAGCGATCTCCTCAAACCCCTTGTCCCGTGCCAACCCCTTATGCCTATTTACTGACTCCAAGCCTATAGAAACTCCCGTGCTGGGCCTGGGTGACGTCCCTGCTCCGATCTGTCCTGGAGCTTCCTGCGTGGAATCCCCTCAGACGCCACCATGTACGCAGGCGGACAGCACTGTGGCACCTTCAGCCACTGCTTCTGTTCAATTTCCTGACAGACTCAGCTCCAGGCTGGCAGTGCTGTCCTCACCCCCTGTGCCTCTCTGCTGGGGGACAGCCACTCATCTCCTGCTGGTGACTCAGAGACACCGTGTGTGCCAGCTGGCTATGGTAGAAGTGTGTGACGGTGGCCCCGGGCCGCTGTGAGGCCCCTGACCTGGCCGTCTGCTACCTGTGCCTCTGTGTCACTGGAGCTGCACAGCCTCTTCCTGCTTTTCAATGACAAGTTACTGAAAGGTTGGCTCATTAGCATCAGTTAACGTGGTGAGGGCCACCGGGACTGGGACGTGCACTGGGAAGGTCTTCTGGCCCACGCTCTTCTAATGACTGGACTGGAGCCACACACAGGGGTACATGGACTCCCATGATGGCTCCCACGGTCCACAGTGCCTGGCTGGCACCTGAGGGCTGGCCAGCTGTGTCCTTGCCAAGCAGAGGGCCCGACTGGGGAGGCAGGAGCAGGAGACGCCTCTCCGGGGCTCCATGAAGCCCTGAGTGTGACCTCACCCAGGGCTTCACACTGTGTTCTGGGTGCAGCCTCCGGGAGAGAAACAGGTAGAAGACGCCCTGGCCACACAGGAGGAGGCCCCCGCATGTCCACTGCATGCCTCAGAGGGCCCCAGGAACCCTGACACCCCCTGCTCAGGTGGGTACCCCAGTGCTTGGGACACTGCCACAAACTGAAGTGCCAGCACTTCCTACGGAAACGCAGCCCCAGGCAGACACCAGGTTCCCAGGGGACCTGAACCGTGATGTCACAGCCTGTCACTGCCTCAGAGAGTCCACAAGGAGACTCAACAAATTCCCCTGGAGGGACCTGTCACTCTGCCCGATACCAGTATTTCAATCACCATTTTCACCATTCACACTTACAAAGGTGAAGGTACTGCTTCCTGGTCCAGCTTAAAGCTGGGAACTGACAGCTTCTTCCCGTCTGCTCAGACGGCCTGAGGGAAGAGCCTCCCCTAGGCTGCCACGGCTCGCCCAGAGGGGCCCCAGAAGGAAGCCAACCGCAGGGACCCTGGACCTGGACCAGTGAGTGCCCGGATTAGTTCAGGGCCCGAGCCCCGTCACTTCCCTTCCTCCCCAGGGCAGGGAGTGGCGAAGAGCCGGGTCTGCAGCAAACTGCATGACCCTGCTGTCCCTGAGGTCACAGTGACCTGAGGACCATGGCCTGGCAACACTGCCCCGTGATGGACGGCAGGGAGGAGCTGCAGGCGTCGAGACTGCATCCACACAGGATGCCAAAGTCCTCACAGAAGGGTCACGCGCTGGCAGGAGGTCATCTGTGCCAAGGAGACGGCCTGCTCCTGAGTGTCCCTCTCAGACCCTAAGTGCCGGGACGTGGCCAGGTTGTGCAGAGCTACAGGGTCCCCAGCGACATCTGGCAGCCTTCCACTCCTCTATGTGGTTTTACAACCTGAAGTTTGATCCAAAAGCCGTCTGTGGAGGCTGTGGCCGGGGTCCCTGGACCACGCCGGCTCCGTCCTGCAGGCCAGGCCCCCTCTGGGGCCGGCAAGTGCTGCTCCTAGCTCTTAGTTCTCTCACCAGACGCTCTCTTGAGGGGAATCTGGTGACTCTGGTGACTTTGGGCACAGCCCTCGGCGCTGTCCTCAGATTGAAGGGGAGGGGCTTTCTATCAGCCAGTGAGGGCGTCCCCACTTCTGAGGTGACAATGTGATCCATCATCCCCAGGGGGATGGTCCGGTCATGAGGGTCCTCACCAAGTGGTGGGGGAGGCCAAAGGGTGGGGCAGAGGTTGCAGAGTGGGAAGAGAGGCAGGGGTCCTGGGGGGAAGAGGCCATGCCCGTGACAGTCACAGCCCGAAGACGATGCAGGGATTTCAGAGGAGCCCTGGAGTGAAAACTCGGAGAAGCCAACATTTCACTAAAGCCCAGTGTGGAGGACAGGGCAGGACCAGAGGGCGGCAGGGCGGAGGGGCACGCAGAGCCACCCAGGGCCTCCAGAGGGAGGCCGCTGTCCTGGGTGACTGAACTGTGACACCAGTTTCCTGCTCCTGAGGCGCCATTTCTTCATCGGCCTTTCCAGTCTAGCTTCTCCCACAGGAGGGACACCCAGGGATCAAGGTCAACCCAGGAGGCCTGGACGCTGTGGGAGGGCCAGGCAGCCCAGGACTCTGGACGCTAAAGGGGACCGGGCAGCTCTCAGCCCCACATGCTCCACTGGCCCGCATCATAGTGAAGTGGTCATTTGCTGTCTCCCCTAGTCCAGGTGCCCCCAGGGCACAGCTCCTTCTGTCCCCATATCACTCTCTGGACATGTGGTGCCCACTGTCCCCCAGTCACCCTCTGGACACACAACCCAACTTTCTCCTGGCCACCCCCTGGGCACATGCCCGCTCACCCCGACCGCCAGCCGCAGCTGCTTCTGGGCGGGCAGCAGCACGAGGACATCCCTGTGCTCTGAGGTCATCTTGCTGTCCCCAGGGCTGGCTCCACTGGGCTGCCTTCAAGCCTCTCTCAGGACCAGCCTCTGCTGGCCAAGCTCCTGTAGGGGAGAGGAGTCGGGTTGTCCAGGGGGAGTGAGCGGCTGGAGCCCCGCCTCCTCTGGGTGGCATCTCCGCACCACCGTCTCTGGTCTCCCCTGGTCATCAGCTCAGGTGGACACTGGCCCTCCCCTCCCAGCTGTGCCTCCTGTGCTGGTGTCTCTGGCACTCGCCGCAAAGGGCCAGGAGCTTGGTGGCTGTGCAGGACAAGGGTCAGGCTGTGAGCTGGGCGTGTGGAGGACGACTGGATGCACGTTCCTGTGGCCACCTCACTGTACCTGGGCAGGGGCAGCTCCACTCCAGGCCACAGACAGGGACCACTGTGTGGCCCCTATAGGAAGGGCCAGGACCCTGGCACCACAAGATGTCCCCTGCAGCTCTCAGAGGACAGAGGGGCCACACAGACCCCTGGACACAGACTCCAGAACCAGGGTGGCCCCTGGTCACTGGAGCAGCAGGAGGGCCAGGAGGACAAGAGGCAACAGGAGAGGAACGTGCCCCAGTCCCAGGTCAACACCTCCTGCTTGCACTGGCCACAGAGTCAGGAACGTGCTGAAGTCACAGCTCCCCGAGGGACCTCGCTGTGGGGCCCTTTCTGTTCCGCTAGCTGGGAGCTGAGGACGCCTCTGGCCAGAGCCAGCTCATCGGCCCCCTGCAGTAGGCCGGGACAGCTAGAAGTGGGCCATGGCAGGCACATGAGGGTGGGGACTCTCAGAAGCCAGCAGTGGGATCTCTGCCATCAGTCTGAGGCCCACCGTGGACTCTCCAGGCACTAACACGGGCCCCAGGAGGCCACTGGCCGGGGCAGCCAACACTGGGGGCATTTCAGGTCCAGGAGATTTTGGACCCAGGGGCCTGGCTTGTGGACCTCTGTCCTCAGCCAGGGTTGGGGAGCCTCTTTCCCGTCCCTGAGTCTCAGGACCTCCTTGGAGAAGTCCCTCTTACTGATCCCGAGAGGCTGCTGGTGGATGAACCCAGGAGGGTCCTAAGGGGCAGCTGGCTGGTCTTAGGAGGTCCACACTCCAGCACCCTCAGGGCTGTCCAGGGCTTTGGAAGAGTAGAAGGCCCAGGGACAGGGGCTCCACCTCCTCTCTGCCCACCGCCCCTCCACTCAGGCTGAGCCCTCCCGCCCGGGCCTGCTTTCTCTGCAGGGTAATGCAAGGTCCTCGTCACAGGAGAGCACGCGTCCCTTCAGCCAAGGCAAACTGCTCTGGAAGATGGACACTGGGTTCTGATCATCACTTCAGGCTAGTTGCTGGCTGGATGCTGTTCAGGAGGTGGATGGACGCCTACCCCAGCATTACAGAGGACAGCAGCTACTGTCTTCCTGCAGTGTCTGAGCACAGGAGGGCCCCTGGGGCCCCCAAGGCTGTGGGAACACAGGAGGTAGTGATCGGGGAAAGAGCCAGGACAGCTGGGCGGGGGTGGTCGACGGCCACAGAGCCCTGTGGTGGGTGTGGGTGCCCATGTGTCATAGGTGGTGTCTTCTCTGAGCCAAAAGGAAGAGAAACGTGTGTCGTCACTGATAAACGATCCATGGACCCCAGCACAGTGGCATGTCTCAGGCCCAGAACCCAGAGCTGCACGGGCTACCCAGAATGCCCTGCCGCCCAGCAACACCTCTGAGGGACAGTCAGGGGACACTTCATCAAGAAGACAACAGCTTTCTGTCCTTTGAAACAGAAACATGGCCAGATACCCCAAGTCCACAGCACTTGTAGGTACAGTTAGTTCCCTTGCTATCTGCAGGAACGGGTTCCACACACTGCCCAGAGCCCCAAGTTGGTGACATTCAAGCTCCTTGCTTAAAATGGCACTCAATTTGTGAATAACTAATCACTTTGAGGTGACTTATAATGCCCGATGCAAAGTGACTGTGCGGATAGCTGGGACACCGCAGGGCTAGGGAGTAAGGCCAGGAAGCTGACACCTCCCGGCCAAACGCAGTGCTTCCCAAATATCCTTGATCCAAACTTGGCTGGTGCACAGATGTGGGGCCACAGGAGCCCCGTGCTGACGGGGTGCACTGTCCCCTGGGCTCTTGGTCAGTTACTGGCCACGACTGGGATTTCAGGTGTGAGGGGCTCCTCATGGAGATGCCAAGTCAGATGCCAGGCCTCTTTCCAGACGGGCACTCAGACCCCTCCACCCAGTTCTCCCCTCTTCTGCACAGTGGTGTCATCTTGTAGATGGGCTTGCTGAGAATGTTCTAGAACTCAAGCTTCTCAGTTCTTTACGCCCATGAGGGATAGGCTTTGAAAAAGCAACGCGGGAATACCTTTCAGAAAGACAAAGGAAGGGGGTGCTCTGAACTCCCGTGGTGGACTGAGGCTGCCGTGCCCAGAGGGCAGCAGCCAACAGGACAGGCCACATGTGGGGACTGCACTAACAAGGTGTCCAGAGATGGCCGTGTCCACGGTGACAGGGCAGCTCTGGCTGCCTGGCTGGAGGGACTGCCCATGGGCAAGTGTTGTTTGGGGGTGACAGGAACATTCTATGATTATGTGGTGGCAACGGTTACACGACCCTTAAATTTGCTGAAATGTATTGAATCGCTCACTGACGAGGAATGCATTCTATACAATGGAAACCATATCTCCATAAAGCCATCGAAATGCAGGACAAGTCCTACAACAGGGAGGACACAGGCGGTGAACGTCCTCGGCCCCAGCCAGCCGCGGCAGGGGGCTTAGTGCCCGTGTGCACGTGCTGTGTGGGTGCCCTGAGTGCACACACACGTGAGGGCCACCTGGGCAGGGTGTGTGCACACGCAGGTCCTCTTGGCACCGCTGGCGGCTCTGGGGACCCTTCCCAGGCTGTCACGGCCGCAGGTGAGGACTTCAGTGAGGGGTCGCTCTAGGCCACAGCACCCCCTTCAGGGTGGGGGTCTAGGTTCACGCAGCACCTCCCTGCCACCTGCACACCTGTCACTTCCCCAACTGTCCTGTGCCACTCTGCCCTCCCCAGCTGCCATCTGACCTCCACCTCCACAGGGGACCTGCTGAGAAGAGCCCGCTGCCCGCGGTTTCTGAGCACGTGAGGGCTTCCCACAGCACCTCAGGCTGAAGCCTCCGCAGCAGGGACAGGAGTCAGGGCCAGACGGGACACGTTTGGCACCCCTCGGCAGCAGGGCGACACAGAGAAGCTGAGGCCCCTCAGGGCCAGGCTCCCACACTTCCAAGGCCTCTGTGCCCAGGAGACCCTCAAGATTCTCGTCAATACGCCAGTCGTGAGCCGGACTCGTGCGACCTCGCAGGTCCCGAGGCTCCATGTGGGCACCCGCGGGTGGGCTCTGACTCCCACGCGCCTCCCTTGGACCCTCCGGGCTGGGCAGGACCTTCCAGAAGGGTGCCGGAGGCCCGGGCTGGGGAGTCCTCAATCATGAGTCCTGAGTCGCGGCTCATGTGAGGGGCTGGGGACGAGGTTGCCCGCAAGAAAGAGCCGCCCAGGGACTGTGCCGGCGCCATGGGCAGGGCCTGGTGTTTGTCTCCTGCCTACACAGACCTGACCAGGCCCCTCGGCCCTAGTGACCACCCAAGGTCCCACGAGTAGGACGGGCCCCCCACAGCCCTGGCTGTCCTGCCCCTGGAGCTGCCTCTGCCTTTCTAACTGACCGCGGTGGCAGGGCCGGGAGAGGTTCCACAGGGGTCAGCCCTGCTGTGGACAGAGGTCAGCAGGTGTGACATTCACATCCCTGTTCACCTGGCTGGCCACCCTCCTTCCCTGCAGGTGGGAGCGCCGTGGGCAGGACCTGCCCCCGCACAGGACAGGGACTGCAGAGCCGCTGAGGGGCCAGCTCCTCTCCTGGACCTACAGAAGACCAGGGTCTGCCTCCAGGCACCATGCCAAGTGACAGAGAGCCCAGGTCACCTGCCCCTCGGGTGACGCTTAAGTGTCCAGGCATCTGGACCCATCACTAGGGGCGGAATGGGTGCCCTGGTCAGAGGGCAGCATTTTCTAAGGGGTGGAGGAAGGCGGCAGCCGTCTGCTACAGGCACCAGGGCAGCCATGTCTGAGAGAGGCGGGCGGCTGTGAGGCTGAGCACCTCTGAGCGTCTGAGAGGCCAAGGGAGGAGGACGAGAACACCCCCGCTTTCTGCCACGTCCTTGCTTACAGAGACAGGGCACGGGGACTCTGGGACTGGCATACGAGACCCGAGGACAGGGTGTGGGCTCCCTGGCCTGGACTGGCCCTCCTGACCCTCTCCCCTGGAGGTCATGCTCTGGGCTGTGTCATCTACGCAGGGTGGAGCAGGACCTGTCCCAGTCCCACCCCTCCCATCTCGGCCTCGGGATCCTGTGCCCAGGCCCCTCCTCCCCGACAGGCTTTGGGGGGGGGGCACCCGGAGGGCAGGCTTTGGCCTCCTGGAAGGAAGCCGAGGGGTGGGCGGGGATGGGGAGCAGTGGAGAGCAGGGCCAGCTGGCTCTAGGGAGGATCAGCCCCTGCCCTCCCAAGTCCTTTATTGCTGGTCTCAGCTCAGGGACTTTCCCTGTCAGTCCAGAGGGCAGATTCTTGGAATTCTCTGCCTGCTGGGTCCTGGCACCCCAGGTGTGACCCAGGCTGCAGCAGCTGTCAACTGGGGGTGTTAAAGTGTCCCCACTCTCCACCCAGAAAGAAGATACACAGTGTGAACAGGCGGCCCACGATGGGTGCCCACTCTGAGAGACCAGAGGGCCAGAGCACACGAGGCTTGCAGACAGACAGTTGGACAGACAGGGCCCTCTGGGCGCCGGGCTGCCCACACCTGCACACACACACCTGTCATGCCGGCCTTCAACGCCTCGTACAAGTCTCATGCTTTCACACGCACAGGTTACCTGAACAGACACCCATCCACCCACCGTTCGCTGGTGTCCATCCTGGGAAGCTGCCGGCCACTCCTGTCCTCCCATTCACAGGACCCGGGGCTGTGGCTCAGGAGAAAGACACATTTTGGAAAGTAAGATATATTTGGCCAAAGGCTGCCTGATGCCCAGGGAATAGGGGTGGAGGGGTGTCCAGCCTGTGAGCTGGTGCCTGGCTCAGCGGGGGGCCTGTGGCCAGCACACCACACGCACACCACCTATGGTCACTGTGGTCATGCTCAGCAGGGATGGCGGGGCCCTGAGCCGCTGCACCTGAGTCCCTCAGCTGTGTGCAGATCCCACACTGCCTGTTCGTCCTGTGTCACAGTCCTTGGGACACGGTCATGGGAAAACCCATTGTCCTTTCCCTGTTTGTGTGGCACAGGGCAGCTCCTGCAGCCCTCGCACCTGGAGGGGCCAGCCTCAGGAATGTGGCCAAGAGGAGCCCTAGGGCCTTTCCTGAGAGGGGGGATGGGGTGGAGTGTTGCCATCAGCACTGTTTAGGGCCATGCCCGGGGACAATAAAAGGTAGACTGGCTCTTGATGCCTTTCACTGTCGTCTCTGCAAAGTGGGCCCCTGATGGCGCCAGGGTGACCCTCCTGAAACCCGAGGCGTGTTTGCAGGGAGGGGAGGAAGGCAGGCCGCTCCCCACTCAGGTTCATTAGGAAGTAGGCTCTGCCCCCTGCTGAATCCAAAGCTCCTGGCCACGACACCAGAGCCTGTGAGCACGACACCTGCTCCCACAGGGGCTGCAGTCACACCATCCTCAGCAACCTGCATGCCTCCATTCATCCAAGAGATATTTCCTGGGCTGCTGATGAGCTCTAGGCACTGCTCTTGCCCCTGGGAGTCCACCACAGGCCTGCATGGGGGATCCTGATGGTGCCACTTTCCAAGCACATCAGCACCTCCCAGCCATGCTCCCACCTGCATGTCCACCAGGGCCCACCCTGGCCGTCTCCAGCCTGCACTGTGGCTTCAGGGTCTCCTCTCCCCCGTCCTCAGCATGCAGTCCGGGGCTACAGCTGCACCAGCCCCCAGGCCTCTGCCTGCTCCACGCAGCAGTAGTGTCAAGGCCAAAGCACCACTTGGTCCAGAACTTCTGACAAGGTTCCTAGATCTCTGTGTAAGCAAATCTTGGGGCCAAGAGGCCGAAGAGTCTCTGGGAACAGTTCAGAGACTGCTCACCAAGCCTGCATTGGGAGCAGACTGAGTGTTCTCTGGACCTCACAACTGGATTCTCTGAAAAGCCACCCTGTCCGGTCCTTGCTAAGTCTACCTTGTGCACGTCCTGCTTCACTTACAGAGGAAGAAGAGTTCCACAGCAGGAGGAAACCTGCACTTGGTGGAGGGAGATGAGTCTAGGGTCCCTGTTCCACGTGCTGTACGTGGTTTTAGAGTGGCAGTCAGAGCTTGCTGTTGGGTGGGGGCTGCTCTCAGGAGATGCCTTTGCTGCACAGATCACCAGTGTCCCTGCCAGCCACTCACTCGCTGGTCATCATGGGTCAGTTGGCTGTTAAAACCCTCCCTTGCTCAGCGAAAACTGACCTATTTAGTCCCCCTTCCCCTCTTATAATAAAGTTGTGTTTTATTTTTATTTTTGGTAAATAGGGTTTATTTCTGCAGAGCAATCTGAGGTGCACTGAGGATTGGGAGGAGGAGTCAGAGATTTCCCACCCAGATCCCCCACCGAGGGCTCCCCCTGCTGCACTGATGGCCCCACACAGCCACGTCACTCTACCCAGAGCCTGTGGCCCACGTCAGGGCTTGCTCCTGGTGCTGGCACCCGGGGGGCTGTACAAATCTTGGCCCTGTGTCGATCACATTAGGGTCACACAGTGATCCCGCTGCTGAACTTCCTGGCCAGTTTCAGCTCTGCAGAGCACGACCAAGCCCTGTGTTTGGAGGCTGCTGTGTTTCCATGTGTTCCCACGGCACAGTCCCACGAGAAAAGGATTCACATTACTTCCATTTTACAGCTGAAAGAAACGGATGCCCAAAAGCAATGTTTAAAATGCCCCCAAAGCAGAATCAAGCCATGAGACTAGAACCAAAATACCAGCAGGGGCTTCTCTGGCCCCTCCAAAGGCCACGGCCCTGTCTGTGATATGCAGCCCCAGCGCCAGCCCAATTTTCAGGACCTCAACAAGTTCTGACCAGAGGATGCCTGGCGGCTGGAGGGCACAGGGAGCAGAGACTCGGAATCCACCGAGCACACAAGGTCGCTCCTGCAACTTCAGAGAGGGCCACCAGGAGACAGGACTAACGGCACAGAACGTGACTTTTTCTACACCTAAGATCACGAATTTACAAGTCAGGGATCAAAATCTTAGACAGGGGGAACCGAACAGTCAGAAGAACACAGCACTTCAGCCACCACGGGACTGAGTACACCTCGCCAGCAGAGTGCTGGGCCCAGCACGGCCTGCGCAGGTCCCTTCCTGCTGGCTGATGTCCCGGAGGGACATCGTCCACCGACAGCACAGCAGATGGGCTCAGTCCTGGGCCATCCATCTGCTCACTGCTCAGGGGTCAGTGGACACAAGCCTAAGTGGTTTCTGGAAGGCCAGACACCCACAGCTTGGCCACAGCACAGGGGCAGCTGTGGCCCTGGAGGTCAGGTGGACCCAGGCTGGAGCTGCTCTGCCTGCTTCCTGTGTGATCTTGGCAGCGCAAGTCACACAGCCCGCATCACCACCCAGGGGAAGGCCACCAACCAGCCATGTGGCCCTGAGGGCTGCAGACCCTGGGCAGGGATCTGTCCTTCCCTCGGAGAGCAGACTCCCAGAGGAGTTCTTGGGTACAGCCCGGGTCCTTTCCACGTGGCCTTAGAAAACCTGCCCCACAACCTGGGAAGCCCGGGCCTGGCAGCATTCAATTACGTAACTCAGCGCTCGGGACCCTCGGACCCCCGCTTCCTCCAGCCAGCCCTTCCCACTCCCAGCTCCAAAGGGGCCATTCTTCCAAATGTCATCAGCAAACCCTCAGACCAACAGAAAATGTCAACCAGCACAGTCAGCTTAGTTCAAAAGCCTCACCTACCACCGTGGTGGAATGCAGAGGGTGGGGCCTGGGGGGCAGTGTCTTCCCATCATCTGGTCCCCTCTCGTGGGGCACAGACCTGGTTTCTGGGAGCACAGGACCTACACAGGACCACCACACGCTGGCAGCATGAGAACCACCTCAGGCACTACCAAGCAGCCGAGCAGGTGTGCGCTGCACTCGCGGTGGCTCCAGCCCACTGCAGACCCCAGGGAGTCCCTGTTTATGAGGTCTGAGCATCTTCCCACCTCCTGGGGCCAAGGCCATCGCCACCTGGTGCTCCTGCAGGCTCCCCAGTATCCCACCAGAGGTATATAAGAGCCACCTGCAGATACCTGGGCCACCTACTGCCTCCGTCACATGGAAGGAGCCATGATGCTTTTCTGATGAAGACCCCACTGGGACAACAGGTGACACCTGGTAAAGTTCAGGCAGCTGGGTGTGGCCCAGAGCCATCATTCAGAGTTGAGTCCTTTAAAAATGGCCTGTGATAAATCCCCGTCAGTCCAAGTGCCCAGGTTGAGTCTCGATGAGGACACTTCAAATGAGACCCAGGAAGGATCTGGGGGTGGTGTTATTGTTTGGTAAGCCATGATCCTTTCTAGAACACTGAGATTTCTGAACAAAGGGACCTCTGTAATAGGAAAGAAAATAACTCTACCCCAAGACAAAGGAAATATTTGTGAAACTCGGGACAAAATCTGCACTGTAAGGTGAACTCCCCACCCCCCGGGTTCCATAGTGCTATTTGCCATGGTGTGTCCACCCCTGGTGCCCAGGTGGGTACTGGATAGGTAGCAGAGGAAGGCAGCACAGGAGTGCCAGAGCTCTGGGTGCCGCCTGCCTCCGGGGAAGGCTGTTGGGCATGCTGCTCACAGGAGATAAGCTGAGCCCTCTGCAAGGGCAGAGGTTCCCTTAGCAAAGGCTGGGTGGTGGCAGGAGCCACTTTGTGCCACTGAGTTTGGGATTCCTCCCTTCTAGAAGACATGAATGCAGCCCTCCCTGGTCCATGTTTGGAGGACTGGCAGAGAGCCTACCTGAATGGGGACCAAGAGAGACAAGGAGGCTCAGGCCAGCGCTGGCTTAACTGGGCCTGGGCAGGGTGACAGCTGAACAAGCCCTGCCCCTGTCCTGGCTGCAACCTGCTGAAAAATACTCTAGAGCCGGAGACTACTGTCTCCCTTGGTGTTTGCAGGACTAGGGTTCCCTGCCTTGGAGTTCATGCCTCCTGCTCACTGAAGGGGCTTGGCAGGCCAGGGAAGAATCCTGGAGATCAGCCCCTGTTAACTATTTTGCTGTTTCTGGGAAGTTCTCCATAGGGGCTTGGACCCTCTCTTCATCTGTAGGGTATGTGTCCAGACCTGGACCTCACAAAAGCCTACTGGAGCATCCCAAGCCTTCCCAGCGGCCAGGAAGGGGCCCTAGAGAAAAGCCTGCCCAGCCTCAAGAGGATGTGCCCGTGGCCATGCAGGGCTGGGGACCTCCTGTGGCCTCATGTCCAGGAATAAAGCTGCCAGGATACTGGGCACCAGGAATCCCACATGGGGTCAGCCAGGAAGAGACCAAGCAAAGCAGCCTGTGGGGTCCTGTGGGTCACTGGACCTGCTTCAAGGTGAGCCTGGAGGCTCCAGCGGTGCCCAGCTCCTCCACAGCTTCCTGTGGTGAGTCAGCGCAGGGGGGCTGCAGGTCTGCAGCAGAAGGCTGAGGTTCTGAAGCTTGGGGCAGGGGGTACAGGGCCACCAGCTGGCAGCCCCCTACCCAATACCCACTTGCTCCAAGCCAACCTTTCCAGACCCTCCCTGAGCAGCAGATATACTCACCTGTGTTCCAACCACCCTTTTCAGGAAGGGAAGGAGCTGGAGGCTCAGAACAAAGGAGACCCTGTTCTGGCTTCATAATTAACCCTCAGGTGTCATTTTCTCACCTCCTGTAAGTCCCCCTCCCCCAGCCACCTGCACCCGTGTACTCATGCTGCCCCTCAGGCAGCACTAGGGCTGAAGCTGCACCTGCCCTCTCCGCAGAGCCCTCCCCCTCTGGGTGGCCTCTCCCCCATTCCCACCACACCTGGATGGGGTGGGGGGAAGACTAAGGCGGCTGCGCCTGCCCGGGGAAGAAAGCTACCTTGGAAAGGGTGGTGGGAAGAGGACTGTGGGAGGCCAGGGTCCGGCGGAGGGCGAGGGTCAGGCGGAGAGCGGGCTCCCTCCCCCAGGCAGGGACTCCTGGGACCGCCGACCCGACGCGGCCTCTGGGTCAGCGGGACAGGGGAGGATCCCGCAAGGGGGACGACCGTCGGCGCCCTGTCCCCTTGCCCGGGACCCCGCCTGGGGGTCTACGCGCTCACCTGCGGGCTGGGCTCGGGTCTGGTCCGGGCACTGGCGTGGACCCGCTGGAGCTGCAACTCTGGGCTGGACCCGCGGGAGGCGGCGACCTGGGGATGACGCGGCCCCGGCTCCCGATTGGCCGGCGCGGCCCGCCCCTCCCCTGGGATCGCGTGGGGCTGCAGAGTCCCGGGGTCGCTGTCCCGGGGTTGCACAGCACCATTTCTGGGGCCGCCGGTCCGGTCCTCAGGCTCTGCTTCCCGGGGTGGCCGCGGCTGCGCCCCGTACTCAGAGGGGAGCGCGGGGTCAGGGGAAGCGTCTCCCCCGACCTCAGGGCTGGCCAGCCGGCTAGTGAGGCCCGCCGCCCTGGGCCAGACGCACGCATACAGTGGGTACTGTCCTTCGCTTGCCTTGTGGGGCAACCACAGCAGACACCCGCAGCCAAGGTGAAGGGCTGCGTCCTGGGTCAGAGGGCTCGCCTGGTGGGACATGCGCGGGGCAGTGGGCAGAGCCCGCTGTTCCCTGGGCGCTGGGCCAGGTTCAGAAGCCGGGCTCTAAGAAGCAGGAGATGTTCTCTGCAGACCACGGGGCCAAGACCTCACAGGGGAAGAAGGCCTGGAGCGTACTCTTCCTGGGTCCTGGTGGTTTGCTCCCCCAGGGTGACCAGGGAGATTTGGGGCTTGAGCAGAAACCTTGAGGAGAGAGGGGGAGAAGGGAGGTCCAGATCCAGGACCTCCAAGTGCAAGGACAGAAGGCCGAGTTGAGAGGTGGCCAGGAGCAGGCCTCCTTGCAGACCTGAGGGCTGGGGAGAGCCCTGCTCTCCTGTTCTGACCGCAGTCGGGTATGGGCACCAGCATTCTGCCCCAGGCTTTGTGAATATCTACTCCTCCTTTCCTGCCTGCACTCTGCTCCATGGGTTTCCTTCAGAGCACTTGGGATTGTTTACTCTTTCAGTTTGACTGGCTCCTTCAGGCAGAATCTGAGCACCCACAGGGCAGACATTTGAGTCTGTTTTGTTTATAGCTGGACTCTCGGTGGGTTGCTGGTGCTGGAGAGTTACCTTTCGCATGAACATCGGGCCAAGCTCACACGGACTGCCCCATTAGTCATGTTTTCCTCTACACCCTCCCAACGTGGACTTCCAACCCCAGTTATATCACAGGTTCACTTGCAGTGAGATTTACGTCTCTCTCCTTGAACTACAAGACGTAACTATTTATGTCTTTCTCGTTGTTGGGTGTGAGCTATTTTTTAGTACTACCAACTGTCTACTGAATACAGTGTTCAGTTTTACAGTGAATTCTGCCAGGGAAACCTACTTTTCCATTTTACAGAGAAGGACACTGGTGGCCTGGTAAGGCTGCAGGGCTAACCCACTGGGAGGCAGGCCTTGCCTGCCCAGGGCCTGGAACCACGCTGCGCTGTCGATCTCTGTAGGCAGACAGAAAAACTCTGGAACAAATGAATCTATTCACAAGCCATTGTAAAGGTAAAATTTCTAAACTGATTCCAAGCTGCAAAAGCTTGAGTTAAAGTGTAAAAGACTGAGCATTGTAAAGCTTCTAGATTACAAGGCCTGGGCTAAAAAGTGAAAGACAATTGTTACAATTGTAAGTCTATTGTTACAATTCCTCTGCTACCCCCGGAACCTGTAATCTCTGTAAGTTGTTAGGACAATGCGGGAACTGCCCAGTAAATATCTCCATTGATTCCCTGGTTGTTTAATAGCTAAGGGCTCCAGGTAGCATGGCACATAAGCATCTAGGCCCCAGAACCAATCAGTTTAAATGTGTACCCCACTTAGAAGTGACCAATCACCCCTGCCCAAACTGTTCCCGCCAATGAATGTGCTAATCATGTCTCAGAGTTGTTGTTCAATTTTCCCGCGCCTCATGATGATTTGTTCTGATGTATGCAAAGCCCACTGCCCTCTCCAAAAAGTGTACTTAAGCTCTGCTTGACCTCTGCTCTGGGCTCTGGGCTGCTCTCCCTTCTTGAGTGAGCACGGAGCCCCAGCGCGCTGGAATGGATCCCCAATAAATCCCCCCTTGCCATTGCATGGAGCCAGTCTCTTGTGTGGTCTCTTTCTCCAACGCTCCGCCGGACCCTTACACCATTATGAGTTATCCATTAGTTTTAATTTACATTCATCTGTCAAAACAGCCCAATCATTCTCTCATGTGATCAGAGCAAAGGGCAGACTGACAGGAGCCGTCACACAGGTTAAGAACTGGACTCTGAAGCCTGGCTTCGGGGCCCACATCTTGACAGTCCCTTTCTTGCTGTGTGATCCTCGTCAGGTTACTGAAGCACTTGCTATCTCAATTTCTCTGCCTATAAAATAGGGAAACTAATGGGATGTACTTTTGGGGTGTCTGAGGATTCATTGCCATAGTACTTGTAAGACATTCAGAAATTTCCTGGCAGGAAGGAAGGGCCTTATAGGATCTAGCTTTCCAGTTTTTCTATGGAGAAATGAAAACACCATGCCCAAATTCAGTGGCTCCTCTTTGGATTTTTAATTCGTCTTCCTTTCTCTTCCTTTGAGCTACTGCCGTAGCAGAGCAATGAGCCATTTGGATGAGGATGGTCCTTGTCAACCATGAGCAGGTGGGCTGCGTCATCCAAGAACTTGCACAGTGAGGGAGGAGGGGGTGGAAGCCGCTGGTTGCTGGGTACACACCACAGACCAGTGTGATCCAGGAACTCACGACCCCGGGCGGTTCTAGGTCAGTGGTGCCTTTACGTTGTCTTGGTGCCAGGTGTTTTATTTTGTCTTTGTTTATTGTGATGAAACACCTGAGAAGAACACTTTATCAAGTAGAAAAGTTTGTTTGGCTCTTGTTTTCTGAGGTTTCAGCCTGTGGCTGGCCCTGTTCCTCTGGGCCTGTGGGCAGAGGAGGCTGCTTACCCCATGCCAACCAGGAAGCAGGAAAAAGAGACGGGGAGAGGCAGGACCCAAGGGCCCTCAAGGACACACCAAGGGGCTCACCTCCTCTCAGTAGGGCCCACCTCCTAAGGTGCACCACCTCCCAGTAGCGCTACAGGCGGATGAAGCCTCCCACACATGGCCCTTAGGGCACTCCAGATCCCAAGGACAGCCCAGAGCTGGGCAGAGAGCCGCCTCCCGTCCTGTTGCCTGGAGGGGTCCCTCTGCACATCCTGCCTGGTCCTCCCTGTTAGGGTGCGCTTGGTCTCTCTGCACTGGAGCAACTGTCAGGAAAAATGTTTTTGTTCTCATCTTTGTTTTTCAGAAGGGAAGCCAGGGGACCCCTTGCACACGACTGGTGGGAGCACACAGGGGCACAGCCACTTGGGAAGATAGCTTGGCTTTTCCTCACAAAACTAAAGACGCTCCTCCCTTCGCTCCAGCTGTCTCTCCCCTTGGAATTTAGCAGAGGCTGAAAACACATTATCATAAAGAACCATGCATGGGTGTTTACAGCAGCTTCACACACAATAGTCCAAACTTAGAGGCTGGCGGGGGGGGGGGCACCCTGAGTTACCAGCATGGCACACTCCTGTGACATGCCCGGGCCCTGGTAGGCACCTGAGAGTCCTCAGAGACGGTGACCCATCTGATCCACGCGAGGGAGCGGAGAGCAAGTCACACACTGCCATCTTCCCATGATTCTAGTGTTAGAGCAAGCTGTGGGTCCAGCCCTTACCCAGCTGCGAGGGAGGGACAGCGAAGGACTTACAGATGGGCCTTTACACCCTGCTGTCATTCAGCTGCATTCCATTATCTCTAAGTTGGCACTGTCCCCAGCAGTGGCTGCTGGCTGCATGTTGCTCTTGAACATTTGCAATTGGTCCAAGTTGAGATGCATGTAAATATAAATGGAACAGATTTTGAAGATTCAGTATGAAAACAGATCATAGAATGTTGTTGTTTATTTTAAGATATTGCTACGTGTTAAATGGTAGTATACTGTATTTCTATTGAACTGGGCCCTAAAAGCAGAGAGACACTCAAACCAACCTGAACACTGGGGGCCAGGGCCATGTGGTGGCAGAAACTGCAGTGACCTGTTTGCAAGCCAAGGGCTTTCAGGAAGAGCCGGCGGCCATCAGAAGCCATGGAACAAGGAAGGGAGTCCACCTACGGACAGATGGGTCCATCTCCCTCAGTATTTTAAAGGTTTATTGACCAGGCTTCTGGGTTTTAATAAAACAGGATTTCACAAACTCTTAATTTGGAATAGTAAGTAGAAAATAGTAAAAATAGATTTCTACTAGAGAAAACTTCTGAGTCTGCAAATAATGTTTTGAAAAGAGGGAGAGATTGTTGGGGGTTGTGTGGGGAGAGAGAGAGAGAGAGAGAGAGAGAGAGAGAGAGAGAACACTCTGCAAGGACAGGTGGCCTTGATGGTCAAGACTAGTTCTCTAATGGACTGGACTGGGCTTGGGGACTCCATTTGCCTGAAGCCATGACCTCTGTCTCTAAGCCAGCCTGGGGTGGAGCAGTGGAGACTGTGGTCATTCCGACAGGTCTAAGGATGCAGGCCCCAGGTCCAGGACCTCTGTGCGCAGTGTGGAAGTGGGCAGCTTGGCCAAGCTGCAGGGATGGTGAGGTCTCTGCTCAGATTGGGAAGGGAGGTGGTCACCCTTCAGATTCTGGGAAACCAACCACAGTTTCTGGTTCTTTAAGTTACTGTCCTGGGAGAAGCCTTGCTTTGACCTCACAGATGCAAATTACAATCGGTGGCACATGGTATTAGTCTCCTGTCACTGCTGTGACAAACTACCCCAAATCAGGCAGCTTAAAGCATCAGGAACACACATCCCTGTGTGCTGGAGGCAGGAGTGGGGTCAGGCTGTGGTGGGGCGCGCTCCCTGCAGGGCCCCCAGGAGGACGCTCCTCCCTCCCTCATCCCAGGACCGAGGCCTTCTGTGTCTCTCTCTCCCCGACAGGGATGCTGTCACATTGGACAAAAGGCCACCCTGGGTCAGTGCCCTCACCCTAAGTGATCGCGTCCAGGAAGGGCCTGTTCTGAAGTCCTGGGATGGCCAAGAGTCGGCGGGGGGCCGGCTAGAGGGGAAAGGCCCATTTTGCTTCCCCTCATTTTCAGGCTCACAGCAGGAAATTTGTCAGCAATACCACAAGTCAGGTGCCCCGATTTCTCCCGGGCCACGTGGACGTTTTGACAGGATTTTCTAGGAATGGACCTGGCTTCTGGCCAGCTGAGCTGAGCGGTCAGCTTCAGAGGGTTCCATGGCTAGTGGATGGCTACGGAGCTGGCGGCTCCTTGGTTGTGATAGGGGTACCGCCTTCACCTCTTCAGTTGGCCCATAGGATAGGTGGCATAGGGTGACACTGCCAGCTGAGAATGACGGCATCACACCATCAGATCCCAGCAAGTGCCCAGGTGCAAAGGCCGGGGTCAAGTGAAACCCCAGTTCTGCGCTCAGGGGCCCAGGTGGGCGCCAGTGCGGCCGTGTGTGGGGAAGGTAGCCTCATTGTCCTGCCATCAGAGACGAGCGTCAGGCTGAGGCCGGCGTCTGAGCCTCCGTGGGACTCAGAAACCAGCCAGGTGGAGCTCACCTCCAGCCTCGTGTCCAGAGCAGAAAGCTTGTCTCAGGCGTCCCCAGGAGACTGACCAACATCTCCACCATGGACACGGAGTCTCGAAGGCTCAGGACTTGACCGCCACTGTCCATGAGAGGTGGCAGGGGTGGGGCCCACAACCCCCCTGGCTGCAACCAGGGTCCAGGTTCCTTCCCACAGGCCTCTGGCAGACACACACAGGTACGTTGTATCAACCCTTTTATCAACTGGGCTGATTTTCACAAGTGTGCTCCGAGGCCTTCAGAGGTCAGCAGGGTGTCTTGCGCCCAAATGGCCCCAGGAGGCTCTTGCTTCTTAAAAATATTCTTTTTGCCCTAGCTGTCTTTCCCCCCACTGTTAGCCTGTGGGTAATCAGCACCTCTCCTCTCCCCTCTTCCCCTTCCCTTCTACTCTGCTGCCGCCTGGCAAATCAACCCAGGAAGGCCTTAGAGCTGGACCTGAGGTGGGGTTCGGCTCTGAGCAAACGACCAGCTGCGTTTGGCTGTGTGAAATGAACACCCTTCATATTAAAAAGGCTTCTGGACTATGTCTTATTCTCGGCTGAGTGCTGGGGGCTGCGCTTGCCCAAGGGGCAGAGGGCATGAGGTTGGCCGGCTTTGGACTCGCCCAGCCCATGCCAGCCCGTGCTCTTTCCAGGCCAGCAGCAATGTTCTCAGTGCGACCATTTCCTCTGCTGCACCCAGGAAAGGGGCACTGTCCCAATCCCAGGGGCTCGATCGTTTCAACACAGGAATCTTGGCAAGAAATAACGCAGTGCTGGGCTCTTGGTTCATTGTACCATCAGGGAGAAATCTGGAGGAAGCGAGATGGAAAGTAGCAGGGGAACCTACCTAGATTTGTCTCAGAAAATGAAGTTTGGACCCTGGTCTGTAAATGAGTCCCCAGTCTTGTTCATCAATGTAGAAATCACGCAGACCGCTGTGAGGGGCGGCAACAGGGTCCAGTTCCTTCCCGCAGGCCTCTGGCAGACACAAACAACCTGCGGCGTCTGTCAGCTTCACGTGGCCACACAGGCACCCGAGACAATCACTTATTTTGGCTCAGCTCTGGAAGTTGCGGTCATGACCAGTGGGCCCCACAGCTCTGTCCCTGTGGCCAGGCAACCCTTCACCCAGAAGCTCAGGGCAGAGCAAAACTGCTGGCCTTACACAAAACAGCAGAGCAGGGGCGGGGCCCCGATCCCCCAGGGACCTAAAGACCTGCCAACTGGCCCCCTAAATGTCCCCCACCTCCAGACACCATGCTGGGGACCAAGCCTTTAACACTAGATTCCTTGGGGGACACAGGATCCAGACAATGGCACCCAGAGAGGGCTCCTCAACAGGACCCAATCAGGGATAGTCACCAGGGCGCCTGGGCGGGGTGGAGGGGGCGCATCGCCAGCTGGGTGGCTGCAGACCCTGGACAGCCATCAGGATTCGAGCTGACCTCCCCAGGCCTTGTTTTCGGGCTCTGGCAAGACAGCTACGGACTTGCGTGGAGGTGCACACATGCTCCTCTGGAGACTGAGGACAGGAGGCTGCAGGCTCCACATGGCCCAGATTACACCTCCACTCACCTTCAGCATTTTCTGTTCAGCTCTAATCTGGCACGCTGCTTCCAATAGAACGAACATTATACAAAGTTCAGCAGGAAGCAGACTTCAACATCCACAGTGCCCTGAGAATCAAGGAAAGATTATGAAGTTATTTTAAGAAAAGGAAAGGACTATGTTTAAAAATATTGCTAATGTTAATAACATTATTGCTATGATTATTATTTTGAGCAACTTGTTGTAAAATGTCATATTGAAGCAAGTAAACCAAGAAGTGAATTTAAAGAACGCTAATGAAAGCAAGACATTTTTATAACATATTATAAAATATGACTTTTGAGTTTCTTACCGTGATTAAAATTAAAATTTTCTATTTTCCTAAGTTTAGTGATTCAGCCTGTATACTTCATGCAGAAAGACTTTGTATGTTGTAATAACGGGGCCAGCAGTCACCACCCTGAAATAGACAGCATTCTAATCTGAAGCAGAATCATCAAAATAAATTGGCCAATAATTTAAGATAATCATAAAATACCAAATCAGGCAAAAAGACATTACGAATGTAAAATAAAAACCGGAAACCACAGGAAAGAGCCAGTTGTGGGGCATGAACTATCAGGAGCTGAGGCAGAAGAGCTGGGAGGCCAGGTGGTTAGAAGACAGCAGGGAGGAGCAAAGAGAGAAAGGTCGCCTGAGAAAGTGAAGACCAAGGGTGTGGCTGGAAGCTCATGACGATGGCCTCTCAGTGCCAGGTTCCAGGAGTCCCCAGGAGAGTGACTGTAAAATAGTGACACAGGTGAACTACTTTGGAATCAAACATCTTGAGGCCTCTGGTTGACAGTAGGGTGGGCCAGAGCGAGCAGTGAGGTCGCACCGGCTGTCACCGTGGAACAAGAGCGTGTCACAGACCTGGGAGGCCACAGCTTCCTGGAGGAGGTGTTCTCCAGGGACAGCCCAGGCAGCTGTGGGGGGCTCCCCCACGGGTGTCCACCGCCTGTGGCAGCCTCCCAGGAGCCCAAGGAGGACGGGGGTCTGCGCTGGGGAGGTGCCTCACGGCCCGCGTCTGTCCAGCCTGCTGGCCTCCTCGTCCTGGCACCCACCCCCATGATGTGGCCTCAGAGTGACCTTGGCATGCAGGGTCTGGCTCAGGCTCAAGCCCCCAGTGCTACCTGGAGCGTGGCTGCCACGTGGCCAGGGGCAGGTGGAGAGTGGCCGGTGGGTTACAGCCTCTGCTCCCGTTATTCCACCAACATCAGCCTCACAGTCCCGGCTGGTTGCCGGGGGCAGGATACTGTGGTCCCCCATGTGCTCTAGGTGACAACTGGTGCCCAGGGACAGCATGAGGGACACCCACAAGAGGCCCCGTGTGTGCTGTCCTTGTCTGCACCACAGAGAGGGGCCCCTTGGTCAGCACCTTAGTGGCCCTGACTCAGGGGTGGGATGGCACCCAGAGGACCAAGGTCCCCCTCACCAGCTTCCCCAGCTGACATGGCCCAACGTGTGGACGTGCCTGCTGACCCTGGGCCCCGCAGGAGAGGCTCCTGGACCAGCTGGACCTGCGGGAAGAGCGGTGGAAGACCCGGCCAGTGAGTCCGATGCTTTCCACGATGACACGGTCATCAGGCTCCGCGAGCTCCGGAAGCACCGGGTTCCCCCTTGCACAGCCCACGTGGGCCCCTCTCCCCGCAGCGCTTGAGTGCAGCTCAGTGACCCAGAGAAATCCCTGCAGTTGGCTGAATCAAGCCAGAATAATGTGATGAGGTCAAGGGCAGGGCAGGGCCGAACCAGAGGCTCCACCACTCTGGAGGAGACTGTCCCTGACTGAGGACAGTGACATCGGTGCCCTCCCCCTCAGTGGCTGATTCCTGACTCCACAGGCTCTGCTCACAGAGGGGCTTTGGCCAAACAAACAAAAACCTCTCAGCCTTTGCTGGGAGTTCGCCTGGGCCTGGGCGTGATGGGCCGGGAAGCTGTGGGTCTGGGAAGGACACCTGTGCTCGGGCGCTTTGGTGTCCTGAGGTTCCTTTCAGGTGCCCTCGCCTGGCTGGGCTCCTGCTTGCGCCTCCCTGGCCCTTCTTACGTCTATCCTGCAGCCTGGTGGCTCGGGGATCATGGCTCTGCAGCCCCAGTTCCCAGGTGGAGGCTGTGGTCACTCTACCCCCGAGTGGGCTACAAGGCCAGCAGAGGCTCGTCCTCCTCCAGTCTCCCCTCATGAAGCGAGAGGGGCAAGCAGAACCTGAGGAGGCTGAACGGTGCTGCCAGGCCTCCACTCCCAGCCTCCACTCCCAGCCCAGGTGGTCTGCCCTCTGCCATGTGGGGACACACGATACCCCCTGGGAGTATCTGCCGCAGGATGCATACGGAAGTTTCTGGGGAGAAAGAATGGCACCCTTGTTAGCCCAGGACTGTCCCCTGCCCAGGGGACCCCAACACCACCTGTATGACACACAGACTCAGCACAGGGATGCTCCCAAGGGAACCGACGAGGGTAAAGGTAGGAACAGGGAAGCTTCTGGAAAGTGAGCTCCAGGCTCTTGGGCTGGGCCCGAAGGAGGAGAGGAGAAGGCAGGTGTCTTGTTCCCAGACACAGGGCCTGGGGCAGGGCCTCGGGAGCTGCAGTTGCTCGGGCCCCACTGCCGAGGGCCCTTGCTTTGCGTGGGGTTGGTGGGCCTTTCCCCAAATCTGGACTAAACGGAAGGGGGTTGATGGGAAGGAACGTTCTACTGTTCATTCGACTGCTGCATTGAACCCCCTCGCTCTGACCAGGCCCTGCAGAAGAGGTGCATGGGTGGAAGTCAGAGGTGAGATGACCAGTGCGCAGTACTGGTCACATGCTGAATCCTGTCCCCAGATTCATGTGCTGAAGTCCCAGTCCTGAGCTCCTCAGAATGTAGCCTTGCAAGGCAAATTAGGCAAAAAGGGTCATTAGGTAAAATGAGGTCACTTGAGTGGCCTTGAACCAGCGGCTGGTGTCCACATGGAAGGGTGACTTACGGTCGTCCACGGCCCAGAGGCCCTCAGAAGGAACCAGCCCTGTTGGCACCTGGGTCTCCACTTCCAGCCTCCGGGACCTTGAGGAATGGTTTGTATGACTGGAAACATGTCTGTTGGTGCTCTGTT
The DNA here is from genome assembly GCF_964194105.1 of Spermophilus citellus. NCBI lineage: Eukaryota > Metazoa > Chordata > Mammalia > Rodentia > Sciuridae > Spermophilus > Spermophilus citellus. Next base: position 172,695,143 of record NC_138186.1, on the reverse strand, counting down.
GGGGACACCTAGTGGTCCAGCACAGTCCTATTTGGGGACAAGCTGGCAATTGCAAAGAGCCACTAAAATGTCCACACTCTGACACACACCAGTCCACTTCTGTATATTTATCCTCAGCAAATAACATAACGAAACCTTTAAAAAATTACATACACAAAGATGCTCATGAAATTGAAGTTTCTAAGGCAGTAATAAACTTGCTAACAGTGGGAACATTATGTAGTTACAGTATAAAACAGCAATGGAACATCATGCAGTGTTTAGAATTAAAATATGAGGACAATGGCTCACGATGAAGGTTGAAAGTCATGCATAACAATTGCAAGGGAAAGGGGCATAGCTGGATTCTGCACACACCTAGCTGTCGTTAAAGTTATGTGAAAATGTGTTCTCAGAGGGTGAAGAGCTGACAGACCCAGGCCAAATAATGTTGGGAAAAAGTGTTGTAGTTTTATTTCCCTAAAAACTTCTTACTTTATAGAAGTTTCTCATATACAAAACTGTTTTTATAAAGTGGAATAAAAAACTGAGTCAAACCAGGTGCAGTGTCGACGCCTATGATCCCAGCAGCCCGGGGGGCAGAGCAGGAGTCTTGTGAGTTCAAAGCCATGTTGGCAAAAGCAAGTTGCTAAGCAACTCAGTGAGACCCTGTCTCTACATAAATACAAAAAAAATAAAAATAAAATAAAATAGGTTTGGCGGTGTGGCTCAGTGGTTGAGTACCCCTGAGATCAATCTGCAGTACCAAAAAAACAAAAATAAAAAACCTGAGTCAAGAGAATTCCTCAGAACTGTCTATGGAGCTGTGTCCTGTTGGCTTGTGTGCACATGTGCTTGCAGATAAGCCCCTGTGCACAGAGCACACACGAGCACATGCACACCCATCATGAGTATATGTGCATGCATTCTTGCACATGGACACACACATGCACATGTAACACACCCACCCACATGCACATGACTGTATGTGCATGCACCCACATGCACTTGACTCCTGCACATGTGCATGCACATTCATGGACACACATACATACATGCATGCCCTGAATACATGCCTGCTGTAGACTGTACATCTGTGTACAGTAATGTGCTTTTCAGTGTATTCAAAGAACAATCTACTATGACTCTGTCCAGATTATAAGTGCAGCTCATTGTGGGACAGTGCTTTAATCCAGTAATTTGGAGTAACAGGACAAGGCTTGACATTATGTGGTTATTTGTCACCTGTTCTACGACTACTTGTGAAGGTTTCAAGTGTTTTCTGATACAAGCATTTGGCAGAGTTGGAAGAGAAGGACACTCTCCTCAACAGAAGACTCTTTTAGCCAGGTGACATCATCTGGAGAGTGAGGTACCTGCTGTGGACACTTTGAAGTTCAGGAGGAACTGTGTTTATGACCGTGACCAACCAGCTGTCACCCTGTCCTGGAGCTTCTAGAAAGGCCATCAAATGTGAGAAAGAAGTCCTGGCACCATCACTGGGAGGAAGAACCCAGACTGTAGACGGTTGCAGGCAATATGATCACTCCGTCACTCAGCTGGGCAGGAAGCTCCAGGGTCTAACTCTTCACACCAATAGCCTGGAGGTGCACAGAGTTTCTGATTTTAAAAATCAATTTTAAAAAATGTAGCAAGGAACAAGCAGATGAAAACAACTCTGGGAAAGCTGGAGGAGACGAGGGACAGGGACGGGCCATGGTGGCCTGTGGGAGGACCCTGCAGCTGCAGCCCGTGGAAGGCTGAAGGGGTCTTTGGCATGTGCTCCTGCCCCCTGTGGAGAAGCAGGTCCCAGATGCAGACCAGACTGACCCGTGAGGACACAGGGCCTTTGGAGCATATGAAAGGCAGGTTCTTCCTTCACACTCTCCACCAGAACAAAGGCCCCGAAGTTAAGTACAGAATGCAAAGCTGCAGAGCAGTGGCCCAAGGGTTGACAGTGCTACCCACATCTCAAATCTCAACACCTGCTTACCCAGATGTTTACACAGAAGAATGCACGCTGCACTGTGATTTGAAGACTATGAGATTAAGAATTTGGAAAAACATTTATGTCTGACAATGTAGAATTGGTTTGAAAACGTTGCTTTGCATCAAGACAACAGACTATTTTTGAAGATTGTAAAAACTATTTTTTCCACATGTGAGTTTTTTTGTTATGTAAAGGTACAGGATACAAAACTATATAATATTGTCCAAACTTTATCTTTGGTAAGTGGAAAGAAATACATTAAGATGTTAACAATAAAAATTAGAACTAAAAGTTTGTTTTCTGCATTACATTTTTAATAAAAAGTTGTGAATGCCAAACAAGTTCTCTTTCCCATGAATGGCTTGCTGTTTAGAAAAGAATTAATTCCTTGGGGCTTAAACACACGATGGCCTTCCATCTAAAATTCTCTGAGTTTGTTAGAGCAAGCAAGTTGCTCTCAAATGGAAATGTGGCGTATTGACTCGAAGTCCTCCTGCTCGACCCCTGCAGACTCACAGCCACGGCCAGCACATGGCAGCACACGCCTCATCATGCTTGAGGCTGGCAGCTCAGGTTGGAGAAACCCGCCGGGCACAGTCCCCGCCTGGCGCTCAAGGGGGCTGTCTCTGCAATGTGCCAGAATGTGCTCCTGCAAGTATTTGCTGGTGAGAAATGGGTGGGGGATCATCAGGTCTTTCCTGCAATCCCAGGTTGGCAGAGGCATGGTTGGTGTGATTTGTATTTACCAGGGCCGGATTTCCCACGTCTCAGAATTTTGTATTTATGCAGATACAAGCTTTGACACAAAATGCTGAATCTGCTTTGACTCTGTGACCGTTGGTGTTTCTTGGGTGTGATCTGAGGCCTGCAGACCTAAGAGGTGGGGTGGGGGGCTGCAAGGGGCCCCTGCCCCAGCCCCAGCCTCTGGGGGTTGGCTGGCCTCCTGGGTGACCTTGGTCTCTAGAAGTGTCCCTCGAGCTCGGCGTCCACCTGCACATGGTGTGTGTGTCCACACTTCCTTCCTCTTTCCATAAGGACACAGGCCGGGTTGGTTGGGACCCACACTCCGGAAGTGTGACCCCAGCTTAACTAGTTACAACTGCACTGAAGCTGTTTCCAAATAAGGTCATGTTCTGAGGTACTGGAGGTTAGAACCTCAACGTTTGAATGTTGGGAGGACCCAATTTCATCCATAGTAGTGGTTTTTCAAAAGTTTTTGGTAAAATTAGATTAAATAAATGAGAAACGAGTAAAAATGTTTACTTTAGAAGACTATCCTTCAGTCTGAGATGATGTCTTTTCTTGTAATTTGTTCTAAGGAGATGGATGCTGTGGCACACGCCTATAATCCCAGTGACTCAGGAGGCTGAGGCAGGAGGATCACAAGTTCAAAGCCAGCCTCAGCAATTTAGCAAGACTCTGTCTCAAAATAAAAGATAAAAAGTCCTGGGGGTGTGGCTCAGTGGTAAAGTGTGCCTGGGTTCCATCCCCAGAACCAATAAATAAATAAGTTAATTTAATTTAATTTCAAAACTTTCTCCAAGGTGCTTACGATGGCAGTAATACCTTCTAAAGCTCTAATGTCGCTCTTTGGTAAAGTGAAAGCTGCCAGGTTTATGCCCCCTCCTGGGGGGACAAAGGACAGTCAGTGTAGGTGGTGAATGGTTGGGTCAGGAAGACGGGGGATGAGTCAAGAGGACATAAAATGCTGATACCAGCAGAGCTCCCCCCACCTTTGCAAGGTTACTGCCTCCAGGGAGTGGCCCTCCCCAGGAGCTGTTCCGGAAGCACCTCCTGTGGCCGCTGCCTGCCTCTGGGCAGATGAGAGGCACCCTGGAAGGCTCTTTCCCTTGTGGCCTCCTAGGCAAGTAAAGGGGAGGAGGGGCTCGAGAAGAGAGGTGAAGGGGCAGGAGCCCACTCCCCAGCACCAGCCTGGCCCCCTCCTCTGCGTCCCTCCCTGCTCTGTCCTGCTATCCTAACCCTCTGCTCTCGCCTCGGTGTTTCTCGGGTGTCCAATCTCCAACTGGGGGAACAGTTGGATCCTCAACACTGTACCACCCCTGGTTTCACCCCCCTCTTCTTATTTTGTGGCCCGTGGCTTTACATAGTCCGGGGGCCTTGGGCAGCACAGCCACCAGAGCCAGGCAGGAAGGCAAAGGGTCTGGGTTCAGGGCTGTGCTATGTGGGCAACCTGTCCCCTCCCCCAGAGCTCGGACCTTAACAGTTTGCAAACCTCCATTCCATTACCCCGAAAGCACACTGCAGCCCTGCCCGGGCGGAAGGCTGTCCTGGTGGGGTTGCCTGGGAGACGTGGCACTCCTGACCAGCTGCCCTAGGCGGAGCCCGACCCTGGCCGGGAACGGGCCCTGGGAATGCCTGCTGACTCCATGAGATGGAAACCAACCACCCTGAGACACGAAGAAGGCAAAGCTCAAGTGCAGTCTCCTTCCCATGCTCTGGTGGCGTTTCCCACTTGGAGCCCCTTGGCAGGAAGCCGCGGTGGAGCCTCTGGCCTTGAGCACCCAGCCTCAGTTGGAGCTTTCTCCTTTAGCCTTCAGCATCTAGAGGCCCAGGAGGAGGCCCAGCCAGCTCCGCAGTGCCCCTGCCTCCTGTCCTCTCCTAGGGACAGCACTGCAGCTCCCAGCCAAGGCCTCCGGGAGCCAGAGGGCAGGGGAGAGCAGATGAGGCCCCTCAGGACTCCAAGGGCAGTCACAGAGCCAAAGAGGAGAGCGGAGAGCCCCCTGTGTGTCTCCCGCCACTGCTTGGAGGACTGTTCCAGAGGGAACCCGTCCTGGAGTGCTTGGCCGAGGGCCCCACTGTTGTGGAAACACAGGCTCTCACGACATTCATAGGTCATTTGGCGTCATCTTGGACCCCTCCTGTCACCGGGGCTTTTGTCTTTTTTAAAAAGTTCCTAGTCTGTGTGGCTGAAGGCCTTGTGGGGCCCCTGACATAGAGCATGCTCCCAGAGACAGCAGAAGGGCCCTTTCACAGGCTCCTTAGACCTGGAGGGCCTGGCCCAGGGCTGTTTGCATATCAAGAGGGAGAAGTCAGACTCCTGGGGCAGTCATTTAGCACCCCCCCACCCCCCCAGGAAGGCTGGGCGGGAGGAGAGCTGACCCTTCCCAGGCCTTGCTTGGTTTTGTCATTTCATCTCACACAGGGTCTGGTTTTGCCATCACATCCCCCCCCTCCCCCCCCCCCCCCGATTTTGAGACCCTTTTATACTCTTTTAAGAGCATCACCTTTGCCCATGTCCTCCTGATTACACCACTGGTGACTCTGGAGGACCACATGAAATTTCATGGCCTCTAAGCAGGAGACAATTCAGGTCAGTATGTTAGCAAACAGGAGTGCCTGGGGGTACCCCAGGAAATGGGCCAATATGGGGAGTAGGAGAAGCCCATTCATCCAGCTAGCAGTCAGGCTTCTGCCCTCCGTAGTCAGTGTCCAGAGTGACTGGAGGGCTCTTGCCCTGGGGCCTCTTGGGGTGCAGCTCCTCTACCTTGGGTGGTCAGTTCGCTGGGTGCAGTTGGATCGGGAGTGCACTCCCAACCATCAGAAGCTGGTTTTACTCTGCCGTGATGAGCCCAGGGGCCGCCTGTCCCTCTTCACTACTGCAGGGTGGACAGAAAGACAGTGAACGGACCCCTCCACAGAAGCTTCAGGAGTTGGACATTCTATTTTACTTTTTTTACCCAATTAGCATCTCCTGGTTTAAAGGGGTGACATGATGTTTAATTGTTGGATCTTTTCACTTCTTGTAAGGAGAGGAGCCCTCCCACAGAGGATCTCGCAGGGGAGGGTCTTGTCTGATTATGCACAGAGCAACTGGCAACACTGGTCCAGGGCAGGTGGGTTTCCTGATACAGTCTATTTAGTTGTAACTTCCTGGTGATCTCTAATGTCTTTGCCACCAATTGTGCCACCGAAGCTATGAACGCTGTCCCATGTATGGCTGTGCTTTGTAAACCTTCTGCCACGTGTTCTAGACCAACTTGGTCAAAATTGACCTTGTCCCTATCCACTGCTAAGAATCAGCTGAAATTCCTTAGGGGGTCAGTCCTGGGAACTTGTGAGAAGCCTCTTACTTCCCTAGGGCCATCTGCTAGGATAGGTCAAGGTCTTGCTGACCACATGTGACTTCCTTTGGAAGCGCTAGGGACATTCATTTCCCATTCCAGTGACCCTTCTCTTTGCAGAATGTGCCTTGGTTGGCTCCCTATTCTCTAGGGTCTGACTCATTGATCCTCCTGATAAAGAGGTCATGTGGCCCAACTTGTAAAGCACTTAGAGAGGTCCCCATCATTCCCTGGGTTCAAGCTGACCTCAAAGGACAAGAGCCAAATATTGGCTATGCTCCTTGACCCTTTTTATCTGTAATCTCTAAGTTTTGGCTTTAATTATCTAGCAGACCAGTTTTACCAGTCCTAAATAGAAGTACTGGGCTTCAACTTTAACGTCCATTTTATTGGGGTCAGAATTACACTGGAAGTCAGTCTTATGTTTTGTCTAGCCTATAGGTGGTGGCGCATTATCTCAAGATATTACATCAGAGGTTATAATTCTGTAAGCAGTCACAGACAACAGTATCAAGTTGACAAGGAAAATACCAAATGACCTGACCACTCCAGAGAGAGAGCAGCCTCCCGCTCCCTGCCCTCTCTGCTGGCCCCGTCAGCTTTTCCCCATGGCACTCACCACCCGAAGCTGCTGCAGAGTGGTGCATCAGCTTCTGTGTCTGTCCCAGTGAATGTCCCCGAGGGGGCAGTTCCTGTGTCTATGGGTACAGAGCAGCACTTGGCATGTTGAATGCTCTGGAGGAGATGGGTTGAGTGAGTGAGTGAGTGGGTGGGTGGGTGGGTGGGTGGATGGGTAAATGTGTGAGTGGGTAGGTGAGTAGCTGGATGTGTGGGAGGGTGAGTGGATAAGTGAGTAGATGGGTGGGTGGATGGGTGGGTGAGTGGATGAGTGGGTGGGTGGGTAAGTAGGAGGATGGGTAGATGTTTGTGTGGGTAGGTAAGTAGCTGGATGTGTGGGAGGGTGAGTGGATAAGTGAGTAGATGGGTGGGTGGATGGGTGGGTGAGTGGATGTGTGGATGTATGTGTAGATGAGTGGGTAGATGTGTGAGTGGGTGGGTGAGTGGGTGAATGGGTGATGGATGGATGAGTAAATGGGTGGGTGGAAGTGTGAGTGGGTAGGTGAATGGGTGGGTGAGTGGATGAATGAGTGAGTGGGTGAGTGGTGGGTGGGTGAGTGGGTGGACGACTAGATGGGTGGGTGGATGGGTGGATGTGTGAGTGGTGGGTGGGTAAGTAGGTGGACAACTAGATGCAGGGGTGGATGGGTGGAAGTGTGAGTGGTGGGTGGTTGAGTGGGTGGACGAGTAGATGGGTGGGTGGATGGGTGGAAGTGTGAGTGGTGGGTGGTTGAGTGGGTGGACGACTAGATGGGTGGGTGGATGGGTGGAAGTGTGAGTGGTGGGTGGGTAAGTGGGGGTGGGTAGTGAACAGGCAAGTGAATGACCAACAACAGACACTTTCACGAGGAGGGATGGCTGGCCAAGCAGCCCCACCTTTGTCCTCTGGCTTCACCTTCAGTGAGGGGCTTTCCCTTTGTCCTGCTGTGGCCACCCTCCAGGTCCCAAGCCTGTGGGCTTCCCTGTCGTGGACATCAGAGTCTTTCAGAAGGACTTGCCGAGGTGAGGTGAGGTGGGGCCAAGGCTCAGCTGCTGGAGACCGTCTCTTCTCCTGGGTTTCACAGCACCAGGTCCCTCAGCAAGGCCAGCAGCTGCCCCTTTTCACAGGCCCTGGTGAGGTGGCCCCTCTCCAGCCCACAGGCCACACAGGTAGGAGGTGCTGCTGACCTGGGCAGCTGTCCTGGGCCAGGCCCACAGGGACGACGCGCCTTCCCTGTGGCGGAAGCTGGAGCAGGGTCTCCTCTCCAAGGCCTCTGCTGGAGCTGAGCAGGAGATTGTTCCTTTATTATGGAAAATGTTTCCAACTTTACTCCAATTTTTGGATCATCTAAACCTAATCAAGACTTGGACAGCCTGAAAACCCCCTGGAGAGGTGGAGTCCTCAGGAGCGGAGTTTCAGCCCCTGGTGTTCATCACCCCCTCCCTTGGGGCTCTGGGTGCTCTCAAGGGTGCAAAGCCGGATCCACCCCCAAGCATCTGGTTTAACTGACCTGGGCGTGGCTTAGTGCTGGTAGCAGGCCTTCCCTGGCCCCTGGGGCCCAGCCCCGAATTCCTTGTTCTGCATGTCAAAGTGGCCAGCTCACAGGGTCCTGACGCAGGCTTGCGGTTTCATGTTTATCTGCCTCAGACATATGTGCCTTTTTGGGAACATCTTGGCCTTCTCGGAGCTTCCTGATAAGGGACGGTCACGGTAACCCAAGAGTAGCAGGTGTTATTCCTCCCCTGTTTTGGCTAAATTTCCACTGCAGTTATAGAAAGTATATAAGGGAACAAACTCTGATAATAAAGCGCACACATGCCTCCTCCTGGATGAAGAACCTTGGTGTCCTGTGTATTTTTTTTTTTTATTTTTTAACCTCGACGTCCCTCGCCGGACTCGGTTCCTGAGGCCGGATGCGGCATTTGGAGGTCCTCACCGGGATCTGGAAAGCAGGGGTAAGCGGACGAGGCTCACCTTCTAAGGGAGAAGGGGGAGGATTGGTTTAAAGATAATTTAAAGAGACAGGGTACGTACCATGGGTAACTCAACAGTGAAACTTCGTCTGGCCAACGAAGTTAAAGAACTGTTAAGCAAACAAGGAACAGGAATAAAAACCAAGACAGCAACTGAATTCGTTGAAGCTATAGCCCAGGCTTGTCCTTGGTTTCTGACAGGAGGCTTTCTCAATAACAGTGATTGGGATTTGGTAAAGCAGGATCCCCAAAAGTTGTTGAGGGACCAGGGTCCGGATAGAGTCCCGATTGCTACTTTCTCTCTATGGAGATTGGTAAAGGATGCTCTTTTAACTGATAAAGTGAAGATTAAGGAGCAGCTTGCTGAATTCGAACAGGCCCTTAATCAGGTCCAGGAAGAGCAAATGGCAGAGTCCTTACCCCTTTCCCATTCTTCTTTCATATCTCCTTCTTCATTCTTAGATCCACCCTAGCTGCTCTCAACCCCGCCTTCTCATCTTCCCCCTCCTTACCAGGCCCACAGAAAAGTCTTAACTGACCTCCAGAATATTCACCAAGGCTGATTTTAGGACTTTCAGCAAAAGAATCTCTACAAAAAAGTTCAATGTAGATAAACTTCCTATTTTCATGTTGCCCTGTTTTACTTGGCTACTATCTGGGAAAAATCAGCACTCCAGGAGCTGGACACTCCCTTACTAGTTTTTCACAAAAATATGTAAACAAGGCCTCTGGCCTTGAGCTGGGCTTCACAGTGCTGACTACATTTCTAAGATAAGGGAGTTACTAACTGGGCTCCATGGTAACAGCTGGCAGGAGGAGGAACTGGAGGGTCCAATGAGGAAGTCAAGATTTAAAGCACCTACGGCCCTGATCGCTGTTGAGCTCCCTCCTTATAACCCTGATTGGGACGAGGACAACCCCAGAAGGCGGGGGGGGGGGGGGGGAGGGTGTTCAGTGGCAGCCTAAGATAGCCCAAACTTTTCCAGTAATTGAAAACCTGGATGCCGATGGACAGCCGGCCAGAGTGTATGTTCCTTTAGCCTTTAAGGATATTAAACAACTAAAGGAGGCAGTTACTAATTACGGACCCCATGCCCCCTTTACATTGACTCTCTTCGAGTCTTTCTCTGCCAATCAGCTGACACCTAGTGACTGGCAACAGCTTTGCAGGGCTGTGTTGTCTGGAGGGGATTTTTTGTTGTGGAAAAGTGAAAATCAAGAGAGGTGTCGCGAGCTAGCCCGAGTCAATCAGGACGCCGGCTTCCCACGGCGTAACCTTGAAATGTTAACAGGCTCGGGACAATATGCTATCATAAATCAGCAAATTAATTATGATCCTGGGGTCTATGCTCAGATAGCTACAGCAGCCGTTCAGGCTTGGAAGGCTCTACCTATTTCAAATGCTGAAACAAAAATTTCAAAAATTGCTCAAGGACCCTCTGAGCCTTATTCTGACTTCATAGCCTGATTGATGCAGATAGCAGGAAAAGTATTCCCTAACTTGGAACAAGCCATGCTGGTCATTAAGCAATTGGCTCTTGAAAATGCAAATTCCTATTGCCAAAATGCCATTAAATCTACCAGAGCAAAGAGTGTTGATGACATGATTCGAGCTTGTAAGGATATTGATGGAGCTCATATTACCGGACAGGTTTTGGCCGCTGCCCTCAAAACGGGATTGTCAGGGTTTAATGGTAAAGGGGCCCGACCCAAGGGCTGCTTCCGATGTGGGAAAGAGGGACATATTAAACGAAATTGTCCCGAAGGGGATAGACGGGGTCGGGAAGGCACGCCTGGCCCCTGGCCCCTGGCCCCGATGTGGCAAGGGGAATCATTGGAGCAGCGAGTGTCGTTCCAAGTTTGATGCTCAGGGATGCCCACCGCAGCAGGGAAATGGGAACAGGGGCCCGCCCTGGGCCCCGGAAGCCAGAGTGTAAGGGGCGGTCCAGAGACAGAACAAGCTGCTACCGCAGTAAGATCTTGGCCAGGCGGGGAAAATGCAGACAAAATCAAACAAAATGCAATCGGCTAGGAAAACTTGGGGAACTTTTGCCCCAAAAATGGGCAGCGGACTCCATGTTGTTTGCATCACCATGGTAACCATGGGGTGCCTGGCCAGAAGAGCGGCTTCCTGGTCCCACCTCCCACACTTTTGGGGGCTACCGATTGGTTCTTCCACAGTCACTCAGACAGGACTTCTAGTCCCGCCTTCCAGCCACTAACCTGTACTGCCGTGTTTCAGATTTCTACCGGAGCTGCTCAGAGCCTGTATTTTTTAAAAATGCCTACCTGTAAATGCTAACGAAAGATATCTTTTTCAGACAAAATTTAATTCCACAGGTTTCTATGTTACAGTCCTAAATTTAAGCTAGTTCTAAGTTAAATAACCTGACTTTTCTCTATAGTTGTGTGACTAAATAATGTTCTATTGATGAGAGATATCAAATATGCTCCTTTATATTTTACTTTTAATTTTGGAGGTTATGAGGATGCATTTGCTCGCCACAGGAACAAGCCGGCAAAGTTCCTGTGATGACCAAAAAATCCTTATTCTCATTGCTAACTATAAAAATAAAAATGTATACTCAAGGATCTTATTTCAGTTACATCAAGTGACGTCGCATAGAAGAGTGCACTCCTAGTTAAAAATAAATTAAAATGGATCCAAATATTTTAAGACCACGTGGTTACATAAAGTTAATACAATTATAAGTTATGTTCTTATTCTTAATATATATATATATATTTATATATATATATTTATATATATATTTATATATATATATATTTATATATATATTTATATATATTCAGATAACCTATATTTGTTAATCTATAAATTAATTAGCACATGCCTAATTGATTAGTTAATATATATTTGCCTAATTGTTTTTCTTCAACAGAAAACCCATAATTTATGTTTTATATTTACATTTATCAGATACTCTGCCTTTTCAGTTACAGATATTTGAGATAAATGTGTTTACTATAAATTTGCTTTTAAGTGAAAATACAATCAAGTAGTTTCTAATTCTCAAAGTTACTGTTTAAACTCATAAGATGATAAATTATTATAATTATTTCTACAAAATATCTAAGGGTTTTAACTATATTTTCATTGATATTTCTTATCAAAGTATAATAATTTGTTTATAGATTCTAAGGTTTTCAGAAATTGTTCCAAAGTATATTTTTTTTTAAAGAAAAAGATGTTTCAACAAAGAAAAAGCACACATGGATCCTAAAAAGAAGAAAGAAATCATCTTTGGGTAAAACAAGGTCTTTATATTCATTTTCCTAAGTAAAAAAAAAGATTTTTATATTGTTATCTAAACAGATGATGTAAAAAGTTAGAACAATTAAAAAAGAGATTTATATATACTAAACTGATTATAATTAATTTAAGGGTATTTCAGGTTATTTTCCTAATTTAACTATACTAATGTGAGCTAAAATTTTGTCCATATTTTGACATGATAAACACCTATTAAAATGTAAGTTTATTTCTTTAAAGAAAGATCCTTATTGCCTAATAATTCTTACTGTTTAAGATAAAGATTAATTTTGGTAAATAAATTCACATTGTTGATTAAACATTAAGTATATTGAACTACTAACTTAAACCCCTGTATGACCTCTTGAGAGGAGACCCCTCACCCACCTCCCCGCGAAAACCTACTCCAGAAGCCTTGAAGGTGCTTAGATTGATAGAGACAGCCTTACAAGAGATGCAGGTAATGCAGGTGGACTACTCCCAGTCCTTGTTATTCATTGTTCTGCCGTCAAAACTCACCCCGACTGGAGTCTTTTGGCAGACTGGTCCTATTTATTGGGTTCACTTACCTGCATCCCCCTCCCGGGTCTTGAGACCTTTCCATGATCTGGTAATACAATTAGTTTGGAAAGCAAAATATCTAGGAGATGCCTTGTTTGGGAAAACCTTTGATGTTCTCATATTACCATATAATCAAGACATTCTTTCTAAACTAAGACAGGAACAAGATCTCTGGTGTCTCTTCTTCTGTAGTTTCATGGGACAGGTTGACAATCACTACCCTAAAAGCAGGCTCCTTGAAAGTCTGAAAACATGTCCAATAATTTTCCCAAAGATCCTAAAAAAGGATCCTCTCCCGGGGGCACAAACCGTCTTCACTGACGGGGCCAAAAATGGGTTTGCTGTCATTTGAGATGGGACCCAGGTCGTCCGCAAGAGAGTGGCCAATTGTTCGGCCCAAAAAGCGGAGGTTGCAGCCTTAACATTGGCCTTACAGACCTATAGCTCGGTGCCCCTTAATGTTTTCACAGACAGTCTCTATATCGCCAGGCTCGCCTCCGCGATTGAGACGGCACCTTATATTGGAAAACAATCCACTATCATGGACCAACTACAGACAGTACAGCTTCTTATATGGGCTAGGGCAGACCCCCTCTTCATAGGTCACATTAGAAGTCATTCCGGGCTTCCAGGCCCTCTGGCGGTGGGCAACGCCATGGCAGACGCTGCCACACATGCCACTAACCTTGTATATACAATAACTGAGTATGATAAGGCCCTACAACTTCATAATAAATTCCACCTAAATGCGCAATCCTTACGCTTCCACTCAGGATGTTCCCGGGATCAAGCTTTAAAAATTGTCTCCCTATGCCCTACTTGTGCACCTTTTATCCATTCCCCTTCTCTGGGAGTCAACCCAAGGGGCCTTCAGCCAAATGACATCTGGCAAACTGATGTAACTCATATTCCTAGTTTTGGAAAACTGTCCTTTGTGCATGTCAGTATAGACACGTTCTCTGGTTTTATCTCCGCTACTTTATATTCAGGAGAGAAGGCTAAGGATGTGATACAGCACTATGTAAAAACCTTTTCCTTTATGGGAACCCCTCGATGCATAAAAACAGATAATGGCCCAGCTTATACTAGTCAAACCTTCCAAAAATTTTGTTCACAGTGGGATATTATACACAAGACAGGAATCCCATATAACCCCCAAGGACAGGCCATTGTAGAACGGGCCCATCAACATCTTAAAACCTATTTTGCAAAAAACAAAAGAGGGGGAGATATACCAGAGTTGTCAGGGACCACATGCACTGTTAAATATAACTCTGTTCACTTTAAATTTTTTGCTCACAGACGCTGAAGTCCGTACAGCGGCGCAGCCTCACTTCTCTCCCACCATGCAAAAGGCACAGATAAGGTGGAAGGATCTATCTACAGGAAAGTGGCAACCCCCTGCTCCACTCTTGGCTAGAGTGAGAGGAGCTGTATGTGTCTTCCCTCCAGGGACGGAAAAACCCATTTGGGTCCCGGAACGCTGCATGAGACCAGTGGACGCAGACTCAGGTAGGAGCGACAACCCTGGGACTTCAGGTTCGGCCATTTTCGCTTCTCCAAAGGAGTGACAGGATGAGTTTTGCGGGTTGGATCTTCCTTATAACAGTCCTGGTATGCAGGCCTGTGGACGCAGGAATGGGTCCCCCACCAGGTAATATCTACCAGCATCTTTTTGGGACCCCCTGCGAGTGCAGGGGAGGGATTTGGAATCAGGCCCCCAGTAGCTAGATTCAGACTGCCGATTGTGTAACCAAGGTAGCCTACCTCCGGGCTGAAGTTCATCAACAAATCGGGGGATTTCACCACCCTGAGTGGGTATGCGTGAACAAACCAAAGATTAACCCCCCTGGTCCCGAAAAAAACCCTCAGTAACTGCTCCACAACTTGCACTTATACTTCAGCAGTTCATGTCTCTTGCTATGAGACGGCCTCGATTTGTGTACACAAGGGACGACAGTATTTTGAGGCCAGATTGACCGAGACCCGGTCAGGGGAGGGGTGGGAGTGACTTTTCACTTCACTCTGTTTTGGCCAAGGGGGAGTTGAATCTAAACTTCGGTCGGTGGGGTGCCAGGGTCAAGTCGGTAAGCCCTCCTGTTGGCCCACTGAAGCCCCCACAGGGATCTCTGACGGGGGGGGGGGGGCACGGATTCTGTTAAACATCTTCAAATCATCAGGCTCTTGAAACCCAGGTCCCTGACCTCATATACCACCCCTTGGTGCTGCCTAAGTCTCAGCTCCCAGATCTGGATGCCAATACGTGGGATATCTTAAAAACCACCCTTTTCTTACTTAACAACTCTGACCCCACGCTTGCTAGTGACTGCTGGCTCTGCATGACAACAGGGGTGGTCATGCCCGTGGCGGTTCCTATCAATGCCACCATATCTGATGATGAGACCTGCCAGCCCGGGCTGCCTTTCAAGGTCCAACCTATGGGCACTTTTACAGAATGTCTCCTGGGTATGATGCAAAACGACACCTATGATGTTGATGTTGGAGTGACTTCCTTTGGAAACTGGTCAATCTCAATAACCAAGAACTATTCCTCACCCACTCCAGCCCTCTGTCCGCCTAATGCCACTGTTTTTATGTGTGGGGAAAATTCTGCCTTCCCTCGACTCCCTGGACAGGTGTCTGCGTTCTCACCCTGCTCCTCCCTGATATAACCATTGTCCCTGGGGATGAGCCCCTGCCCATCCCCAGTCTAGACACCCTAGTGAGAAGACACAGGCGAACTACACAGGCTTTACCACTACTCGCCACACTGGGGATAACGGCTGCTGTGGGCACAGGCACAGCTGGACTGGGTACAGCCATACATTCTTATCGCCGTCTATCTCAGCAGCTTATAGATGATGTGCAGACCCTATCTGGCACTACTGGGGACCTACAAGACCAAATTGACTCTTTGGCAGAAGTAGTCCTTCAGAATAGGCGAGGCCTAGATCTGCTGACCGCCAATCAGGGAGGGATTTGCTTAGCTTTGGGAGAAAGGTGCTGCTTCTATGCCAATAAATCGGGCATAGTTCGCACTAAAATCAAGGAGCTTCAAGAAGACCTAGAGAAAAGGAGAAAAGAATTATTCGAGAGCCCTCTTTGGACTGGGATGAATGGGTTCCTGCCCTACCTTCTTCCCCTCCTGGGGCCCTTACTGAGTCTTCTTTTGATTGCAACCTTGGGACCTGGTGTTGCAAATAGGATAACTCAATTCATTAAGGACCAGATTAACATCTTAACCTCCAAGCCAATACAGGTTCACTACCAACGCCTGAAGATGGATGACTCCGCCCACGAGGTGTACTTACGACCCATCCGGAGATGAGATGTAACTGGACAGGAGCCAATACCCGAGCCCTCCTATGTGCCTGCTTTTGCCCAGGTCCCTAATTACCCTGCTGACTTGGTGCCGTCATCCCAGACCCTTACGTTCAGAAAGCTCCCTGGTCATAGCTATCCCACTGGCAAAGATGGTGACTGGGATCCGCAGTTGTGTCCTGCTGGCCACGACACCGTAACTGAAAAGTGTCCGTTTACGTAGGACAAGAGCTGATCTTGTAGTACCCAGTGATGGGCAACTTCCACGCTTGCACTGCAACCTAAGCCAGGGGAATGGGGCCTCCCCAGAGACGGGTAAGCAGTGCAGGGGCGGTGGACGACCTAAGACAGGGGCTACTTGATTCCCTTTGACATGCAAAAAACAAAAGAGGGGGACTTGCTGGTAGCAGGCCTTCCCTGGCCCCCGGGGCCCAGCCCCCAGTTCCTTGTTCTGCATGTCAAAGTGGCCAGCTCACAGGGTCGTGACGAAGGCTTGCGGTTTCATGTTTATCTGCCTCAGACATATGTGCCTTTTTGGGAACATCTTGGCCTTCTCGGAGCTTCCTGATAAGGGACGGTCACGGTAACCCAAGAGTAGCAGGTGTTATTCCTCCCCTGTTTTGGCTAAATTTCCACTGCAGTTATAGAAAGTATATAAGGGAACAAACTTTGATAATAAAGTGCACACATGCCTCCTCCTGGATGAAGAACCTTGGTGTCCTGTGTATTTTTTTTTTTATTTTTTAACCTCGATGTCCCTCGCCGGACTCGGTTCCTGAGGACAGACATGGCAGCTTAGGCCTATGGGTGTTTTCTAAAACCCCTGAATGATTCTACTTTTCTTTCTTTTTTTTTTGTACTAGGGATTGAATCCAAGGGTACTTAACCACTAAGCCGCGTCCTCAACCCCTTTTATTTTTTATGTAGAGACAGGGTCTCAGGAGGTTGCCTACAGGCTTGCTAAGTCGCTGAGGCTGGCTATGAACCTGCCGTCCTCCTGCCTCAGCCCCCTGAGCCGCTGGGATTACAGGTGTGCACCACTGTGCCCAGCCTCCGTGAATGATTCTAATAGCTTCCAAGATTCCAGGCACTGCTGCAGACCCAGGCTGGACGGTCACAGTGAGGACAGCACAGCATGGCCAGAGGTGGGCTGACCTGAAGGTAGGTTCTTTAGAGAGGTGGTGGAGTTGGAGCTCACCACCTAGGCCGTAATCCCCATGACTCGCATCCGTATTAAAAGGAGAACCATGAACTCAGGTACAGAGGGAAGACAGTGTGAAGAGACCCAGGGAGAACTAGAGAGAGAAGCCCAGGAGGACCAGGCTGAAGGAATTTTGCTGCTTGACCTCCAGGTCCCTGGTGTTTGTTACAGCATCGCCAGCAGACCCATACACACTTCCACTAGCGCAAAATCACGCATACCAGGTGTGAGGGTCCATCGGAGGAACTTGTGGCCAAGAGTCCACCTGATCTTCCCACTGAGGTGGGGTGTCATTATTTTCCTCATTTTTGGATGTTGAGACCCAGTACCCCAGGTCACCTGGGGAGTTAGTGTCAGGGTTGGCCTTCTCACTCCAGGTTCCAGGTATCTTAGATCTGGAGGACAGAGGGCTCCAGAGATGAGAAGAGACACAGCAGCAGGGGAGCAGAGAAGGGCTGGCTGCTGTGCTCACGTGAAGCCCGGGGTCCCCAGACGGAAGCTCCTGGCCCCTGCCGCAGGAGTCGTGAGCCCACCACCCTGTTTCAAGCTCCTGCTCTGCGGCGCTCCCTTCTCAGGAACCTACCACTTAAGGCCCCGGGCGGGTCTGCTGCTCCACAGCAGGGGCTTAGCCAGCTCACTGCTCCTGCCAGTGGCCGCTCCACACCCGTCCTCCGTGGGGACACCTGCCTTGCTCACGGTGACCTGTTCCGCGTCTCCCTGCCTGTTTGGAAGTGGATCTGATGAAAGCTTCTCCCTCACTCCTGGCCCACTTGTTCCAGTCCAGACCTGGAGTAGCCTGGGCAGAAGCAGCCCCACCTCTCAGGGACGGGCAACCCCTGTCTTCCAAGACCATGGCCTTGACTCCAGCCTCTTGGGGACCTAAGTGGCTTAGCCATTTTTACTCATGGGACCCTTCCCTCAAATGCAAGTCCCCCAATTCCACCCTGCCCAGGACGGTCTTCCCTCCCTGCCAAGCCTTAAACATGAGCCATAGCGCTCCAGCGGGTACCCAGGTCCCCTCCCAGCCATCTCACAACAGGGGAGAGAGTTGAAGGAGCGTGTCCAACTGGAGGTCCCATGTGGAGAGAACCTGCCTGGGTGACGAGGTGGAGCCGCCTCCGTGCCTTTCTGCCTGGCCAGCCTCTGCACTCCAGGCTTCCTCTACAGCCTTCGTCCAGAGTCAGCCTGGAGGCCGGCCAGGGACTTGTGCTAGGGAAACACGGGGATGCTGATGTGCAGTTCCCCCGTGAAGCAGAGATGGGGCTCCGTCCTCGCTCTGCACCCCAGTCTGTGGGCGGGGCTGCTCAGCAAGCATCTTGTCACCGAGGCCAACCTCCCTGTGTAAGGAGCACCAGGACGTTGGCACAGGAACTTGGGCTGTCACCAGGGTCCATAGATGCCACACAGGAACTTGGACTGTCACCAAGGCTCCATAGATGCCACGCCAAGGAGAGATGAGACACCACGGCGAAGGCGGTGGCCGCCAGGAATCAGGAGCCAGATTTGCCTCCTCTTTGAAGGCCAGGCGTGGGGGCTCCCTCCTCCTTCAAGGGAGAAGGGCCTCACACAGAGGTCTTGGGGAGCCTTGCAAGCCCCCGAAGAAGGTGGTTCACGGAGGACTCCCAACTGACCCCATTTCAAACTTAGGGGACTAGAGGGCTGACCCCTCATGGAGCACACAGTTCCCTCTGATGGGCCCTTCCCAGGACTGGTGGGAATGAGGACCTGAGAGGCGGTGCAGTGGCAGCCCCTGAGAGTTAAGGCGCTGTGTGTGTGTGAGAGAGAGAGTGTGTGAGTGAGTGTGTGAGAGTGTGTGTGTGTGTGAGAGTGTGAGACTGTGGTATGTGAGTGCACACTACACAGAGGCAGGTATGTGTGTGAGTGTGTGAGTGTATGGGTGCAGGCCACAGGGAGGCAGGTGTGTGTGTGAGAGAGAGAGTGTGTGTATGTGAGTGTGTGTATGAGAGAGAATGTGTGAGTGCACATCACAGAGAGGCAGATGTGTGTATGTGAGTGTGTGTGTGTCAGTGTGTGTGTGTGAGTGTATGGGTGCAGGCCACAAGGAGGCAGGTGTGTGTGTGAGAGAGAGTGTGTGTGTTAGTGTGTGTGAGAGAGAATGTGTGAGTGCACACCACAGAGAGGCAGATGTATGTATGTGAGTGTGTGTGTGTGAGTGTATGGGTGCAGGCCACAGGGATGCAGGTGTGTGTATGAGAGAGAGTGTGTGTGTTAGTGTGTGTGAGAGAGAATGTGTGAGTGCACACCACAGAGAGGCAGATGTATGTATGTGAGTGTGTGTGTGTGAGTGTATGGGTGCAGGCCACAAGGAGGCAGGTGTGTGTATGAGAGAGAGTGTGTGTGTTAGTGTGTGTGAGAGAGAATGTGTGAGTGCACACCACAGAGAGGCAGATGTGTGTGTGTGAGAGTGTGTGTGTGTGAGTGTATGGGTGCAGGCCACAGGAGGCAGGTGTGTGTGTGTGAGAGACTGTGTGTGTGAGTGTGTGTGAGAGAGAATGTGTGAGTGCACACCACAGAGAGGCAGATGTGTGTGTGTGTGTGCGAGTGTGTGAGACTGTGTGAGTGTGTGAGAGTGTGCGGGTGTAGGCCACAGGGAGGCAGGTGTGTGTGTGTGAGAGAGTGTGTGTGTGAGTGTGTGTGAGAGAGAATGTGTGAGTGCACACCACAGAGAGGCAGATGTGTGTGTGCGAGTGTGTGAGACTGTGTGAGTGTGTGAGAGTGTGCAGGTGCAGGCCACAGGGAGGCAGGTGTGTGTGTGTGTGTGAGTGTGTGAGACTGTGTGAGTGTGGGAGAGTGTGTGTGTGAGAGTGTGCGGGTGCAGGCCACAGGGAGGCAGGTGTGTGTGTGTGTGTGTGTGAGAGAGTGTGTGAGTGCACACCACAGAGAGGCAGATGTGTGTGTGTGAGTGTGTGAGACTGTGTGAGTGTGTGAGAGTGTGCGGGTGCAGGCCACAGGGAGGCAGGTGTGTGTGTGTGTGAGAGAGTGTGTGTGTGTGTGTGTGAGAGAGAATGTGTGAGTGCACACCACAGAGAGGCAGATGTGTGTGTGTGTGCGAGTGTGTGAGACTGTGTGAGTGTGTGAGAGTGTGCGGGTGCAGGCCACAGGGAGGCAGGTGTGTGTGTGAGAGAGTGTGTGTGTGAGTGTGTGTGAGAGAGAATGTGTGAGTGCACACCACAGAGAGGCAGATGTGTGTGTGCGAGTGTGTGAGACTGTGTGAGTGTGTGAGAGTGTGTGTGTGAGAGTGTGCGGGTGCAGGCCACAGGGAGGCAGGTGTGTGTGTGTATGTGTGAGAGAGACTGTGTGAGTGTGTGAGAGTGTGTGTGTGAGAGTGTGCGGGTGCAGGCCACAGGGAGGCAGGTGTGTGTGAGTGTGTGTGAGAGAGAATGTGTGAGTGCACACCACAGAGAGGCAGATGTGTGTGTGTGTGCGAGTGTGTGAGACTGTGTGAGTGTGTGAGAGTGTGCGGGTGCAGGCCACAGGGAGGCAGGTGTGTGTGTGTGAGAGTGTGTGTGTGTGAGTGTGTGTGAGAGAGAATGTGTGAGTGCACACCACAGAGAGGCAGATGTGTGTGTGAGTGTGTGAGACTGTGTGAGTGTGTGAGAGTGTGTGGGTGCAGGCCACAGGGAGGCAGGTGTGTGTGTGTGCGAGTGTGTGAGACTGTGTGAGTGTGTGAGAGTGTGCGGGTGCAGGCCACAGGGAGGCAGGTGTGTGTGTGTGAGTGTGTGAGACTGTGTGAGTGTGTGAGAGTGTGTGTGTGAGAGTGTGCGGGTGCAGGCCACAGGGAGGCAGGTGTGTGTGTGTGTGTGAGTGTGTGAGACTGTGTGAGTGTGTGAGAGTGTGTGTGTGAGAGTGTGCGGGTGCAGGCCACAGGGAGGCAGGTGTGTGTGTGTGTGTGTGTGTGAGTGTGTGAGTGCACACCACAGAGAGGCAGATGTGTGTGTGTGTGCGAGTGTGTGAGACTGTGAGTGTATGAGAGTGTGCGGGTGCAGGCCACAGGTAGGCAGGTGAGGAGAACCAGGCACGGCAGCTCCCTGTGATGGGATGTCCTGGACAGCACCAAGAGGGCTGCTCCCTCTAGAGGCGGATGTGCCTCCCAGGGACCCTGGGCACCCTAGCAGGGCAGCTGGACAGCAGGCCTTTCTTCTCTCACTGCCTGGAGGGCAGAGTGTTAGACCAAGGTGCCCACTGGCCACTGTCCTCCCAAAGTCCCCCAGGAATCTATGCCTGCCTCCTCCAGCCTCTGGTGGTGGCCAGTGAGGAGAGAATTCCAAGATGCCCTGAATTCAGCACAGGCCAGCTGGGCCCTGGGCTGCACACCAGGCCCTCTCCTTCTTCTGCTTCCTGCTCCAGAGTCTCATCATTACGTCCTCTGGCTGTAAGACCTGGTGCCCATTGCTCCCAAGCCCTGCTGCCCGTGGCCTGGAGACGGTCCAGGATGAACTCGTCTGGGGTCCTGAACTGAGAAGGTGGGAGCGCCAAGGGAAGTCGTGCTTGGGTCAGGAGTGGCAGTGTCTTGGGGGGCATGGGTCAACCCCCTCCACGGCCTGGGGTGAGGGGGAAGTGAGCAGGTCGGGTCCCAGGGGTCAAGGGAAGGGGCGAAGGGTCCGAACACCCAGGACACCCTGAGAGAACGGGCAGCAGGTCCAGAGGCTGTTGATGCTGGTCACAGCCATGGGGCCCTCGGATCTCCTAGGTACAGAGGCCACAGCTACAGGGCGGTCAGGAGCGGAGTTACAGGGTGGAAGTGGCCGACTCCCCTTTCCTGCAGGGTCTTCCACCAGCAAGGCCTGGGCTGGGCGAGATCAGAGTCTGACTCTAAACCAGGGAGGAAGTCCCACTGTGTCTGCATATCAGCAACGTAGCCAGGTTATCTTCTAGCTCTGAGAGGAGCCAGGAATCTTGGGGTTTGTCCCAAATTTCACCCATGGCTTGTCGATCACAAGCACCTGTGTGCCCTGAGCCGGGAGGGGCCAGCATGGGACTTCCCCTGGAATTCTGCTCCAAGACCCAGGATAATTGTTGGGGTGACTGAGTCCTGAGGGCGGGGTCCTTCATCCATCTCTGTGGGCTGCTTCCTGCCCTTCCTGGCTGAGTTCTTCACCTTCCTTTGGTCCCATGGGCTCCCGTGGGAGGGCAGGGTCTGCTGTCGCTTGAGGTTGAAGAACCTCATCTGGTCCACGGCCTCAGTGCTTCCAGCTGAGCTGGGGAAGGTGGTTCAGTTAAACAGCACCTTGCCCCCCAGTTTCCCATTTGCCCAACGCAGAGTCAGGGTGGTCTCACGGGCACTTGCAGACACGTGACATAAACACTGAGCACACAGATCGACACAGGAAAGCGCTTTGTGAGCTGGAAGTCACTCTGCAGTGGCAGCCCCTGATATTTGCATTTTTACAATCCCCTTGACTTGGCTTCTTCTGCCTACACAGCAGCAAAGGTGGCCCAGGCAGAGTGGGCCAACCTGGAGCCTGGATCAAGCATGGCTGCCCTCCAGGGGCTTTGAGGAGATTGCTTCCTGGAGGTGTGGTAACCATCCTGGCCTCTTGAGATCACCTGCAGGGAGGGCCTGCAGGAGGAAGTGGGTTCATGGGGGTCTCTGAGCCCCTGGGGTGCCCGGTGCGACAGGGCGTTTTTGTAACTTCAGCTCTCAGAGGCAAAGCCCCGGAGCATGCAGAGCACCCAAGGCTGTGCAGGTGGCCCAAGCCTGGGGCAGATCTGGGCAGGACTTCTGCATCAGGCTCTGGTGCAGAACTGGCAGCAGGTGCCGCCCCCTGGTGGCTGCTGCAGGCATGCCCAGCAGTAGGAGCTCACAGCTGACCAGGGCTCCCAGGGAATCCTGGAGATTTGATCTGGACTCAGTGGCCGGTGGGCAAGGAGCCAGCACTGCCTGGAGATGCGGTGCCCTGTAGCCACAGTGCCAGTGACCATGTCCCAGGGAAGCCTGCTCACAGATGCCAAGCCAGCAGTCAAGTGGGGTCTCACGGAGACCCCCCAGCTCCTCCATCATCCTCATCTCCAGCCCTTTATTTCCAGAAGGTGCTCCCTGCCTCTGAAATGGACCTTCACAGAAGGCTCTCCTCAAAGCAGCCCTGTGGGCCGGGGAGGGGGCAGAAGTGCAGGGCCCTGGCTGGGTGGCTGAGCTCCGTCAGCAGGATTGCCGCCCTCCGCCTGTTCCTGCCACAGCCTTTCGCTTTTCATGCTCAATTGACAGTGGGACTCCACGCGGCCAGTGCACAAAGTCCTGCCGAGGCGCAGACTCAAATCCCAGGGACTTCAAGGCCCTAGGCATCGCCCCAACACTGAGGGCCCTGGGGAGCCACCTTGGACCCCAGGAGTGAAGCCTCCGGCAGGGAAGGGCCGAGCAGCTTCAGGAAAGAGCCTGTGGTGCATCTGCCAGACCTGGAAAGCGTCCTCGCATCCTTCCCTGATGAAGTCTCCTGATTTCAAAGCTGGAGAAAAAGGTGGGTAAGCGGCTGGATTCTTCCTCCCTCCCTCCCACCTTCCCCATCATAACCCACTTCACTGAAAGTACAATGTCCATCAAACACACTCCTTTGGATCAGCCTAGAACACGCAGACATTCTGTGTCCACCCAGGAAGGCACCTGTGTCACCGTGCGGTCACTTTGCCTGGATGATGCTAACACCATCAGAGAAGCAGATCATGTGTCCTGGTGGAGTTGGACGGCATGCTGCCTCAGGCCTCTGGGAGGTGTGCTCTTCCCCAGAGATGCCCACACCTCTTCCCATGTCTCCAGGTCACGACAAGATGCTGTGCTCCGCAGTCAGGCACAATTTGCTAAAAAATGACCCTGTTTTCCATCTCTGAACCTCAGATCAAAACGTCAAATCTGATGCAGAGAAGATGGCGGCGAAGGGAGTGCAGCACACCAGTACGCTGCACCACTGTGCGGGAGAAACACGAGGTGAAATGGCTGAAGGCTACCTTGGTGGGAATCCCCAGTGAAATTGAGGTGCTCCAGAATCTAGAGGACAGAATTCCAGCGTGCGGGATTCGGCTGCAGGGGCTTGGTCGCGGGCGATTTCTCCGCACGGAGGGAAGCAGTACCTGGTCGGCGGACCGTCCCGTGGATGGAGTCTGGGACGCACCTGAGTTAATTAGCCGCGAGGTACCAGAGCAGGATTACAGTGAAGCGGATTCTGCAGGCTCCTGCCAGTGGCACACTGGCCGCGCTGAGTGCTGAGTTCCAGCTTTGAAATAGAGGAGAGAATCGGTCCAGTTCGATTCCCGACACCGGTCGGAACACGGAGGAGGACAGCAGCCGCCATCATGGAGAGCTGATGCAATCATCCCTGTTTTCTACTGATCTCAGCTCATTCAACTACAGAACAGGTGATTCCAGGCTGGTATTTGCCTGTGTCGCGCAGACAGATCGCTCAGGCTCGGGACTGGAAACTCTGAGGAGAATACTCTTCAGGCCTCACCCCTGGCAAGGCAGGCGCCGGGCTTTGAGCGGCCAGATTCTAGTTCCCCGGGTTGCTTTGGCCCAGGGCGGGAGATCCTTCGGGGACTCCGGGCGGAGGCCAGGTACAAGTGGATTGTGCGCTGAGGGGCGGCGTGGCTCTAACTCCCAGAACAGTTTTGGCCCGGGGCTAGGGAACCCGCGGCGACTGCGTCTTTGACCCTGCCCCTGTCTAAGCGTACACTGAGCTGGGAGAGGTTGGAGCTGCCAGGCTCGGGCTCCCGGGGCTGCCTGGGCCTGAGGCTGGGGTACCTCTGTGGAGCCTGCTCCGAGCAGAGTGTGGCAGGAATCGGAGAGGCTGGGTTCTGGCTCACGTGGCTGCTTGAGCCCAGGGCCGCGGAGCCTGCGGGGACCGCAAGCTGAGGCCAGCCACAAGTGAAACTTGTGACGAGGGGCAGCAGGACTCTGTCTCCTGGAACAGTTTCGGCCCGGAGCTGGGGAGCCCGCGGGAAGTGCGTCTTAGACTCTGCTCCCAGCGGAGCGTGCACCGAGCAGGGAGAGTCTGGTGCGGCCAGGCTTGGGCTCCCGGGGCGGCTTTGGCCTGGGATTGGGGAACCCGCGGCGGTTGCCCTAAGGAGCCTGCTCCTAGCAGAACGTGGCGGGGATCGGAGAGACCGGCTCCTGGCTCCCGAAGCGGCTCTGGCTCAGGGTTGGGGATCCTACAGGGACTGCTTCTTGGTCCGGGTCCTGCTGGATGCTGTGGGGGCCTGGGGGGCAGAGTGGAGCTGCCTCCTGTGCCCAGAGCAGGCTAAGGGTCCCGCTGGTGTGGTATCGCGACACCCCAACTGCAGCTGGAGACGAGGAGAGTAGCCGCCCACGCCTGGAACAGGACCAGCGACCCGACGGCAGGGTAGCCAAGTCAACCCACTTGGAGTGGAGGCCGTGAAGAGCTGCCGTCTGACCCTGCAAGGTAGGCAGTCCTGCGTCCCACTGGCAGGACAGGCTCGGCAGCCTGCCAGTGTGGTGGACGAGTAGCATCAAGGCAGTCACATCACACTGGTTGGAGTGGGGGTTGAACAGAGCCACCGCCAGCGTCCGGAAGGAGCCCAGAGACCCGTTGGAGAGGCAGTTAGGTACCCCCACTGGGAGTGGGGGTTGAGCAGAACTGCCGCCCAGGCCCGCAGGGTGAGCAGATCTGAGACCCACCGGCGGAACAGGCTTGGAGGCCGACCAGCGTGGTAGACACGTCACATCAATTGGAGTAGGGGTGGAGAAGAGCTGCTGCCCACATCCGGATCAGGACCAACGATCCAAGGACGTGGTAGGAACGTCACCGCAATTGGAGTGGGGGTAGAGTAGAGCAGCCACACATGCCCGCAGGGCGGGCAGACCTACAACCAACCAGCGTAGTGGATAGATCACCCTGATTAGAGGAGGAGCACAGCCACTACCCGCCCTACAAGAGATATCCCAAATATACAAGAGCAACATAAATAAATAGGGGAAAAATTTCAAAAACACAACAGTTTCACCAAGCAGAAAGAAACACAAGCAACATGAAAAGACAAGGAAAGAAAGGACCACAAGCAATGCAGGTCAACTCAACTCTAGAAGAGGTAATAGCTGCAACAGATGGAATGTCAGATAAAGAGTTCAGGATATACATGCTTCAGATGATCTGGACTCTCAAGGAAGACATGAGACAGCAAAATCAGACAATGAAAGATCACATTGACAAGGAACTACAGAAACAAATCCAGGAAGTAAAAGATCAATTTCACAGGGAGTTAGAAGTAATAAAAAACAAACAAATAGAAATCCTAGAAATGCAGGAAGCAATAAACCAACTTAAAACCTCAATTGACAATACTACCAGCAGAATAGATCACTTAGAAGATAGAACATCAGACAATGAAGACAAAGTATTTCAACTTGAGAAGAACATAGACAGTTCAGCAAGACTGCTAAGAAACCATGAGCAGAACATTCAAGAAATATGGGATAACATTAAAAGACCAAACTTAAGAGTCATTGGGATACAGAAGGGCACAGAGCTCCAAACCAGAGGAATGAACAATCTATTCAATGAAATAATACGAGAAAACTTCCCAGACTTGAAGAATGAAACAGAATCCCATATCCTAGAAGCCTACAGGACGCCAAAAGTGCAAAATCATAAGAGATCCACACCTAGACACATTATAATGAAGATGCCCAACATACAGAATAAGGAGAGAATTTTAAAAGCTACAAGAGAAAGAAAGCAGATTACATTTAGGGGCAAACCAATCAGGATAACAGCTGATCTCTCAACACAGACTCTGAAAGCTAGAAGATCCTGGAATAACATTTTTCAAACACTGAAAGAAAATGGGCTCCAACCAAGAATCGTGTATCCGGCGAAATTAAGCTTCAGGATGGAAGATGAAATTAAAACCTTTCACAATAAACAAAAGTTAAAAGAATTTGCAGCTAGAAAACCATCTCTTCAAAAAATCCTTGGCAAAACATTACAGGAAGAGGAAACTGAAAATAACATTGAAAACCATCACTGGGAGGTAGGACAGTAAAGGGGGGAAAGTAATCAAAGAGGAAAACTAATCAGGTTTAATAACATAAATAAACAAATATGACTGGAGGAACAAACCAAATCTCAATAATAACCCTAAATGTTAATGGCTTAAACTCACCAATTAAGAGACACAGGCTAGTCGAATGGATCACAAAACAAGATCCAACAATATGCTGCCTACAGGAGACGCATTTGATAGGAAAAGATATACATAGACTGAAGGTGAAAGGCTGGGAAAAATCATTCCACTCATATGGACTGCAGAAACAAGCAGGAGTGTCCATACTCATATCAAACAAAATAGATTTCAAGCCAAAATTAATCAAAAGGGATAAAGAGGGACACTACATACTGCTCAAGGGAACCATACACCAACAAGACATAACAATTATAAATATATATGCCCCAAACAATGGTGCAGCTACGTTCATCAAGCAAACTCTTCTCAAGTACAAGAGTCTAATAGACCACCATACAATAATCATGGGAGACTTCAACACACCTCTCTCACCACTGGACAGATCTTCCAAACAAAAGTTAAATAAGGAAACTATAGAACTCAACAACACAATTAACAACCTAGACTTAATTGACATATATAGAATATACCACCCAACATCAAGTAGTTACACTTTTTTCTCAGCAGCACATGGATCCTTCACAAAAATAGATCATATATTATGTCACAGGACAACTCTTAGACAATATAAAGGAGTAGAAATAATACCATGCATCTTATCTGATCATAATGGAATGAAACTGAAAATCAACGATAAAAGAAGGAAGGAAAAATCATGCATCACGTGGAGAATGAACAATAGGTTACTGAGTGATCAATGGGTCATAGAAGACATCAAGGAGGAAATTAAAAACTTCTTAGAGATAAATGAAAACACTGACACAACATATTGGAATCTATGGGACACATTGAAAGCAGTTTTAAGAGGAAAATTCATTGCTTGGAGCGCATTCCTTAAAAAAAGAAAAAACCAACAAATAAACGATCTCATATATCATCTCAAAATCCTAGAAAAAGAAGAGCAAAACAACATCAAAAGAAGTAGAAGGCAAGAAATAATTAAAATCAGAGCTGAAATTAATGAAATCGAAACAAAAGAAACAATTGAAAAAATAAATAAAATTGAAAAAATAAATAAAATTGACAGACCCTTAGCCATGCTAACGAAGAGAAGAAGAGAGAGAACCCAAATTACTAGCTACGGGATGAAAAAGGCAATATCACAACAGACACTTCAGAAATACAGAAGATAATCAGAAATTACTTTGAATCCTTATACTCCAATAAAATAGAAGATAGTGAAGGCATCGATAAATTTCTTAAGTCATATGATCTGCCCAGATTGAGTCAGGAAGATATAGACAGCCTAAACAGACCAATAACAATAGAGGAAATAGAAGAAACCATCAAAAGACTACCAACTAAGAAAAGCCCAGGACCGGACGGGTATACAGCAGAGTTTTACAAAACCTTTAAAGAGGAACTAACACCAATACTTTTCAAGCTATTTCAGGAAATAGAAAAAGAGGGAGAACTTCCAAAGACATTCTACGAGGCCAACATCACCCTGATACCTAAACCAGACAGAGACACTTCAAAGAAAGAAAACTACAGACCAATATCTCTAATGAACCTAGATGCAAAAATCCTCAATAAAATCCTGGCGAATCGGATTCAAAATCGTATCAAAAAAATTATACACCATGATCAAGTAGGATTCATCCCTGGGATGCAAGGCTGGTTCAATATACGGAAATCAATAAATGTTATTCACCACATCAATAGACTTAAAAATAAGAACCATATGATCATCTCGATAGATGCAGAAAAGGCATTCGACAAAGTACAGCATCCCTTTATGTTCAAAACTCTAGAAAAATTAGGGATAACAGGATCATACCTCAACATTGTTAAAGCAATCTATGATAAGCCACAGGCCAGCATCATTCTGAATGGAGAAAAATTGAAGGCATTCCCTCTAAGATCTGGTACAAGACAGGGATGCCCTCTCTCACCACTTCTGTTCAACATAGTCCTCAAGACACTGGCCAGAGCAATTAGACAGACGAAAGAAATTAAAGGCATAAAAATAGGAAAAGAAGAACTTAAATTATCACTATTTGCAGACGATATGATTCTATACCTAACAGACCCAAAAGGGTCTACAAAGAAACTATTAGAGTTAATAAATGAATTCAGCAAAGTGGTGGGATATAAAATCAACACACATAAATCAAATGCATTCCTATATATCAGCGACAAATCCTCTGAAACAGAAATGAGGACAACTACTCCATTCACAATATCCCCCCAAAAAATAAAATACCTGGGAATCAACCTAACAAAAGAGGTGAAAGACCTATACAATGAAAACTACAGAACCCTAAAAAGAGACATAGAAGAAGACCTCAGAAGATGGAAAAATATACCCTGTTCATGGATAGGCAGAACTAACATCATCAAAATGGCGATATTACCAAAAGTTCTCTATAAGTTCAATGCTATCCCAATCAAAATCCCAACAGCATTTCTTGTAGAAATAGATAAAACAATCAGGAAATTCATATGGAATAATAAAAGACCCAGAATAGCAAAAACAATGC
The DNA here is from genome assembly GCF_964194105.1 of Spermophilus citellus. NCBI lineage: Eukaryota > Metazoa > Chordata > Mammalia > Rodentia > Sciuridae > Spermophilus > Spermophilus citellus. The sequence goes on along the minus strand of NC_138186.1, from coordinate 172,665,532 downwards.
TAAGCAGGAAGTGTGAATCAGGCGGTATAGCGATACCAGACTTCAAACTATACTACAGAGCAATAGTAACAAAAACAGCATGGTACTGGTACCAAAACAGGCGAGTGGACCAATGGTACAGAATACAAGACACAGTAACCAATCTGCAAAACTACAACTATCTTATATTTGATAAAGGGGCTAAAAGCATGCAATGGAGGAAGGATAGCATCTTCAACAAATGGTGCTGGGAAAACTGGAAATCCATTTGCATCAAAATGAAACTGAATCCCTTTCTCTTGCCATGCACAAAAGTTAACTCAAAATGGATCAAGGAGCTCGATATTAAATCAGAGACACGGCGTCTGATAGAAGAAAAAGTCGGCTATGATCTACATACTGTGGGGTCAGGCTCCAAATTCCTCAATAGGACACCCTTAGCGCAAGAGTTAACAACCAGAATCAACAAATGGGACTTACTCAAACTAAAAAGTTTTCTCTCAACAAAAGAAACAATAAGAGAGATAAACAGGGAGCCTACATCCTGGGAACAAATATTTACCCCACACACTTCAGATAGAGCCCTAATATCCAGAGTATACAAAGAACTCAAAAAATTAGATAATAAGATAACAAATAACCCAATCAACAAATGGGCCAAGGACCTGAACAGACACTTCTCAGAGGAGGACATACAATCAATCAACAAGTACATGAAAAAATGCTCACCATCTCTAGCAGTCAGAGAAATGCAAATCAAAACCACCCTAAGATACCATCTCACTCCAGTAAGATTGGCAGCCATTAAGAAGTCCAACAACAACAAGTGCTGGCGAGGATGCATGGAAATGGGTACACTTGTTCATTGTTGGTGGGACTGCAAAATGGTGCAGACAATTTGGAAAGCAGTATGGAGATTTCTTGGAAAGCTGGGAATGGAACCACCATTTGACCCAGCTATTCCCCTTCTCAGTCTATTCCCTAAAGACCTAACAAGAGCATGCTACAGGGACACTGCTATATCGATGTTCATAGCAGCACAATTCACGATAGCAAGATTGTGGAACTAACCTAGAAGCCCTTCAATAGATGAATGGATTAAAAAATGTGGCATTTATACACAATGGAGTATTACTCTGCAATAAGAAATGACAAAATCATAGAATTTGGAGGGAAATGGATGGCATTAGAGCAGATTATGCTAAGTGAAGCTAGCCAATCCTTAAAAAACAAATGTCAAATGTCTTCTTTGATATAAGGGGAGTAACCAAGGACAGGGTAGAGACGAAGAGCTGGAGAAGAAGATTAACATTAAACAGGGATGATAGGCCAGAGGGAAAGTGAGAGTTAAGGGAAATTGCATGGAATTGGAAGGTGAGCCTCAGGGTTATACACAATTACATATAAGAGGAAAGGAGGAGTAGGAGAAAAATTATATAAGTGGAAGAAACAATTTATAGTAGAGGGGATGGAGAGAGAGAAGGGGAGGGGAGGGGAGGGGAGGGGGGACAGTGGAGAATGGGATAGACAGCAGAATACATCAGTCACTAGAAAGGCAATTTGTAAATCAATGGAAATGTAACTGATGTGACACAGCAATCTGTATACGGGGTAAAAATGGGAGTTCATAACCCACTTGAATCAATCTGTGAAATATGGTATATTAAGAACTATGTAATGTTTTGAACAACCAACAATAAAATAATTAAAAAAAAAAAACGTCAAATCTGCATTTTTCGTTTACCTTTCAAAGAGTAAAGGCATAATCTTCACATTCGTATTGTTTTTGCTAGTGGGCTTTTAAAACTCACGTTATCTATTCAGCTACTTTTCTCACAATTGACCACTTACATGACTGGCCCAGCCTCTGCCTCTGAAGCATGTCCAGTGGACCCAGGGTGCTCAGATGCTGGCCTGGGGGGCCCTGCTGCAGAGGGCTCTTTCATTCCAGAGCTGCTCAGGCTGGAAGATATCATGGCGTTAAGCTTCTTTTAACCCGCTGGAATCTATCTGACTATAGGAGTGTTGCATCTGTTTTTTGTAAGTAATCTCACTCACTTTTTAGGCCAAGGGGATTCACCATGGGTGTGGGTCTAAATGACCATTTACCCTCAATGCTTCGACAGGGGCTGGGGCTGTTGTCCAGTGAGTAGCAGAGAGTGCCTGCCTAGTGAGTGTGAGGCCCTGGGTTCAATCCCCAGGACAGACAATCAGAAAGAGTTCTGATGGTGTAACTGTGAACTGTGTGATTTTAAACATGTCACTGGCAATGTAATATGTTGGTGAATAGAGAAAAGGTGCGGTGGGGAAGAGACGGGTTTGCTCTCTTAGGGCACCTGCTGGAGGGGTGCTATCCAGCCAGGCTGGGGTGGGAGGGGGAGCAGTTGGAGTGTCAGGTACCATCCTTCTTTGAAGCTTCTGCTAGCTCTGACCCCTGGGCCCACTCCTCTAACACTCTTTCGATGATCAATTCTTAGGAAAGAAACCCTTCTCTTAAGACAGAAGATGAACCTCCGGGGGCCACCCTGAAGCCACTGGTGTTTCGTGTGGACGAGACCACCCCAGAAGTAGTGCAGAACGTCCTGCTGGAGCGCGGGTGGGGGGGATTTGACGAACAGGAGCAGAATGTTGAAGACTGGAATCTGTACTGGAGGACTTCCTCTTTTCAAATGATTGAGCACATCAATGTCAAGCCATGGCAGCGACTCAGCCTCCACCCAGGGATGACCAAGCTCACCAGGAAGGACCGTCTGGCCAAGCACCTGCAGCATATGCAGAGGATGTATGGCACCACCCTCTAAGAGTTCATGCCCCAGACGTTGTCATGCCCAACAACTACACCAAGTCAGAGTGAGTACTTCAAGGAGAAGCAAATGCTGGGCACCAAGCACGGCCATTGGATATGCAAGCCCCAGAACCATCTCGTGGGAGGGGGATAATAATTGTCAGTGACATTAAAGACCTAATCTTTAGTGATACATATATAGTACAGAAATATATCTGCAACCCTTTACTTGTAGGTAGGTATAATGTGACCTCCGCCTCTAGGTCTGTGTCACCGGCTTTAAGCCCTTGACCAATTGTGTATCAGGAAGGGTTAGTATGGTTTGCTACAGAAAAGTTGGACCTCCATAATTTGAAAAACTACTGTTGAGAGCCACAGCCGAAAGGGGCCCCAGCAAACTTCCAGCTGCCAGCTGATGATTGGCTCACAGTGGCCCCAGCAAACTTCTAGCTGCCAACTGATTGGCTCCTCTGCGGTGATGCTCATTGGGCTGTTTCCCTGCCCTTTCAGACCACGGAGCTGCTCATTTGGGGACTTTTTTTGGCTCTGCCCACGCGACCCAGCCAATCGGCCTCAAGAGCAGGAGGAGTGGGGGAGGTTGAGAGGCTTGTGGGAAGCCGGTGGTGGCAGTTGGGCTCTGAGGGTTTTTCCTGAGGAGCCGTGTGGTGTGTGTGGTGTGTGTGTTCTAAAAATAAAGTTTGTTTCTTTTGACAAGTGGCTCCTGATTGTGCCCAGCCAGACTGTGGCATTTGGTGGCCGCAAGGGGAACTACTGAGGGTAAGTGATAAGGTAAACTGCTCGCCCCTGAGGGCAGGGCGAGAGGATGGGTAGCCATTTTAAGATTCTTCTTTTGTTTTGCTTCACTTTTGTTTTAAGTTGCCTGTCCCTGGAGATGAGTGAGATGGAAGAAAAAACGCTCACATCTGAGGAACAGATAGGGAGAAAGGACGGATGGACATTTCAGGAGGATAGAAAGGCTATAATGATTTTCTGTTGTTCCAATTTTGTTTCACTCTGTTTCAGTTTTGTTTGGTGTTATCTTCTTGGGTTGTATTATAGTTATAGTAGAAATATTCAAGTAAAAGAGAAGGTCTCTCAAGCTAGTCAGACATAGGAAAAGATTCAAGTAAAAGAGAAGGTCTTTCGAGCTAGTCAAACAGAGGAAAAAATTCAAGTAAAAGAGAAGGCCTCTCGAGCTAGTCAGACAGAGGAAAAAATTCAAGTAAAAGAGAAGGCCTCTCAAGCTAGTCAGACAGAGAAAGAAAGTGTAAAGCAGAAAAAGCCATCAGGGGGAAAGTTACAACAGGAGACTGCTACTAACACCTTTCTATCACCAGAGGGCGTAAGTGTCCAACCAACAGCACCACCTCTACAGGAGACTGCTACTAACACCTTTCTATCAGAGGGCGTAAGTGTCCAACCAACAGTGCCACCTCTACAGGAGACTGCTACTAACACCATTCTATCACCAGAGGACGTAAGTGTCCAACCAACAAGGCCACTTCCATATGCTGGGAGGTCCCCAACCCCCGCAGTTGATAGTTGGGATCCTGAGACAGGATCTCAAATATTAACATGCCCTGTATTTGAGGCAGGAGGGCAGCGAATTCACAATGCTTTAAATTTCAAAACAGTGAAGCAGCTAAAAGAGGCTGTAACAACCTATGGTCCTCAAGCACCCTTCACTGTAAGCATGACGCCAGCAGATTGGGCTAATATGTGTAAAATTGTGCTAAATGGAGGATAATACCTGTTATGGAAGGTTGCCAATGAGGAATTTTGCAAGGAGATGGCTAGGCGAAATGCAGCAGCTGGTTACCCTCAGAGAAATCTAGATATGTTGTTAGGAAAGGGACCTTATGAGGATCAGCAGCAACAAATTGCATATGATCCTGGTGTATACATACAAATTGCTGTAGATGCGGTTAGGGCATGGAAGACTTTACAAGGACATGGAGGTTTACAAGGTCAATTATCTAAGGTAATACAAGGAGCTAATGAACCTTACGCTGAATTTGTAGATAGGCTTATTCAAACAGCTACCAGAGATTTTGGGAATACAGAACAAGCAATGCCATTAATAAAACAACTGGCTTATGAGCAAGCGAATCGTTGGTGCAGAGAAGTCATTAGCCCATGGAAACATGAAGATTTAAACACATATATTAAATTATGTAGAGACATTAATGAACAAGAGCAAGTCGTGGCAGCTGCAGTAAAACAGGCTTTAGATGCCAGGCCAAGAACATGCTACAATTGTGAACAAACAGGACATTTTAAAAGGAATTGCCCCATAGGAGGAGGGTTTAACAAAACTAGGTATCAAAGGAGTAGAATACTGGGTATTTGCCCACGATGCCGTAGAGGGAGACATTGGGCTAATGAATGCTGTTCTCAAACCACCATAGAGGGTACTCCATTATCAAAAAATGAACAAGGACCGGGTGTTTACCCATGATATCATGGAGAAAGGCATCGGGCTCCATTGCCAAAAAATGGACAGGGGGGCCCAATGCTCCGGGGCCCAAGACCACAAATATATGGAGCACTGGAAGAACCCAGCAACCCCATCAGAGTAGTGCCCAGGACACATTGTCCATTAGATCACTCATCAGGCAAACCAGAGGGAGCGCAGGGTTGCACATCTGCTCCTCTGCCAGATCAGTACTAACTCCAGAGATGGGAGTTCAAATCATTCCCACAGGGATAAAAGGACATCTTCCCAAAGGAACAGTAGGCTTATTATTGGGACACAGCTCTTCTACTCTAAAAGGATTTACAATAAGTCCTAGGGTAATTGATCCCAATTATGAAGGTGAAATAAAAATTATAGCCGGTTCTCCAAAGGGTATATCAGTAATTTCACCAGGAGATAGAATAGCACAGTTACTAATAATACCCAGCCTACATGATAAATTTTTCAGTCGTACTGTAGAAAGAGGTTCCAAGGGATTAGGCTCCACAGGTGTAGATTGGGCTATGCTTTCTTTAAATTTAGATTCTCGCCCCATGCTAAAACTAAATATTCAAGGACATGAATTTAATGGGCTACTGGTACAGGTGCATACCTTAGCATCATCTCTCGTCAAGAATGGCCAAAACATTGGCCATTACAACAAGCCACTCAAACGCTTCGAGGCCTAGGAGTGGCAACTAATCCCCATAGAAGTGCAATGGTATTAGATTGGAAGGATCCTGAAGGATGTGAAGGAACTATACAACCATATGTATTGGATCATCTTCCCGTAAATTTATGGGGATGAGATGTCCTAGATCAATTAGGTTTGACATTAACAAATAACATCAACCAAAATGCACCCACTATTATGACTAGACAAGGTTTTAGGAAGAGAAAAAGATTAGAAAAACTAGAACAAGGTATAGCAGCACCAATACAAATAGATCAAGGAATGGACAGACATGGGTTGGATTTTCAGAAAGGGCCACTGAGACAATAAAAATTACTTGGAAATCAGAAAGACCAGTATGGGTTCCTCAGTGGCCCCTGACTAAAGAAAAGATACAAGCAGCCCATGACCTGGTCAAACAACAATTAGCGGAAGGACATATACAACCTTCTGTATCTCCCCATAATACTCCCATTTTTGTCATCAAAAAGAAATCTGGTAAATGGAGATTATTGCAAGATTTAAGAGCCATTAATAATGAGATGGTTATTATGGGACATGCTCAATCTGGGATTCCTCAATTGTCTGCTTTGCCAAAAACTTGGTATGTTTTAGTTATAGATATTAAAGATTGTTTTTTTTTTCAATTCCAATTCATCCTAAGGATAGTCCACATTTTGCATTTACTATCCCTGCACTGAATCATGAAGGTCCTGATCAGAGATATGAATGGAAAGTACTCCCTCAAGGGATGGCTAACAGCCCAACTATGTGTCAAATTTATGTTAACAAAGTAATCCAGCCACTTAGAAATCAAAATCCTGAACTACAACTATTTCACTATATGGATGATGTATTATTAGCACACAAAGATAAAAACACATTGTTAGAATGTTATGCCACACTTACAAATTTATTAAAAATTATAATCTAGAGATAGCAATAGATAAAGTACAATTAAATTTTCGAATTAATTATTTAGGAGTTCTATTATCCTCAACCATGGTCCGTCCACCAAAAATTCAAATACAAGTAGATCAACTCAAATCACTTAATGACTTTCAAAAGTTATTAGGAGACATAAATTGGACAAGGCATAGTTGAAAGAGCTCATCAAACTATTAAAATGTACTTATTAAAGCAAAAAGAGGGAATTGGGAAGGGGTATATATTCCCCAAAGATAAACTTAAAATAACCCTTTTTACTCTAAACTTTTTAAATTTGGATTCATCAGGGCTTAGTGCTGCGGAAAGGCATATGTGTCCAAAAAACGTATGTAAGCCCAAGGTACTTTGGAAGGATATACTAACAGGACAATGGAAAGGTCCTGACCCAGTAATTGTCTGGAGTCGGGGGTCTGTTTGTGTGTTTCCACAGGGAGAACAGCAGCCAATTTGGATTCCAGAAAGATTAACTAAAGCGATTTATAAAGACCAAAAAGAAGATGATTTGGCTCAAATACATAACAACTGATATCCAAAACTCCAGTTTGGCTATTCTTACATCAGCGACAGAACCAGGATGCTTTTTTTAATATCTATTTTATTATTACCCTTTCCCACATCATGAAGTTCTATTTTGTTTTTTGAGCTCATACAGACCTACGTTAATGTTTTGCTGATCAGTTCTATTTTTTGACTATAGAGTTTTTAAACATTGCAATGGAGATTTCACCTGTAAAAAGTTATAAGGCCTTTACTATTATGTTATGTGTTGTGTGCACACTTGTGTTTTATGTTGTATGTTTGTATGTACGTATGCCATATATCATATATGATGAGTGCTCATGAAAAAATGGATCCAAATATTTTTTTATTCACTTTATTTAAATGGTTTAATTTAAATTGGGTAAACAGCTGTTGAGGATTGTTTTAATATGTGAACAAAAAAGGAGGTTAACAGATCTGTTTGTTTACTTTCACCTTTCCTTTTCATTATATTTAATAATTCTGTTCAAGATAATGTAAATTGTTCAGAAAATTGTTTTCTTTAGTGCCTTCTGGAATGTTACATAATTTTTTTCTTTAGCCATTATTGCCAGAATTCCTATCTTCATCCCAGTGCCGGTGAAGACAAAGATAAAACCAATCTACAGCTTCTGCAATAGCCATCACTGAACTGCTTGCAGAACTTGCCTGGACTATGTATCACTTGTATGCATTGTGAACTATCTGTTGGTGCAGCGACTTGTGGTAGTGTTGGGGTATTTTTGCTAATGGTGTCATCGGTGGTACAATTTTTCCAAAAGGAGCCGTCAATTGGCTTGGTGTATCCTCCTCCCTTCTGCTTGTGATGGTCGTTCAGCTAAAATTTGGGGGCCAACAGAGGTGAGGCAAAGAACCTCACCCCCCTGCTGGTACAAAGACCTATCCACAGGTGTGGCTGTATACTGGACCAGTAGTCAATGACGGGTAAGATCCAATTGCAATGGTACCAACCTAAGACAAGAGGCTGACGCCTTGAGGTCAGCTCATCCGACGATGGGTAAGGACCATATGTACTATTGGACAACCTAAGGCAGGCACGGTCCCTAAGCCACATGCTTGTTGTTTAAACAGAGAGGGGGAGATGTTGAGAGCCACAGCCGAAAGGGGCCCCAGCAAACCTCCAGCTGCCAGCAAACTTCTAGCTGCCAGCAAACTTCCAGCTGCCAGCTGATGATTGGCTCACAGTGGCCCCAGCAAACTTCTAGCTGCCAACTGATTGGCTCCTCTGCGGTGATGCTCATTGGGCTGTTTCCCCGCCCTTTCAGACCACGGAGCTGCTCATTGGGGGACTTTTTTTTGGCTCCGCCCACACAACCCAGCCAATTGGCCTCAAGAGCAGGAGGAGTGGGGGAGGTTGAGAGGCTTGTGGGAAGCCGGTGGTGGCAGTTGGGCTCTGAGGGAATTCCTGAGGAGCTGTGTGGTGCGGTGTGTGTGGTTCTAAAAATAAAGTTCATTTCTTTTGACAAGTGGCTCTGAATTGTGCCCAGCCAGACTGCGGCATTTACTATGCACATTTGACCAACAGCAGCATCATTAAATCTGGAGTCTCCTATGAGAAGATCAAGGAAGTAGTCGGTCATGGTTGCAAGTGGACCCTCAGCAGGTTCTTCTCCTACCTTCGCAATGGGGATGTGGACGACCTGCTTCTGTGGCAGAAGATCAACAATGTGGTCATCCTCACCGTCCTCGCTTGGTCCCGTCAGTCCCCTTCGCTGCCAATTGCTTCGAGCTCTTCAGGTTTGATATCTTGATTGATGACAACTTGAAACGTGGCTCTTGGAAGTGAACCACAGCCCCACCTTGTCCTTAGACTGCCTGACAGATGTGTCTGTGAAGAGGAAACTCATCCAGACATCATCGAACTGATTTGCTTCAATGGCCTGAGGGCCGAGGGGAGGGAGTGCCGGAGGGCGGTGAGCGGGAGCCCCAACCTCATCTTTTCCAGGAGTGACAAGCGTGGGCTCAGCAGTTCTCACGGTCACCTTCCTTACGAGTCCCTCCTGCGACTCACGGGCAGGATGCACAGTAAGAGTGGCCCTGCCAAGGAAGGCTGTGAGGACCTGTCCTGTCACATGCGCCCTCCACAGCTGAGAGAGATGACACCTGGGCAGAAGGACCTCCTCCTGGCCACCAGAGAGGCGCCCAGAACCAAGCCCAGCTCCAGGGCAGGCACCCTCAGGCAAGGCGCTCATCCCCTACATGTCCCCATCCCCTACATGTCCCCCATTCAGTCACATCCCTGCCACACCAGGAGCGCCCTGAGCAGTCCAGAAGACGGCAGGAGCCGGACCCCACGCAGGGAAGTTTGTGCTCATTTTTCCTTTCAATGAAGCTACTTTGGGAGCCTCCGGGAATGGACTGAGTGTCAAGAGGACCATCCAGGAGCTGCAGAAGCTAGCAGACAAGCAGCAGCCCAGGTGCAGGAAGTAAAGCCGAGTGACATGGATTCCTGACCCCAGGAGAGCCACAGGCCCGCCCCTGTGCCCCCAGCGTAGCAGCACGCGGTCTTACCCTGGGGCCAGAAAGGTGGCCGCAGGTAGAGCGTAACCTGTCCACGCGGAGATTAAATTTCTGTCCTGCATTCACCTGCTCAGATTTCTTGGAAGAACCTCACCCAGCCCCTTCCTTGTCTGTGGATATACTTTATTGCAATTGTGTGGTGTATTAAACAGGAGGAAAAGACTATTAAATCTTAAAACCCAGGAATTCACTTTTTTAAAAATATTTTTTAAGTTGTAAGTGGGCACAAGACCTTTATTTTATTTATGTATATGAGGTGCTGAGGATGGGACCCAGGGCCTCACACGTGCTAGGGGAGCATCTCCACTGAGCCACAGCGCAGCCCCACGTTTTATTTTTAATCAACTATTTTTCATCAAAATTATTTTGTCAACCTAGTGGTCAAATAGGTGTTGGGAGTGATATGAACTACTGTGAGTCAAATGGCTTGTTTAGGGGTGCTGTGCCTTGAATCAGACCTGGTGGCAGGAAGCCCCCCGGGGCATCTGCAGCCATGTCCAAGTGGCCCTCTTGGCAGGCTTGTCACAGGTCACCACCCAGCACGTGATGACAGGACCTTCCCCACCCAGGCACGTTACCTTTCATGGCAGATTAAAAGACCCTCAAGAGTCCTAAGGCGGGAGGTGCGGGAGGGTCACTAGAAACCCTGTGCCGGACAGCTGAGGGCCATGGCCACATAGTGCACGATTCCTCTGAAACAGTACCAGGTGGAGAGTCCTCGGAGAGCAGGCTGGAGGCTTCCAGGGACCAAGGGCCGGGGAACAGGAATGGCTGCCGGGGTGGGAGGGCAGAAGGCTTCCTTCTGGGTGATGGAATGTTCCAGAACCAGGCAGCTGCACAACACTTGAGTGCACTAAATGTCACTAATGGTAAATTTTATGTCGTGTGTTTTTTACCACAATAAAAAGGGCTAAAGGAAAGAAAAAGGGTCAGCAAGGTGGCAGAACAGGAGGTCCCCACAGGTGTCCCCAACAACAATGCTCTTGCAGCCAGCCATGGACACGTGTGCCTCTGTGAGAGCCTTGGGGTTCAGATGGGAGCCCATGAGGCTCTGGAGGAGCCAAGACCCAGGAGGGTCACTTCAAGAGGCAGAGCCATGTTGGGCAGACCTGTTCACTGCTGCCCAGCTCCAGACCAGAAACTGTCCTGTCCCCAGAGGGCACCGCTGTGTTGGCCTTGGGCCTGCTGCCAAAGCCATCCGCCAAGGAAGCCGTCAGCTTAAATGACATGTAAGATGTCTTCTGTCAGCCTCAGCAACCATGAAGACGGCACTCAGGGCAGACGCGCAGAAGGCAAGGAGAAGGGACCAGGCACACTGTGGCGAAAACAGAACCAATCTCAAAGGGAGGCGCCATGTTGGGGGGCAGAAATGAAAAGTTCAGTAAGCAAGGAATTGACAATGCTAAGTGAGTAACGGTCGATAGTTGTCTCGGGTGCAAAGGCCTCATGATTCCCAGTCAAAAGACACAGAGCGACTGAAAGAATCAACAAATAAAACAAGATGGGAAGGTCCAACAATGTGCTGTCCAACAGACTCTGTTTAGCCTCAGGGCACACACATGAAAGTGGTGAGACGGAAAAAGGTCTGCTAGGAAAATGGCAGCCATGAGCAGGACTGGCATCTCGGCTTGTTCTCTGTTGCTGTAACAGAATACCTGAGACTGAGTAATTCACAGAGAAAAGAGGCTTGTTTGGGCTCATGGTTTTGGAGGCTGGGAAGTCCAAGAGCATGGAACTCGCACCTCCTCAACTCTCTGGTGGGGGTCCCATGCTGCTTTCCAACCACAGTAGAAAGTGGAGGGCAGAGAGAAACACAGGAAAGGAGAGGGGTGGTCCCTGCAGCAGAGCCCCTGCGCCACGGGGATGCTCTTCCCACACATGAACACCCGCTGGGCCACCCAACGCCTCCCGCAGGCCCCTCCCACGTGGGGAGGTCACAGTGCTCCTGAACAACAGAGGGCCACAGCAAAACTCAGAGGGGACAGTTAACAATGTCTCCAGACAATGACAACAGAGACCGTGCACCAAGACTTAGAGGAACAGCAGAGGAGGTCCCCAGGAAGACACCCAGGAGAAGAGTCCAGAGAGCTCTACCCCCAGGGAGCAGAAGAGCCCCCAGCCAAGGCCAGAGGAGGGGACGCCCCTCTCGCTGTCCCAGGCGGAAAGGGCTCTCCACTCTGCGGACTCTCCTCGCCTTCCTGACTGCTCCTGTGCTGCAAGGAGCTTTGCAGCTGCCACCATCCCATTTACTGATTCTTGGTTTTACTTCTTGCACTTTAGGAGTCTTGTGGAGGGAGTCGGTTCCTAAGCCAACCTGATGGGGAGCTGGGCCTGCATTTTCTTCTAGTAGGTGCAGGGTCTCTGGTCTAATTCCTAGGTCCTCAATCCACTTTGAGTGGAGTTTGGGGCAGGGTAAGAGGTAGGGGTTCAGTTTCATTCTGCTACGTATGAATTTCCGGTTTTCCCAGCACCTTGTTGAAGAGGCTGACCTCAAGTGTGGAGATGACCTTGTCCTTTCCCAGGCCAGACGTGGTCCAAAGTCTCACAACGCTGGCAGGACATGAGCCATGCTCTCATCAGCCACTTGATCCTGGGGGCACACCCAGTCCCTGGAGTGTGCTCAGGGGTTAGGTATTGAGAGCCATCATGGACTGTGTGTGGGCCAAACCGGCGCTGTAGCCGGTGCACAGGAGAATCGGGTATCTGGGAACTTCCAGCAGCAATCCAGCTGGTCAGACTGCCCAGATGCATGTGACTCCTCTTTGGCTCTGCGAGGTCCCACACAGCACTGGAGATGGGGTGCCTGCTGTAGCCACACACACCAGCCTCTCAGAGATGGGTGTACCCTGTCAAGATGCCAATCAACCGGCTGACTGCAAGACCACCCCTGAAACGGAATCCCTGCCTTTGATGCTCTCCCTTCAATAAAGAATAGGAGCCATTTTTTAACTGTTCTGTTCCAGGTTCACTAGGAAGCATCTACCAGGTGCTCCCTTAAACTACAATTCTGACTTTGTCTTTCATTTCTTCACTAATTACTTCAGACTTTATTTTCTCAGGTGGCTTATCCTTTCCCACAATATGAGGGAAGATATGAGGTGTGCAAATGTACTTCTTACTGTGCTGTTTTCAGTTTATGAAGGCTTTGGGGGATGGACCCCATCAGTGGAGGAGAATCCATAATAGCGTCTACAGTTGATTTCAATCTCTACTCACCTGGTTCCAAATGTGTATCTCATTCCTCACCTCTAGAAGGTAATTATTAAAATCAAAAGCTGCCTTCTAGATAAATAACCTACCATACACCTGTTTTAAGGGTGCTCAGTGGCCAGTAAAACTCAGGTGAGCATCACGGTGCCAGCCAGGAATGATTAGGAAAACCTGGGCTCCAGCACAGAACCTGAAAGCCTCTTCTCCAAGACTATAAAAATCATGGTGGTTATTGTATTAGGGTTCTCTAAGGAACAGAATCGGTAGGGAGTATATTTATAAAAAGGGGATTTATTATGTGACCGGAGGCTGGACAGTCCACAATGGCCGTCTGCAGTCTGGACAGCTGGGAGAACCAGAAGCTGCGCAGTCCAAGAGGCTGAGGCCTCAGAACAAGCGGAATCAACGGTGCTGCCCTCCTCTGGGACCGAAGGCTTCTGGAGAATCACGGGCAGAGCCGCTTTGGAAGAGTGAAGAGGCCAGAGTCCCATGTCCTCAGACGATGGCAGCAGCAATCAAGAACCCATTCAAGAAGAATGGAGCTGGCTTCTGCTGATGCCTCCTTGTTCTTCCAACTGCTCCTCCATCCAAGCCATCATCCTATTGGACGGTGCTGCCCCCTCTTGGGAGGGTCTCCATTTCAGGTGGCTGACCCACATGCCCATCCTTCCTAGACACAACCGTAAGCCTCTTAATCATCAGCTTCTATTAACCAATCAAACTGGCAATTCAAATTGACCACTATAGTTATAAAAACTGTCTTTCACTTTTGCAGAGAACTTACCCTGACCCTAATGATTTAAAACATATTTGCTAGAATCCTACTTTTCCTTACGTGTTGAAGGGTCAAAAATTTCAGAGTTATGATAGTTTAGCCAAATATGCATACGGAAGAAAATCAATGACAGCATTCCACATCAAGTATTCCATGTGTCATATTCCATGTGTTCCAGGTTTGAAGGCAAATTCCAAACCCTACATGGTAAGGAAGGATCTGTGCAATTAGGGGAGATGAGGTTGAGAGGATCATGGAAATGGGAAGAGGAGACGTGAGGAGAAACGTGATGGGGGTTCGGAGATGTTGAGTGACACTGAGGTCCAGGCAGGGGCCAGCCACGTTAAGAAGCAAACAAAATGAAAACAGGTCAGAGGAGACCATGAAAGCAGGTGCTAGTCTGGACTTTCCCTTCTTCAGTTAGGCCTGTCGGTCAGCTGTCACCGTGACACAATGCCTGAGAACAACATTTTAAAAGGAGGAAAGATTAGTTTGACTCCTGGTGTCAGAGGGCTCAGTCCACGGTCACTTGTTACGTTGCTTTGGGCTGAGGCAGAACATGATGGTGAAGGGCACGAGGTGAAGCTGAGCTTCTCCCCCATGGTGACCAGAAAGCAGGGGGGCAAGGGACACGCCCCAGTGACCTACGTCTTCCAAAAGGGCCCCACCTCCCGAAGTGTCTGCCACTCCCACTAGAACCCAGCTGGGGACAAAGTCTTTGACACAGGAGCCCTTGGTGATGTTCCAGGCCGTGACACTAAGCCGTGATTTTGGAAATCAGTTTCTTTTGCCTGGTGGACACTTAGCGCTGGAAGCTGGAATTCACACTCAAATCACAGAAATGGGCAGCCAGCCCTCCCTTCAACGCTCGTCAGGAGTGCCACACGTCTCAGCTGCCCTGTGGAACACCCCGACTTTCTGGCTCAGTGGCAGGGCCGTTTTGGGTGGCTTACACCAGTTTCTACTTGAATCTTTGCGATATTTACATGGTATTTAGGAAAGTACGAAGCTGTGCCAGTTTTTTAAAGGTGCGAGTTACATTTACCTTCCCCCGGCAGAATGATCACGTGTGGAAACAATGCCGGAGGTCCTGTCTCCACTGGGGACAGCATGTCCTGGCCACACTGCAGCCTGCAGGGCCGTTGAGCTGAGGCTTCCCTCTGATTCCCCAGTGCTATGCCAGTTCAACGTGGCCACTCGGCCCAGAGCCCTCCTGCTGGGAACATGGTCGTGACCCACGGCACAGCAGGAGAAGAGAGCTCAGGGGAAGCATAGGACAGATGGGATCCCCAGAGAGGCCCAGCCCACTGCCAGGAAGGGCCCAGCCTGCTCAGCAGGAAGATGGTCTCCCCCTCCCCCACGCAGCAGGGGACCTCCCAGGGACCCTCGCTCAGGGAGGGTGTTGCTGAGCACACTCTTCCATCCTGGTGCCGCAGCAGCCAGAAAACACCCCCACGGGATGCCCAAGGCGTGGTCCCCGGCCCAGTGGCCATGTCCCCTTACATGGCAAAGGGACACTGCAGCAATGGCTGAGGACTGGAAATGGGCAGAGTCCTGGATCATCCAGGTGGAGTCGGGATCTTATAAGAGGGAAGCCAGGGAAAGCGAGAAGGGACCTGGGGACAGAGTGGAGGGGACTGTCACCGGCCAAGGTACCCAGGAGGCCTCTGAGCTGGGAAGGAAGAGCCCCTGAAGGGACACAGCCCGCCCAGCCTGGAAGTCCTGCCTCAGAGGCGCAGGTGGTAAAGGCGTGTTCCCTGGGCTGTGCTGGCAGGTCACACCAGCGAGCGAGTGCGCCTCCTCAGGGCAAGTGGGACAAGAGCCAAGCCAGGCCACGTGGGGGGCTCTGCTCCCCTGCTAGACCCCCTCCTGGTCACCAAGCACTGCACCCTGGGAGACACTCCTGATGTGACACGGCCACGCAGACATCAGTGCTGAGGGCAGGTGGGGGGAAGGTACAGGCTGCCCGCCCCACGCTACCACGTCCACGGCCAGCAGGGCTCTCTTAGGAGGCCCAGTGGGCCAGGGGCTGGGTGAGAGAGCACAGCAGCACAGTCCACCTGCATCCACACGTCCTCAGAGCCGGGGTGGAGCTCTGTTGTCACAGCAGCAGGAGGGGCCACCCCCTGTCCTGCCCACCACGCTCCTGTACAAACGAGTTTCCTCTGGGAACCCCTTCCCCAACTCCAGGGTCCCTGGAGGGCAGCGGTGCCATCTCCTCAGGCCAGTGAGTCAGGGTGGGTCTCTGCCCCTCTAATTCATGTCCACCAGAACTGGCAAAGGGGACCTTATGTGGGAAAAGGGTCTTTGCAGAAGTCACCAGCCAAGACGAGACACACTGTGTTAGGGCGCGCCCTAACTCCAATGGCTGGTGTCCTACAAAGAGAGGGACGTCTGGACACAGACCCAGAGGGAAGAGAGACCTGTGAAGATGGGCGGGGGTTGGGATGGTGCAGCCACCCGCCAGGATCCCGAGTGCCCCAGGTTCACAGGAGACGGACGCAGGCTACCAGGGCTATGTGCTCCCAGACCTCAAGGCTCCTCCTGTGAGTGCTGGGGAGTGGGAAGGGTCGGAAGAGCCAGCGCAGAGGGTCTCCTGGCCATGTGTCTGCAGCTCAAGGATCAACTCGTCGTGAAGTAAGTAATAAAATGTGGCTAGTTGAAGTAAACAGCCATACACTTACAGTGATATTTAAAAAATTACACCGACAGTTTTGATACTAAAAGGTTGTTTGGCTTAAGTCCTTTCATGCCCAGGGAAGGTGCTTCCCCTCCCCCTCTGCTGCGATGTCTGTGAAGTCTAGACATAGCTCCTGTCTGCTGCAGAAGCCGGTCAGAACCCCAGAGAACCAGGCAGAAGCCACCCAGACAGGGCCACGCCAGCACTGAGCCAAGAGCAGAGACAGCGGCCACACAGAGGCCACACAGGGCACTGCTGGACTGGATGAGGCCACAGAGGGCTGTGGCAGCAGGACCCACATCCCTGGGGAGCTGCCCTGCAGGCCTGACCCACCCAGGCAGGCTGTAGGAGGACTGTCCATCAGGAAGGCTGGCAGCAGGCTCTGCAGAGGGTCCTATTTCCAACCATGGAACCACCCAGTGGCTGCAGCGGCCCATCCTTCAGCAGCCGCCCCAGGGAGAAGGGGCCCAGGGCCCTGGCTGGCCTCTGCTCTCCTCAACCCACCACACAGAGTGAAGGGTCACACGCTCAGGGAATGGAGCAGGGGCAGTGCAGTGGCTTTTCCACGCCCATCAGGGACAGCCGGCCTCTGGCTCCCCACTGCCTGTGCTCTGCAGTGGGCCTGACTCCCTCCCCTCCCGGCCTCCCTCTGTTCTCACCGATCCTCGATCCCCTTAAGGCCCCCTTCTGACCCCGCGTGCACTCAGGTGCTGTCTGCCCCTCAAGGTGAGTTTTATATGTACACCAGCCCTCAGGTTCTGTGGGTTCTGCAGCTGAGGTTGAACCAACTGCAGAGTGGAAATAATTTTAGAAATTGCATCTGTTCTGAAAAAATATAGACCTTTTCCTTTCCGTTTCCTAAGTAACATAGCGCCTGTGATGTAATTCATATTGTAAACAACCCAGAGATGATTTAAAGCACATGGAGGGTTGTGTGTAGGTCACCTGCAAACGCTGTGCCCTTTTATTGAAGGGACTTGAGCATCTGTGGTTTGTTTGGTCTTCAAGGGGGTCCTGGGCCCATCCCCTGTGGGTCTGAGTTGGTTGGGTTTTCATCACTATGGCAAACCCTGAGGCCTATCTGCTCACAGTTCACAGGCGTTGGCCTGTGGTCTGCTGGCTCCGTGCTTTTGGGCCTGTGGCCAGGCAGCCCCCGCATGTAGCAGCACTTGGCAGACCACTCGCCACCTGCTCAGGAGGTGGAAGAGGAAGAGCACACCCCAGGACCAGGCCCTCCCGGAGGCCCACTCCCAGGTTCTACCCCCCACCCAGGGCATCACCCGGCCTTCAACACAAACACGGAGAGACAACTGAGTGCTCAGAGTGTACATCCTGTGTGTGCAGAGTTCAAAGGTAGACCTGGCTTTTTGCAAACCAGTAGGAAATGTTGTTTTCATAAGCTAATTTCTAAGGGACCAGCATGGCTACCCCACATGGAGCGCACACTGACTCCAGAACTCACCCACCTGTCAAACAGCTGGAAGGCACTTTGTTCTGCAGAGCAGTGTTTTGTCTTGTTGGCTTTAATGATAATTCCTAGTATAAGCTGATTTTTTTAAAAAGTCCAGTTTTTTCAGCCAAACCTAAAGTGGGTTTCCAACCATGGGTCTGTTTGGACAGTTGTGTGACAAATGTCCTGGTCTTGGCTTGACATTTATTTGAAAAGAACAGGCCTCCGTCCAGGGAAATTGCAGTAGAATTTTTTCCCCTTGAAAACTCAAGATAGCACATTATTTTTGAGTTATTTTAAATGGCATTACCAAAGTTCTGAAGATTATAATCATGTATGCCCCAGGCATTTTAGGGTCAAAATAATTGCTGGCACCAAAACATTATATTTCATGTCCTCCTTCACATAAAAACACGTGTATGTGCTGAAAAAAATGAATAAGCATATATCTTATGATGAGATTTTCAAGAAATTATTTCTTTCTTGTTTTGGGGTGGGATTCTACATGTTAGGGTAAAAATTGGTTGAATAGCAATTGCTTTTGTGTCTTCCAGGCATCCTGCAAAACAATAGAAAAGGTGACTGGACTTTGTTCTTAAACCAGGATGAAGAGTGGAGAGTCTCAAGAGGTGGCCCACTTCCCAGGCAGCCTGGGGCCAGGATGACAGCACTGCTCCAGCCCTGAGCAGCCTCCCAGGGGCCCCCTGACTGTGGCCATGTGGCCTGACAAGGGCACAGAACTGAGGGGAACGGGGCAGGCTGAGTGTGCTGGCTCGGGGCATCGGCAAGGCTGGAGTTGGTAGCAGAGCTGGAGGGACTGGGCAGGAAGCTGCCTGGCCTGCCGTCTCTACCCGCTATCCCCAGGCCCAGTACATGGTGGAACTGCTTCCTGGTGGCAGAGGGTGCCATGGGGGCGGGGGTGCCTGAAGTGGTTTGTGAGCCCCATCTGACTAGCACAGTTCTGACCACTGTCCCTAAGCAGGGACTAGAATGTTTTTCCCTTTACAAGTTCTAGGGTACTCCTAAAGTCCTGGGGCTCTCCGGGGTCATCTGGGGCAGCTAACATGACATTAGCTTCTGTCTCTGTTTTAGCCAACACTGTCACCGGGTTTCACGCACAGCGGTGGGTCTGTGGGTGGCTCCACTTCCCATCCAGGATGACGCTCCCAGTCTCATCCTTGACCTTGACCCTCCCCGTGGCGTACTTGGTTTCCTGGCAGCCATTGCAGTACAGGGTCTTGACGGTGCCATCGGGGAACTCCCTCCTCTTGAACTGGGCCGTGTGGATTTCTTTCTGCCCGTTGCTGAACAGGATGGTTTTGTCGCCGTTCCTGGTAGAGGAGAAACACCCAGGTAAGCTGGGCGGTGGCCACAAGTGTGGTGCCCGCAGGAGAGTGGCGGCAGACAGGGACTGGACTCCTGGCTTTCTCCTCCAGGCCCTGGAGGCCAGGACACAGAGGCACAGGAAGATGCCAGGGGCTTGGGGCACTGACAGGAAGGTGGGGAGTGACGGGATGGGCCATGATGCAGGGGGCAGATCTGTAGGCAGAGAGTCTGAGACCTGGGCTGACAGCTGAGAGGGAGGTGAGAGGTGTTCACCCAGGGAGTGTGGTGAGCACCAAGAAAAGTGCCCCAGGTGATGGGAGATGTCCACTGCAGCAGACCAAGAGAGCCAACAGGAGAACAGCAGGACTCCTGCAGCCTCGTGGATGCCAGGTGGAGGACAGGGAAGAGTTAGGCCACTGGGTGGACAGGCCTCGTCTCTGCTCTGTGCATACACCAGCACCCAGAGAGCAGACCCCAGCTGCACGGCCTCGGTACCCCAACTGCTCATTTCCACGTGCTCTACACTAGACCTGGGCTGGGCAACAGGGTCTGATGGACAGTTGCACCCGGGACCGGAACTGTCCTGTGATTGCAATTCAAGCATGGCAGCTTCAGTGAATTAAATACCGTCCTGTGTCACTAACAATGGAGACATGTTCTGAGCAGTGTGTTGCTAGGAGGTTTAGACACCAACACACAAAGCTAGGGCATCCCTGGGCTCTACAGTCTCATGAGACCATTGCAGACAGCATCATTATGTGGCACGGGACTGACCCTGAGAATCCATGTTCAAACATTTATTCAAGGGATTTAATCAAGGTCACAGGCAATTTCTAGGGCCAAGGACATGATTTTTCTACTGTTGCATTTAAATAAACACTTAAATTTTGCAAAAACCCTAAACTAACATGAAGACACTGTTGAATACATAAATCAAAGATTGGGGATGCTTTGGATTCACATGGCCTGACTCAATCCTGACCTTTTCACGATGACCACTGTCCCATCTGGAAACACAATCTCCTCACGCCCACCCTTGAGCTGCGTCACTGTCCCGTCGGGAAACACAGTTTCTTTGGAGCCATCAGGGTGGAATTTTTCTGCAGAACACATTTTTTAAAAATGCATGTTACATTGAATGTGTTTAGAAACCATGTTACATGTAAATGATCTTTATACAAGGTATTGTTGAGGTTCAGAGAAAAGATACTATTTCCTAATTATAGGTGTTGATGACTAGGGTTGGCAGATATACTACAAAATGCCCAATTAAACTTGAGTTTTAGATAATTGAATAACTTTTAGCATAAGTACAATGGCTTGAGCTATCTTTTTTGATTTTATGGTGATGTGGAAGTGATCCTCCTTCAAGTACAAGCTGCGTGTGAAGTCTGAGTCTTGCTCTTTCTGCAGGCCAGCTGTGCACAGCACGACCCTCTCCCTATGCCGGGCAGAGGCAGGGGCTGCAGTTGCCAGTCAGCCTGGCCCCCAGGCTACATCTGGTGCCCCTACTTATGAAAACAGTTCAAGGACTTAAATATCATATGGGGATAATCAAGACCCTTCCCCTGACACCCCCGAGATGGGAGCGTGCTTGTCAAGCTTTCCGTTGCAGCCGGGGTGTAAACAACGGGCACACGTATGCTGGCCCTTCAGCACAGTATCTTCTTAAACCAGGACCTTCCAGGGTCACTTGGCGGCTCAAATATATTTGACAGTGACCCATTTGCCATGGTCTGGATGTTTGGGTCTCCTCAAAATCCATGTGTTGCAACCCTCCCCCTCAGTGACAGTGTAGGAGGTGGGGTCTTTGGGGAGGACTTGATCTTAAGGGAGGAGTCCTCAGGAAGGATCAAGGCCTTTAGAAGAGGGACCACAGGGTGACCTCCCCTCCACGGGAAGCATGACACCAGCCCCTGAACCTGTGGGCTGTGGTCACACACTCGCAGCCTCCAGAACCTTGAGCAATGCATTTCCTGGCTTGCTAGCCTCCTGGTTAGGGTTGCAACCACCCAAGGGCACCAAGACACATCCATGCAGGACTAGTTTCCAGACCGGCTCTGCGGACCACTCCAGCACTTTCTATGCATGTTGGAGCATCGTGCTTCAGGCACAGCGATCGCCCCAATCTCACCCCAACACAAAATTCAGATCATCCCAACTGTGCGCAGGTAAGCCTCGTTTACACACATGCACCAGGGGAAAGAAAGACCAAGGAATGTGGCAAAATGTTAGAACCAGTGACTCCCAGCATGGGACACGCAGGAGATCTCCGTGCCTTCCTGGAAACTTTCTGTAACTTTGAAATTACATTAAAGTGAACAGATAAAAAGTTAAAAAAAAAATCTAAAACAAGCCTAAAGCAAAGAAGTGGAACCATAGAGAGTTGGACCTTGTACTAGAGTGCCGGGTGCCAAAGGCCACGCCCCTCTCAGCATGCCTGTGTTTGAAATAGTGCAATCCAGAGGAAATGGTATTGTGTGACCATGTTTCCGAATACAGCATATGCACCAATTACCAATAGGAAAAAATTAAATTAACAAAATTAAAATATTATGGGAGATTACATAAAGATTAACTTCCAGTATCACCAATTGTGGCATAAATATTGTGTCCTTCTGACCCACACTCTCTGAAATGTTGAGCCCCAGAGGTTTCTCTGCCCACCCACTCAGTATTTCTACAGAACACTAGCTGGGCTCTACAGACCCAATCTGGTTTGGTTATCCATGTGTTCCTAGAGAGAAAAAAAGCAACATCAATTGTAAGGAAACTAGACCAGGAATGAGCTGGAGCCCAGTGCAGGCTATTTTTTTTTTTAACCAAATGCAAAATGCTTTTGTGGCTTAAAGTCATGCAAGCAGAACAACATGCCTTGTCTTTTTTTTTTTTTTCAATTTTTTATGAGCTCTAATCAGTTATACATGACAGTGGGAAGTTCTTCGATTCACTGTACACAAATAAAGCAGAAAACAACCCAATCAGTAAATGGGCCAAGGAGCTGAACAGACTCTTCTCAGAAGAGGATCTACAATCAATCAACAAATATATAAAAAAATGTTCAACATCTCTAGTAATAGAGAAATGCAAATCAAAACTTATCTAAGAGTTCATCTCACTCCAGTCAGAATGGCAATCATCAAGAATACAAGCACCAATAAGTGTTGGTGAGGATGTGGGGAAAGGGCACACTCATACACTGCTGGTGGGGCTGCAGACTGGTGCAACCAATATGGACAGCAGGATGGAGAGTCCTTAGAACACTTGGAATGGAACAATGCGCCTTCCTAAACAAACACATTGGTGCACGGTCACCTGGTGGCTGCTCCAGCCCCACCCTGGTGGGCTGCTGCTGAGGACCTGTCTCCACAGCCCCTTCCCTGGGGACTGGAAACTGGCTCTGAAAGCAGTTTCAGGGCCATCTGCAGAGCCTGGAAGGGTGTTTGGTGGGACTGAGTAGGCAGGATCATGCACCCACAGATCAGCACAGCGCAGGACGATTTTCAAACCAACCTTGAAGCAGGAAGTTTTGCTTTTCCTGAGCCAAGAGCCTATTCAGCCATTCCTGTTACTGCAAATCAGGAAGAAAAGTGAAGCCAGATTTAAAGTTAGGTAGTCAGTGTAGTTAGGTAAATCGGGTCTAATACCATATCCAGTGAAATCTAAAATGGAGGCCATGCTGACAATGATTCCGGAAACGCAGGACAACCCATGGAATGTTAATGAAGTCCAAAAAGGCCCTAGGCCAAAGTCCACCTCAAAGAAATGTTAATGGAACCCAGGAAACAGCCCCCAACAGATTTGGAGATAGCCCATCCCGGAGAAGTGATAAGCCCATCCCAAAAAGTGATAATGAAGTCCTTCCTGCCCAGATTACCTGTGTCCCAACCCTTCCCTACATTCCATCACCACAACTATAAAAAGGGGAGACAACCGCACTTCCACGGATTCCACCTCTTGGGTCCCCTTCTTCCTCCGGGAGAAGTCTTTTCTGCTGTCCTTTAATAAACTTCTAATTTCCACTCTGACCTTGCCTCGGTGTGCTTTTCTGGTGTTATTCTTCAACATCAGGGAAGCAAGGACTCGTCACTGGTCAATAGCGGTAACAAAAGTACACACATACAGAGTCCAGAGGGTTAGGACATTTGTCACACAGAATTCTGGCAGCTGGGCAGAGAACGTCAGAGGGAGGCTGCAGAGAGTGACCCTAGGTCACTACCAAGTTCATATGGCATTAGCTGCAAAGCATTTTCCCCCAGCGTGTTGGGCTGCAAGCTTCCTGGGCTTCCTTGTCATTACAAGTGACAAAACTCACTGAAAATGCAAACCCCAGCCGCTGTAGAGGGTGGGAAAGAAGGCAGCGCTCACAGTGAGGGTCTGGCAGGCAGGAAGCCGGCCTTGCCACCCCAGACCTGGGAGGAGAACACGGGAACAGTGCTCAGGTCAGCTTGGACGTGGGCAGTAAGAATGACCCAAAGAGAGAGAATGACTGTTAACACACAGTCCCTGGGAAGAGGCGCCCTGGGAGGTTCAGCAAGTAAGGGGCAACATGACAGTGCCTTGCGTCCCTCACCAAGAGGTGCTGACCCACAGACTATTAAAGACCCTAAGAACCTAGGAAGACCAGCCTCACATGATCCATCACTTCCCAGATAAATTTGTCAGGCCACAGAACACATGTGCTGTTGCTGTCCACAGACTCTGAGAATGGTTTGGGGAAATATGGATGTAGATTACCCATCGCTGTCACGGCCACCACCTGGGGACCAGTACACGGCCCCTTGTAGAGTCCTGTGCTGTCAGACCATCACCACCAATAACACCTTACCTGTCTGCAGCAGGTGGTGTGTCAGACACTGCTGAGCACCTGCAGAACCCCCAGGAGCCCTGGGGTGCCCTGAGTGAACCCCCATGGAGCCCTGGGGTATCTGAGTGAACCCCCAAGAGCCCTGGGGTGTCCCACGAGAACGCCCAGAGAGCCCTGGGGTGCCCTGAGTGAACCCCCATGGAGCCCTGGGGTATCTGAGTGAACCCCCAAGAACCCTGGGGTGTCCCACGAGAACGCCCAGAGAGCCCTGGGGTGCCCTGAGTGAACCCCCAGAGAGCCCTGGGGTGCCCTGAGTGAACCCCCATGGAGCCCTGGGGTATCTGAGTGAATCCCCAAGAACCCTGGGGTGTCCCACGAGAACGCCCAGAGAGCCCTGAGGTGCCCTGAGTGAACCCCCATGGAGCCCTGGGGTATCTGAGTGAACCCCCATGGAGCCCTGGGGTACCCCAAGGAAACCCACCACAGAGCCCTGGGGTGCCCCGAGTGAACTGGCTCATGGGGGCCTCAGCAATGGCCCATGGACTGGTCCTCTGACTCACTCGCTCTCCAGGATGAAATGGAGGGCGAGGCGGCGACCTTCCCTGGGTCACCCAGAGAGGCTCACGGTGGTCCTAACGGCAGAGCCGTGGGTCGGCTCTCTGAATCTATTTCCCTCGCGGTGCTGCCCTGTCGGATCAACTGTCCCCACCAAGGCTGCTACAGCAAAAAGAGCCGCGTGATCTTGTGTGCAAAGTCTGATGTTAGGTTTCTGTTTTTATTTTGCTTTACAATTATATGGCTAGACTTCTTAAAATAGAATAAGAAAACTAAGGAATGAAATCCAGACCAAAATATTTATTTTCCAGACACCGCGCCACCTGCTTGATTAAGGAGACTTCATAGGAACAGCCTAAAGGACTCCACCTCCTGGTCAGAATGTGTCTGACCCCAGCCCTCCTGGCCGCCCTGAGGACGAGCTACTCCGCCTGTGGGTTTCCCACAGTGGGGCCGAGTGCCGTGGCTTTCTGTGTTAAAAGGGGCCCAGCAGCTTCCTCTCAGGGAAATGCCCACTGAAGGGCCTGCCCCGCCTCCTGATCTAAACGCCGGCCTTTGTTTTGGGATCTGGGCACGCCCTACTGCCCCTGCTTGCTGGCATGGGCTGGCAGAGGTCAGTGTGGGGAAAGGGACTGCTGGCTGGGCCCTTCCACCGCTTGGCCACTTGGGGAGACACCTGGTCTGTCACCAGGAGGCCACTCACTGCCCATATGACTCCCTGGACACTACCTTTCAGCCCACTCAGCACTCAGCGTCAACACGGAGGCGCCACCGAGGAAGACGGTGACACCTGGGACTCTCCCGCGTGGTGACAACCACAGGCACACGAAGAGGTCAGGAAGCAACCCATCTTTATTAAGCCTCTCAGAGAGGGCAAACCCCCAGCCAGGTCCTGGAGGGTGGCGGCGAGTTGATGGTGATGTTAGCACTGAGTGTCCTCTGGGAGGGAGACTATCGGCCAGTTTGCACCCCCAGAGAGCTGAGTTCTGTGAGAGGACATCCACACCACTATTTTTAAACATAGAGATTCAAATGAGAGTGGAATTAAACTACAAGGAGGCAAAGCAATCTCACAGAGCCAGAAAACGAGCCCCCGAGGACGGGTTTCAGAGTCCAGGTGCTTCCACGGAGAGCTTGGCAGCTCCAGGCGCACCCCACCCTGCGGCCCCCTGGCGTCACAGCCCCTCGTACTCAGCCAGGTGGCAGACCCCACCTCAGTGCATCTCCTCACTGCTCACAGGAAACTGCAGTTGAAACCTGTCCACAGGTGGCCCCTGTGAAGCCACCCAGGACAGGACAGGCACACCTGTGTGCGCACACTGCAGCAGCAGCCCGGAGCCCTCGGGGAGTCCAGGGAAATGCATGCTGGGTTTTAATGAAGAAGCTTAAACTTCAGATCACCTGCCTGATGGTGGCATGAGAAGCCACCTGGGCCTCGGGGCGGGGGGGGGGGGCGGGGGCAACGCCACTCACCTGTCTGCTTGTTGGGAAACTGCACAACTTCCACACCGTGGGGGTAGGTCGTGTGTGTCGTCTGAGCTTCCGCGTAGTAATAGATCTGTAAGCACCAGAGAGACCTGCGTTGGGAGGAAGTGTGCTCTCACTGCGCCCCTGGATTTCAGCGGGAGGGTGGCCGAGGTTGCCTCCCCACAGGTGTAAGGGCCCAGCCCCAGGCACAGATTCACACAGCCACGAGTAGAAAGAGGAGCTGTCACCAAGGCCCCAGAAATGGCGACAGTGTCCCAGGTCATGGGATGGGGGTAGCTCTCACTCCTGCCCCTCAGAGCTGAAGCCTGTGGGTGACAGGAGCCACGAGCCACAGGCCCCGCGTGGTGAGCTCCCCAGCTCAGGCCGGAGCTGACGCAGCTGGAGGGGCAGATTCGCCCCTGTGTGTTGGATGTCCCCACCCTGTGCCCTGAACTGCCACAGATGGCAAGGTGGTTCCAGAGGAGGAGGCAGAGCAGAGGGAGCGGGAAGGGCCGTTACAGGAGCGGGGTGGAAGTGCCTCCGACCCCAAAGCAGGGGCCCTAAGCCTTAGAGACATGGAGCGCCAGAGGCAAACAGCAGCCAGCTCGGTCACCGGCCTTCACAGCCAGGAGGCAGGAGGAGGACATTTCCCTGCTGGCCTGAGAGTGCAGCAGCCACCTCACCTTGGTCACCTGCGGTGGCAGAGGGGGCACAGGACAGGGCGTTGCCACCCGCTGGAAAATGCAGTGCTGAGACCCCAGGGTGGCTTCGCCCCTAACTTTGGTGGCGTTCTTCTCCTGCGGATGCTGTGTCCAAATGCCAGGCAGGATCAAGGAACGCTCCTTTCTCCACAACTACTCTAAGTCTCCCCTGTCCCCTCGAAGACGTGGCTGGGGACCTGGAGCCCAGAGCTCCCTGGTGAGTGGAAGCCCAGGGGCTTCCTTCCCAGGCCGGCTCTGGGGTCCCGCTGTCTCCTGCAATCCTGTCCTCATCTTAGGGACCTTAGATTGGTCACCCTCTCTGCACATCTCCACCCCAAATCCGGCTACCTGTTACTCTAGGGCAAGGGGAACCCGGGGCTGTGGTCGGTGAGGACAGGGATGCCACCTCCCGCTGCTCCTGGCCAGGACATGACAGACCCCCTCTCAGTGCATCTCCAGGCCCACATTTCCCAGCACAAACAGGGAACATAGGCTTACAGCAGGACAATGGGGGGGGGGGCTGGCAGAAGTCAGTCCACACCCAGGGGCTGACACCACCCCAGGAAGAGCCAGAAGCCTCAACAGGGGCAGAATTCAAGCAGCACAAGCAACTTGCTTCTCATAAAAATGTGAAGCCGGGACAGTGGCCGAGAGGAACCTTCATAGCCTGAAGCCTGGTGGAATGGGAACTGGCCGTTGAGACCAGTTTGGCAACATTGGTAGCCTGTTCTCTGCCTGCAGACCCTCCCCTGGTCCCCAGGCCTGACTCTCCAGGACAGAGCGCCAGCTTCCCGGGTGGCTGGGCCTGCTCCTCCTGGCGGTCTCCCCCTGGAGACCCTGCTGCGAAGCCTCCACACCTGCAGCCCGTCCGGCTTCCCTACCCAGGCTCCGCGGACACAGCTGACCCAGGGTTTCAAGGCTCCCCAGCCCAGGCAGGGCCCAGGTCTGTGATCTCCTGCTTTCCCCCACATTCAGTCACTGCCTTCACCACTCAGAGCCATGGTGACAGGATGGCAGGGACGGAGCCCTGGAGGAGCACAAGAGCCGGCGGGGGTCTCCCCACCTCACCTCTGCCGACAGTGCGGCTGGGTGATTCTCCTGGGCTTCGGGGAGGTCCAGCAGCATCCCTGTCCCCCACCGCTAGATGCCAGCAGCATCCCTGCCACCCCCAGTAATGACAGCCAAAAGGTCCCCAGACACAGCACGTGTGGAGGGTCACCCCACTGGAGAACCGATGCAGAAATGGCAAGCTGCCCAGAAGGCACGGCTGGTCTGACAGGGCTTCTGCCCCGCAGTGGGGTGGCTGCGGCCCAGCACCTCCTCCTCAGCTGTGTGAGAGCTGGGCAAGGGGGAGGACCGCACCAGCCCTCTGGCCACCTGACCTCTAGCCTGCACTGGCCCTGCTCCTGCCTACCTGAGGGCGGTGCTGAGGTGACACTCCACTCCAGCTCACTCACCAGCGTCTGTGCCCTGTGTTTCCAGACAGTACTGTGGGGGCCGCTGAGGAACACTTTTGTTTAGTTAATCTTCAAAACCATCTAAGTTAGGTCTTAATTAGAAGCCACGTTGACAGAGCCTTAAAGACACCGCTAAATGAGCACTGGGAACGGGGTGGGTGCTGGTGAGCAGCACCCAGGGAGAAATATGAGGTCTCAGATCCCGGGGGCTCTCACTGGTCAGGTGCCCACAGCCGCGGAGCAGCGGGTCTGACTGCAGAGCCGTGGCCTGCCCTTTCCTTCTCTCGTCCCCCAACACCCAGGAATAAAGGGCACCCATGTCCAAAACGCTTGCTCATAATTGGGCTGATTTAAGTTAAGAAAGCACAAGACACACACCACTGTCTGATCTGGCTTCACCTTCTTCACGTCACCATTATAAAACCTGGTGGTGATGGTCTTCCTGTCTGCGCTGATCTCCTTCTTGGTGCCGTTGGGGAAGGTGACGATTGTGCGGCCGTCACTGAGTGTCTGTTCCACCTTCACAGAAGCACAGCAGAAATTCCAGAATTAGAATCTGCAGTCACCAACAGGTGGCCCCATCGCTTTTCCTTCCATTCAAAACCCCCACACATCCACTGCCCACTGGGCATTTCCCCAACACACGTCCCGTCTGTCGGTCCCAAACCCCCTCCCTGAATCGGGCTGAGAATAATAAATACTAGGGCTCCCTCTGCGGCCTGCTCTCATGAGGTCACGTTGCCTTGCCCTCCGCCCACATGGTGTGACACTGTACTGGGTGGGGCTCAGGGCCGTGCCAACTGTGGGATGGCCACGTAACACACCCTCCACACAAGTGAGTTTCCTTCCCATGCCATCCTGCCGACCCCCATGCTGATTCCAAAGAGGAATCAGTCAATAGGTAGTTTCCTAGACATGGTACTAGGCTACTGTCTCTAAGTGTTGAATTTCAGGCACGAGTATCTTTGTCCTCAGATGGAAACTACTACTCACTGGATGATCAGCATGAGGGAGGAGACCATCCAATAGGACCTGCAGACTTAACTCATGTGCATTTCTCATCATGCCGCTTGGTAACCCTCAATATAGCTCAGAGACATCAGCTCAACTACCTCTGAGAGGCCTCCTGAGAACCCCAGGAAACCTGCTGCAGGGCTCCACCCTGTGGGAGGCCTGAACCAGGACCCTGGGTGCCCAGGGCAGCCCGGAGGGAGTGGAGCAGGAGGGCACAGTTCAGAACTAGAAGGCCAGCTCTCTACCAGCAGGGCAACCATTGCAACGGTCAAAGGGCCAGCTGCCTCCAGGTACAGAGAAGCCTGCGTGATTCCGAGGTCTCCATGCGGTCAGCGACAGGCACGGCAGCCCCTCGGCCCACAGGGTTTCGGTCAGTACTAGAAACAGGCACAGCAGCCGTCAGAGGACTGATGGAGCTGGAGACGGCCCCTGGCCTGCTGGCCTTGTGCTCATGGCACTGCATGTGAGGATGGTGGTGCTGGCCTGTGTGGTTGCTGTGCTGGACGTTGCCTCACTGTTGTAGAAGGGTCTCCTTACACTTAGAGAAGAACCCACTGTCACACACCTGCTGTCCCCAGGTCCTGACGGCATCAGGTGCTAGATGGGGACCAGTAGGTGGGTGTGCACTGCCATGAGCATCCTGAGGATGAGGACTGGCCAAGCGGCCCTGAGAACATGTCACTGCCACCAAGTGATACGTGACTGTGTAGTTTTTTGTATTATACAAAAAATCAAATAAACAGAAGAATTGAGCACATCCAGTGTAGGATGCACAGGATACAGTGGCAGAGATCAGAAGTAGCAAGCACGGGGCAGCAGCAGGTGGTGGGGAGGCAGGGACAAGGCAGCAGTCACCCAGTGTAGGGAGGAGTGGCGTGTGCTGGGCTGGAGGGGTGGCCCTGCCTCTTGCATGCCCGCCTTTATGTTTCCTAGTGCTGAGTCACGCACACCAGCCATGTCACCCTCTTGGGACCTGAGCTACTGAGATGGGAGGACGAGGCACACCAGTGGATTCTGGTTCCTGAAGCCCCCGAGCGACCACGGTGCCAGAGAGGGGCTCTCAGTGACTCAGGCTCACAGCACCAGCCCTCCAAACATTGTGTCCACTTGCAAGACCAAAAGTCCCCGTTTCTTTAGGCCAGAAAACATTCAAGGAAGTCAGAATGAGAAAGACCCTGCTCCTAACAGGGCCAGGAGAGAGGCTCCCCCCGCGTGGTACTGGGCTGACCAAGGAGCGGTTGGGCACCACTCCCAGGCTCTCTGCGGAGCCTACAGACCGCCATGCGGCCACGCAGCTCTCTCCTCTTGCGGCCCTTCTGGGGTCAACAACAATGTCCCTGAGAATGGATCCTTCTGGAATACAGGCAGCCCCCAAGGTGAGGGTGTGGGTGCAGGAGAGAAGTCTCCTCTCAAGCACGTGTGGAGAGGACTGCCTATCAGCCTCCCCCGACTCTGCCTGGTGGCCCTGGGGTCAGCCCCAGGCCACGGGGATCAGAGCCCGGGGTGTGGTAGAGAGCCTGGTGCTGGGACACCCACCTTGCCGTCCGGGTACTGCTTCTCCTCCACTTGCTCCTCTCCTCTCGTGGTGTCCGTGGGGCGTGCTGCTTCTCCAAAAGGTGCTGGCTTTTCAGGAAGACCCTGCAGAAGGAGCAGAGCCCATGTCTCCCCAGTGGCCCAGAAAACCAGGGCACCCGCTCGGGGCTGGGACTACGCCTGCCTTCTGGACGGGTGTCCCCTGGGGCTTCTCAGCTGAGGGCCAGGACCACCATGGTGGCAGCTGCCACATCCCACAGCCGATCCTGGAAGGCAGGTCGCAGAGGCCTGGAGCCCAGCCGCCCGAACCCGGGACACTGAGGCCCAGAGGAAAGCACCGCTCCACCAGCTGGACAAAGGCCTCAGAAAGGGGATGGGGTGTGGGGTTCCGGGCCCCACTCCCGGGCTTCCTCTCCAGGCTCCTGCTTCAACCCCTCAAGCTCACAGTCTGGATTTGCTCCCTTGGAGAGACTGTTTCATTCTTTTGACATTTCTTATTAAATAAAGCAGAGTGGACCACTAGCTACAGCTCACTGGTAATTTCACTGGTAATTTACCTTTCCATTTATTTCCATGGAGAATAGTAGAAAATGATGTAATGAAACTTTGTTTGGGGGAACAACTAAGTCATAAGAACGCGGCTTGGGTTCGGACTGTGCTGCCTCCCGTGGGGTCCCCCGTTGGCAAGGCAGGGCCAGCTGGCCTAGGAGGCATTGGCACCCCGGGCTCCGGCACTCCTGGGGAAGCTGGGACAGCCTCTTGCCACCACCTCCAAGTCCGTGGGACCCAGCGGCTGACTCCAGAGCTGGACTCAACCCACCTACCTGCGGCCCCTGGATGAAAGGGCAAGGATGAGGGAAGCCGCCAGTGTGGCCTGCGATGAGGAGCCCAACTTCCGGAGTATCTGCAGTGTGCAAGGGCACTTCTGAAAGAGCAGAGAAGGTGGGTTTCAAGCCAGGAGCCAGGAGCAGCACTGACCCAACCTGACTTCACGTCCTGCTGAGCAGAGAGCGCTCTCTTCTCTCTGAGTGTCATGGTCAGGTCAGGGGAGGAGTGACACTGGTCCTGGGAGGTGTGCAGGCTAAGTGCGTTCAGAGCTCAGCCACCGGACACGACTCCTTTGCGAGTGCGGCCAGTGCAGCACTGACCAGGAGATTAACCCAAGAGAAGCAGCATCTGCCCTGAAGCTGCCCATGGCCAAGAAGGAGGTGGACACAGGAAAACTGGCCCACTGGATACATGGGAAGAGACAGGCAGTGGGGAGGAGCTCTGTGGGCTTCCAGGAGAGCAGGGGGATGGCCAGGAAGGCCCCATGGGCTGAGGCCAGCCTGCAGGTTGAGGGCAGCCTTCACAAGGGTGGAGGGGCACCACAGAAAGCACAAAGGCACAAACAGGTAAGTGGAGGTGGAAGGAGGGGACCCCCGGAGAGCCAGGAGGCCAGGCCTGCTTGGACCAGAGGACAGGAGTCTGTGCTGCCACCCTGGCCGAGGTGTGTCAGCCTTGTTCCTGGAGGAACCTGTGCAGGACCAGCAGTGGGCTGTGTGGGGGGGACGAGGAGAGGGCCAGAGGCACGAGAGGACCCTGCACAGGGTCAGATGAGCAGTGGCCAGGAGTCAGGGAGCTCCAAGTGCCCTGCATGGCCACGGTGCTTACCCTGGTCCTCTCCGGCCACCACCTTGGGGCCCTGGAACCCGACAGCAGAGGCCGGCGCTGGTAACTTCCTGCCCCTGGATTTTTGCAGAAGGTGGTGCATAACCTGGGCATGAAGACACAAAGCTGCGAGTCATTCCCCTGGTGCTGGCGGGAGCCCTGGTCCTGCACACAGCTGTCTCCAGCTGCCAGGGCTCTCCAGCCACAGCCTGACGCCCTAAGCATGGCACTGGGCACTGAGAGGGTTTTTTAAATATGGGAAGAAAATACCAGCCACAGAGCATGGTAGAGAAATTTTTTTTTTTAAACTCTATTGACTTAGTTCACCTTTCAAGCATGAAGACATGGTTGGAGAAATTCAAGTTTTTTTTTCATGAAAAACATGATTATTTTTAATAAAATCACCAGGTCTATGAATAACCCTCAGGTGGAGAACTCTCCTTCCGTCTACCTGGAGGCTCATCTACATCTGAGCTGTGAACAAGCCCCTGTAAAGCAGTGCGGGTTCCCAGGGTCCCCTTCCCCACCTGCCAGGGTGCCTCTTCCAGGGGACCAGCGGCAGTCCTGTCTTGCAGACTCCCGTGAGGAGCTCTGGGTCTGTCTTCCTGTGTTGCTGTTTTCTCTGGGTTGGTTCTTCCTAGTTTTATGCTTATTGGCTAAAAGCGAAGGTGGGTATTTTGTGTTAATAGCAATCAGATCATCTGAAAATCTGAGTCAGTTCATGGTGCTGGCTCTCGCAGAATCCAGACGATGACAACCCTGTCTTCAGGCCTGCACAGTGTACCCCCCCCACCTTACAGCTGCCCAAGTGACCCTGGAACTTGGGGCCACTGTGGTCCACAGTGTAGGGAAGGGTCGGCACCAGAGTGAAAGAAAAGGCTTAGCACTGAGTTCACCAAGGACAAGGACAGCGAGTGTCGGCCTCTGTGCTCTTCAAAGCTGCGGGCCGTGGGGAGTGTCCGGCACAGGCGTGTGCTATTCCCACTCAGTGGCCGGTTACCTCCAACACACGCTGGCACACGCGTAAGTAGCCAGCTCAGTGCTCCCGTCTTCCATTCAGTGTGGAAGCACAAGAATCCACGACAGCGGAAGCCAGGAGCCCCATGGGCCCCTCCTCGCCTCAGACACGGAGCTCGCCCACCCCGCCAAGAACACGCCAAGAACACGCCAAGAACACGCCCTGCCCTGCTTCAACAGACACTTGGGGAGGAGACTTCAGGCCCTGCTTCAAGGAGGGAGTGTCTTCTGTTGCACGCTCACCCTGGGGGGCATCGCAGGGGCACAGGGTCCTGGCCAGCCCCCACAGCCCACCATCAGGGCCTGGATGGGGACACAGAGATGTGCCCCCCGAGGGTGAGGATGGCGCTGGGATAGGGGAGCGCACATGCGGGCCACAGACGGTCCCAGGAGCTCACGTTAATGGACAGCACTGTGACCACCAAACCAGCGGCATCACCCCACGGGGACCATGTGACGGACAAGCCTAAGGACCTTGCACAGTCACCTGAAATGCTACCATGGGCTACACCACCAGAGCAAGGCCTGGGCACCGCCTCCTGCCCTGGCCCCCTCTGGGGGCTCTCCAAAGGGAGTGTGCTCTGAAGACAGTAGCGAGCAGAGCTGCTGCCGGTCACGGCCTGGCTGGGACCGCGCACGACTGTGCCAGGAGACCCCTGTGTTCATCCGGGAGGTGGGTTTCACCCTGTGGAACTGGGGGGCTAGATGAGTTTGGGTGTAGAAGCTCCACTCCCTTCACGGAGCACTAGGGCAAAGCGTCACCTTGGGAGAGGTGACTGGTGTCGATGTCAGTCTTTGCTGTAGGACAGGGGTACCGGGCACCACAGGAGTGGACGGCAGGCGTTGCTGCCGGGGAGCACTGTGGCTCTCGCAGCTGGCGAACTCTGCCCTGGTTTCTTCATCGGCTAACAGAGGCGAGATGTTTCCAAACGTGGACATGGACCCCTGAAAGGCAATTTTCACAAATGAAACCCAAGGGCAGTGTCTGACACTCAAAGACAGAACAGCTAAGGATAAACTCAGACTGTAAAGCCTCCAATAATAGTCGCAACGCCTGTCACAGTCGGTGAGGTGAGGGCCTGGGGCCGTGTCAGGAAGGGCGGACCCCATCCCCAGAGCACCAAGCCGCTCCGTGGTCCCTAACGATGGCCGCAGGGTCCTCAAGACGGCAGAACACCCCCCAGCCTGCCGTCCCCCTGGTGATGTGTACCAGACAGGAAGTGTTCGAGGAATTCCAGGGTGACAGTTCCTGCGTGTCTCCGCACAGGTTCAGGATTTGAGGTGCGGATTCTTGGCCTTCCTAACAAGGAGCTAAGTCCTCTAGGAGCAGTGGGCCATTCCCACGGCCCCTGATCCTCAGTGGGCACCTCACACGTGGGGACCACACATGGGTCTTTTTAACACCATCCCTAAAATTGTGTCTCTTTAAAATGCAGAATTCGCATTCTGGTCCTTTTTCTCAAATCGGGTGAGTCTTAGTGACTGAGCGGTGGGATTGTCATTGCTGGGCCAGCAGAACCACACAGAACGGGAAGCATGAGCTGACGGGACCTCGACCCAGGAGGACAGCCCATCCCGCAGGGCAATGAGGACCCAGTGTCCCACCCAACCTGCTGTGACCCGGGTGGGCAGTGGCACCGTTTGCTAGGAAGGGGCACAAAGCCTAGTGCAGCACCTCACGGCCTCTAGCAGCCAGAGCAGCCGACCCTGGTCACTGACTGTCAGCGGACACAGGTGTCTGCGGGCAGGCTCTCCCGGCTTTCCTGGGCTTCTTTCAGAGAAGCTCCTGGACGTTCCTGAGTCCTGGGAGCGAGGACAGAGCACGGGAGGCTGCAGAAGCCCTGGGGTGTGTGAGTGTCCTGGCCACCCTGGGAACACCCACACGCTTAAGCTATGGTGGCAGAAGTTCCCACAGTGTGTGCGGAGGTGAAGGGCTGGTGCCTTTCCTTGTCCCCTAGAGGACACCTGGAGCCTGGATGGCATCTTTGTGGCGTGGTGTCCACGTCAGTACGCACGATTTCAACCACGCAGGCTGTATGGACTGCGTGCAGGAAATAGGGCGTAGCCCTGCAGCCAAGCTGTTGGTCACAAAGCCAGGTGTGGGGACCTGACATTAGGAAATAGCAGAGTCTCTGGGGAACCGACCTGGCCCGCAAGGAGAGCGCCACTGCGGCCATCAGAGCTCACCTTGTCTGGGAAGACGGCACAGGCCCCGCAGCCCAGGGAGGGCGCCCTGCCCCGTCTGCTGCGGCCCCCAGGAGAGGCCTCGCCTGGCCCACTTGCTATGTGTGGCCGTGGGAGATGGGGCTGGGGGACAGGCAGCAAGACCCTCACCAGTGCCGGACAAGGGACACCACCTCCCGTGGGGAGGCCAGCTACTTGCTGAGCCTATGCTGAGCCAGCAAAGCCCACCTACCAGAGGGTCTGGGCCCAGGGTCGTGGGCAGGGACACTGTGGACCTCCTCTTCGCCTCCAGGAGCGGCACCCCCGAAGCCCTCAGCTCGTCTCGGAGCTCCAGGTTCTGCTTTGTCAAAGCGTCCACCTGCCTCTGGAGCTCGCTGTGGGCAGCGGAGCACCGAGCTGCGTGGCTCCTGAACGTCCCTCGGAAGGTGGACATCTGCAGCTGCAGCCGCTGCTGTGAGAAGAGAACACCACAGGGCCCTCGGGCACCGCAGCCAGCGCCCTCCACGGGACCCCAGCCGGCCCCCGTGGCCACTTCAGTCAGAGGGCCAGCGCCGTTGGCAGGGATGAGGGAAGCAGTGCAAGCCTCCCGCGTTCCTACCCAGTGTCCACCACGAATCAGTCCGCACGTCACCAGGTGTTAGGGTTTAGGTGTGAGGGGTCCCCCAAAGACGCGTGTGTGGGACACTGTAGGAAGGTTCAGAGCTGAAGTGACTGGGTTCTGAGAGCCTTGACCCCGTCAGTGCATCAGTCCCCAGGAGGGACTGACCGGGTGGTGACTGTGGGCAGCTGGGGTGTGGCTGGAGGAGGGGCCTGGGGGCATGGCTTCGGGGCCCCAGGCCTCCCTCTCTCTGTCTCCCTCTCTCCTTTCTGGTGCCATGTCCTAAGCTGCTTCCCTCCACCACACTCTCCGCCATGCTGTGCAGCCTCATCTCAAGCCCCAAGGAATGGAGCCGGCCACCTATGGACTGAGACCCCTGAAACGTGAGCCCCCAACTTTTCCTCCTGTTAAGATGGTTTTTGTCGGGTCTTTTGGTGGCAGCCGGCTACCGCACCTGGTGAAGGATTATTATTCTCTCCGGAAATGCTGCTGCGGGGAATCCTCAAGGGCAGAAGGCCGGAGCCTCCGGGAGTGTGGAAAGGCTCAGCCCAGCCTCCAGCCCCGGCCTCCCCGCTTCCTTGCCAGCTCTGGTAAACGCTGTCACCTGCTGCCACCCAGTGGCTGCGCAGGGGCTCCAGGGGCTCCTCTGCCTGTCACTTCCTAACAAGCCCCTGTTCTAGGTGGAAGATGCTGGAAGCTGGCTCTCTGGGCAGCTCTTAGAACCACCCGCTGCCTGAGCGCCTCCCACGTGTGTGAGGTGACCACGTTCTGCACTCTGTCACCCCTGCAGGTCTGTCTTGCTGCAGGTTCCTTTGCAAACAAGAGTTCATGAGGGTCAAAGAGGAAGCGACTTGCCGACCCTTTCAGTTTCCCTTTTGCAGAGATTGTCTCTGAAAGTAACTAGCAGTGTATTGCAAAGCCACTGAAAGTCAGAGGGGAGAAATTACAAATAACATTATTCTAGTTAATTTTAGAAAGTGAAAAAACAGATCGCGTTTTAATTTTAAATTAAATTAAATTCTCCTTCTACCTCTAGGAAAAATCTCCCAGCAGCACTACATTCGTGAAGAGGGGAGGCTGGGCTTTGGGCACCGGCTGTGCTGGAGATGCACCAGGGAACTTGGGTGAGTCTGTGTCAAGTCCCTCGTCCCTTTTCCCACATGGAATCTGTGACCCAGTGTTGAGCTGAGGCAGGAGAGGCCAGCAGCAGAGCAGGGCTCCCAGGGAGGCACGGAGCCATGCAGCCACTGTGGGCTGCGCTCTCTAAACCTGAGGTCCAGTCTGTCCACTCCCTTCCTTTGACTCAGTGGAGGCCACAGCCTTGTTCTGAGGACAAGTGACAGAGGCCCTGTGTGACTGGCCACGGGAACAGTGGGTGCAGCAGGTGGTGAAGGCCGAGGGGTTTGGTGGCCCTTCTGACAGGACAGCGGGGGCTGGTGGACATCGGGGAGTTGAGGGGTGATGAAGGCGTGATGCTTCGTCTGTCTAACGGAGGCGGTAAAGCCCGTGCCTTCCCCTGGGCAAGGAGGAAGCTGACATGTCCGTCGTCTCTGCCCCCCACCCCGCCTCTTGTCCCTCAAGACTGAAAGTCCCTGAGAGGAAGGAGCACATGCCTCTTCTAAGAGAAGAATATCAGTGTGCAAAGTAAGGACACCCCGGAACGCCCCACGGGAGGCAGGTCCCCACATGGCACGGCACCATCCCACGCCAGGGCCCAGCTCACCAGCATCTCCTGTGCTTTGCCGTCCTCCCTGGGGACTCTGTTGGTGGTGGCTCCCTTCTGCGAGCCCACCCTAGCTCCTGGTACATGATCTTTTGGTGGCTTGCATCTTCTGTCCACCTGGCCTCCAGATGACCCATCAGCATTCTGGTCGGGAGGCAGAAGGTCACGGGGTTGCTTGGTGCACCTCTGCCGCTCCCGTAGGCAGAGGGCCTCCGACTTCCCACGGGAAGGGACTGCACCCCCCTCCCTGCTGCGTGCTCAGTCCCCAGCCCCACACTGACCCTGTGTCTGGAGGCCACGGGACAGAAGGGCCGAGCCGTTTACAGCGGCCCATCCTCAACAAGCATGGGAAGCGCTCTGACTCATGGAGAATCAGCTCGAGCCCTGAGCGCTCTCCCCGCCAGCACTGGCTTGGCCTGGGCAGGAGGGTCTGGGGACATGAGGAATCCTCAGTTCTTTCCTAGCCCACACAGGAGGACCGACACGCTCCAGCTGGGAGTCCAAGCTGGGAGTCCCTGGGAAGACACCTGGGGCTCAAGTCTGAGCTGCAGTGAGGGGGCCAAGGGCGCGCCCTCCCAGGAGAGCAGGGGCCAGGTCCCGGGGCGCAGGGCACACAGCAAGGCGAAGCCTTCACCGCCTGCCCTGGCCTCCCTCTTAGCAGTGTGGCCTGGCCCGGTGGAGAGAGGGAGAGGCCGACTTCAGGAGGCCAGGCGCTCTCGCAGACGGCCCTGGGGACCTGGGGCTCAGGAGGGCCTGCTCCAGGCAGCTCACAGCGCGCGCTCTGCTCCCGAGCACAGGGCCGCACACCTGCAGCCGGCGAGCAGCTGGGTACCGGCTGCCAGAGGCTGCTTCCTACCAGAGGCCAGATACCCCTTCGGGCCTGGGCTGGGAGTGTGGCTTCTCTGAAGGAGTGCCCCCTGTGTCCTGGGGGGCCACGTGTGCCAGCCTCACCCCTGAGCCACCCAGCCAGGCTGAGCCACCTCACCAGTCCATGGGCACCGCCTCCCAGGACCGTATGCATCTCAGCCGTGTTCAGCAGCTGCCCCCCAGCCTGCCCAGTCCGCCATCTCCAAGTAACCAGAGACCCCCGTGCATTCTCAACTGACACCCTGTCTTAAAGGGCCATGACCTCACACAGCTGTGTGACTTTACAAGCTTACGTGATAACGAAATCTTTACAAACCTACAATTCAGAAAAGCTAGCTCCTTGTAGTGGGATATATCCAGCCCCATAGAGAATTGGAGAGAGTCGAATTTCTCCTCCAAAATGACCAAAAAACTACTTAATACAGTAAGTACACATCTATCTTTGCATATCTTAGGTATATTCCTAAAGAAATATACCTTTCCTTTTGGTGTCAAAACAAATTATTTAC
Source organism: Spermophilus citellus (assembly GCF_964194105.1). Taxonomy (NCBI): domain Eukaryota; kingdom Metazoa; phylum Chordata; class Mammalia; order Rodentia; family Sciuridae; genus Spermophilus; species Spermophilus citellus. The sequence goes on along the minus strand of NC_138186.1, from coordinate 172,626,109 downwards.
TAGGAGAGATGTTCACGAGGAGAAAATAATCTATGGAAGTTTAAAAGCCATGATCCCCACCCATCATTTCCCAACTGCATGTCCCTGTGATTTCTGTGTAATGAGAGGAGGAAGGACAGGTGAGGGTCCATGCCGAGTGCCAAACGCTGGCCGTGGGTTACTCTCAACAGCACTGCACATGCAATAATCTAACAGAGGAGCTGTGTGCACACATGTGTGTCCTTCCTCACAGGGCTAGAGGGCACCCGGGGCCAGAGTCTGGGACGGTGTTCCAGATGTGTCAGGGACTGAAGGTGCTACTGTGGAGCCCAGACTGGGCTTATTCTTGTTTCACTATCCCAAGTTCAAGTTTAGCCAGCCTGAGTCAGGAGAGGGCAAAGGCCAGGTGCCCTGGGTAAGGAATGCCCCCAGGCATCCAAGCAAGTGTCCTGCAGGACTTGTAGCCTCGCAAAGTTGGCAAGGCATGGAGCTTCAGAGGTGGGCCAAGAGCCCCCCACCAGACCCCATGTCACCAGCTCCGCCCTCGCTGGGGTGCCAGGGAGTGTGCTGCGGACAGCACTGCAGAGCCCAGAGGCAGCTGTCCACACTGACAACCATCACACACCTGCTGGCCCCTGGAGGTGCCCATGTGGTTCCGTCTGAGCCCACCTGTGGCCTGGGCCAGTGGAGGCCCTGTGAGTGGCCTGGGGTAGACCATGCACACCCACATCCCGAGTGGGGAAATGCTGCAGGCCCACATTTTCAGACCCAACCCCTGCTGTGGGGCTCTGCAGAGGAGACCACAGCCCAACTGCTGGGCACCTTTGGAGTCGAAGGACAATTTCAGAGTTGGCTGCTTGGAGGGGGCAGCAGAGCTGCTTTCCCAAATCAGTTCCTTTTGAGATTCCAATTTTAAAGGAGTACCTGAAGTGCTCCCCACCCTGTCAGAGAAAGGACAGTTTCTAAACACTAGGCCTTCCATGGGGGTGGGGGAGGGCTGCAGGGAGCAAGGGAATTGAATTTGGAATCCGTCTAACTCAGATAGCTGAGGACACCCGTGCACGATGGAGTTGACTCTATGGTGTGTGCTCCCGGGAGCAGTGTGGGCTGATGTGCCGAGACGCATTCCCTGACCATCTTCAGCTTCTGACACTACAGGGTACATTGATCTGTGGGGTAAAGAAAGCATCTGAGCCCTAGGGCCAGAGCCAGACTTTAAAATGTTTCCTAGTGTCTCACTGGCGTCATTCGGCACCGTGGCCAGCTCCCTGGTGGCCCTGGTCTTGGACAGGAGTGCTAGACTGCGGAGCACGGCCTGCTCTCACCGCCTGGGTCTTGTGGATTTGGGGCCGACTGTGACATAGCGAGGGACGCTTTCTTCAAACACTTCCCCTTTGCAGGACTTTCTGTGGCTTAAAGTAAGGAAAGTCCTGTGAGCAAAGGGACGAGGCGACTGAAACCCCGCTGTTCTTGCAGGAGGATCTGATGGCTCTGGAGACAGTGTCACGTGGAGGCTGAGCACAGGCTGGGATGGTGACCTGGGTCTGCATGGACTGGCCTCAGGCATTTCTTCCAGACCGGCCAGCCAGCAATTCAGCCAGCCCGGGCTCCCGGCGTGAACACTGGAGAGGCCACAGCAGACAGCCCAGCGAGGGCTCTCAGCATCCGATAGTCTCCAAATTGAGAGACGTGGCCATCTCCGGATGGAAGGTGGGATGCCGGACAGGCAGGCTGGGCTGAGCGGTGGCACCACACGAAGGCGGGTGGGGCTCCCCTCAGCCTTGCTCCAGGCTCCCTCTGTGGACCCTGCATTTCTGAACTGAGTGACACGGAGTTCCATGGTGCTGTGTATGTGTGTGTTTGAACACCACTTTGCCTTTTGACAAATGACCCAGTCACTCTATACAGCAAAGCAGCAGAGTGCTTCCCCATGGGCTGTGACAGGGCCAGCGTCCACTGAACAGCAGGTCACAGGAGAGGAGGACAAGGCCGCGCCAGCGCCAGCTGCACTTGCTACAGTGGACAGGGGCAGCCCAGCGGTTCACAGCAGATGGATCAGCAGAAACCCTGACTGCCTTCAGTCCACTCCAGGGCCTTGCTGGGGAGCTTCAAAGACCCACAGAGTGAGGTTCAAATTCCTCTGAGAAAAGGCTTGGTGGTGTGCTGAGCGCGGGCGCAGCCTCTCTCCTGGGGACCAGTGTGCAGCACCTGAGGTAGCAGAGTGCCCATCCCCAGAGACATCCCTGGGACCTGGGAACCTGTCACTTCATGTTGGGGACTTTGATGGTTGCGTCAAGGATTTTGAGATGGGATGTCATTCTGGAGTGTCAGGGTGGCCCTGTGCAGTCGCTAGGGTTGTGCAGGAGTGAAAAGGGACAGACTCACAGGGATGTGACAATGACAGCAGGTGTCAATAGGCAGAGGTGGAGGCCCTGAGCCTGTGTGGAGGCAGGAGGCCCCGTCGTGAGCCAAGGCCTCCAGAAGCTGGGAAAGGCAGCGCCCAGGTTGTCCCAGGTCCTGCCAGCTCCCGGTTTAGCCCATGAGCCACACACCAGAGCTCTGACCAAAGCGTGCGTGAGGTGGGTCTGTGCTCTGGGCCTCCAAACCCAGGGTGAAAACAGCAGAGACACTGTGAGAAGGCACGTCACTGGCCTTTTGCACACGGACCTGGCTCCTTAGCTCTGGCTGAGGGGCTGGAGCTCCTAGTGCCCGAGTCCTTCTGACTGGTGCCAGAACAGGCTCAAGGCCAGAGCCAGGAGGGACACAGCCTGCTGTCCAGAGGAGAGATAGGTCCTGAGTAGGACCCTTCCAGATAGTGAGGGAGCTGGAGCCGGGGGTCCTCATGCTCCTGCCTGAGGGGATGGGGAGTAGCACTCTCCTAAGGAGAAGGAGCCGGCAGGGGAGGGTGGAGACCAGTCTCCCTCAGACACGCCTCACCCAGAGCTGTCAACCAGATGCCCACAGGCGGAGCATTGGGAGCTGTGGGCATGAAGCTGCCCCTGGAGAAGCCGTGTGGACACAGAAGAGCCACGGGCAAGTCTGACAGGTACAGGGAGCTCTGGGTCAGGGGCAGGAGGAGCGCCCAGGCAGGTCTGCAGGGAGCTGTAGGTCAGGGGCAGGAGGAGCGCCCAGGTAGGTCTGCAGGGAGCTGTAGGTCAGGGGCAGGAGGAGCGCCCAGGTAGGTCTGCAGGGAGCTGTAGGTCAGGGGCAGGAGGAGCACCCAGGTAGGTCTGCAGGGAGCTGTAGGTCAGGGGCAGGAGGAGCACCCAGGTAGGTCTGCAGGGAGCTGTAGGTCAGGGGCAGGAGGAGCGCCCAGGTAGGTCTGCAGGGAGCTGTAGGTCAGGGGCAGGAGGAGCGCCCAGGTAGGTCTGCAGGGAGCTGTAGGTCAGGGGCAGGAGGAGCACCCAGGCAGGTCTGCAGGGAGCGGTAGGTCAGGGGCATGAGGAGCGCCCAGGCAGGTCTGCAGGGAGCGGTAGGTCAGGGGCAGGAGGAGCACCCAGGTAGGTCTGCAGGGAGCTGTAGGTCAGGGGCAGGAGGAGCACCCAGGTAGGCACTCCTTAGTGAATGGAGAGACAGGTGAGCATGCATCCTGCCAGGTGGGTGATCTGTGGGCCTGGAGTCCAGTGGAAAGGACAGCCTCAACAGGTGAGGTCAGATGTAATCAGCTGTCCAGCAAACCAAGAGCCCTAGTGACCTCCTACAGACAAGATTTTTCACAAACCCAGGAGGGAATCTAATTCACCATGCTGTCCACAGGGAAGCTGAGGAACAGCGTGGCCAAGATCCAGGCTCTGGTGGGAATCTGAGCCGAGAAGGCCTTTGTCCCACCTCTTACCAGCCGCCACGTCATGTGTACCTGCTGCCTCTCGCTGTTGATATGCATGGACTTGACATACGGTGGCATGGGACGGAGCTTAACATGCACGTGAAATCACTCATAATTATTTCTGGGGTCTTCTTACATCCTCAGCATTAGAGCTAAGAAGTGAAGACATCAACACTCCGCAAACTGAGGTTTGGTGCAAACATGAATTACCATATTAAGAGAAAAAGAGTTATTTTAAAAGTCTAAGCGTCAGAGAGAGGCTAACAACTACATGTGTCAAGCTGAAGACCAGAGGAGCTTCACAAACTGCCCAGAGTGCCACACAGACATGACTCCAAAACCCAGGCCAGAAATACCAGAAGCAGGATGAGTTAGGTCAACCCAGGGAAGGACCAGGTGACACAGAGTGGACCACGGGTGAGGACCAGGATGAGTCAGGTTGACGGTGGGTAGGAGCCAGGAATCAACCCGGAAGGCAGTGGGTAAGGATGGCAGGCATGTGTCCAACAAATATTTACTGACCCAGGCACAGTGTCTGCACTAGGGGAGCCACAGTGGACACAGAGGGTTCCCCGAGTCATGAACCTGACAGTCCAGGGGGTTTGGGGGTCTTGGCAGGCCCCAGCCCAGGCTGGTCCAGAAAAACTCCTCGGCAGGAGGAATAAAGCAGACTTTGCTTTGACAAAACAGGAGGACACGTGAGAACAGTGAGCCAGGAGTGGCCAGGACAACACTAGGTCTCTCACAGCAAGGTGGGAACCAGAGTGGACCCCGTGTTGAGAAGCAGCCCTATGCAGAACGTCACCACGAGGAAAAGCAGGAGCGCGCTTCTCCATGACACACACTCAGAGAGGGGAGCTTGCTTGGTCCTCGTTGGAGCATGTTTAGGCTCGGGGTCTTCATGACAGTGAGTGTCCCAGTTCCTTCTTCAGGGTCTGGGCACACAGCTCTGTTCTCAGGACATGGTAGCCTTGGCTTTGGTGTCCAGTGATACAAAGTGAAATACCATTTCCCACTTTCAGGGTGAAACAAAACAGCACAGCGGCTGGGCTGCCCCGCCCTGCAGAGCCTCCCTCCCGGCCCCTCCCGGGGTCCCACGCTGGCTCTGCCGGCTTCTCACTGGGGAAATGCGGAACTCGCCTGCTCTGTGGCAGGAAAAGCCTTTCTTTTCTCTTAGGGAGAGCGTGGAGCCAGCTCTCGGGGGCTTTGCTCCTGTGGCTGTCCCCCGGCACAGGGGGCCTGGGGCCATGGTGCGCCCCAGCTGCTTGGCCCCCAGCACCTCCGTGGAGACAGTGGTGGGTGTGCTGCTGGCCCTGGAGTGTGGGCTGGGCCTGCCGGGCAATGCTGTTGCCCTGTGGACCTTCTTCCGCCTCCAGGTGTGGAAGCCTTACACCATGTACCTGCTCAGCCTGGTGCTGGCAGACCTGCTGCTGACCGTCTGCCTGCCCTTCCACGCAGCCTTCTACCTGAGACACAGGGCCTGGGGCCTCAGCCTCACGTCCTGCCAGGCCCTGCTCTGCCTGCTGCTCCTCAGCCGTGGAGTGGGGGTGGCCTGCCACCGGTACCTGCGTGTGCTCCACCCACGGCTCAAGGTCAACTTCTGTACCCAAGGATGGCCTGGGGCATCTCGGGCCTCGTGTGGCTTCTGCTGGCTGCTCTCACCCACCAAAGCCTTCTGGTCTCCAAGGCTCCCCAGAACTCCATCAAGTGGCCCAGCTTCTACCCCAGCACCACAGGGCAAGAGGTGCTCTTCTTCCTCCAAATCCTCCTTCCCTTTGGCCTCATCTCATTCGGTAACGCCAGCATCATCAGGCCCCTCCAGAGAAGGATCTGCGCGTCCCACAAGCAGCCCAGGCTTCGCAGGGCCAAGGTGCTGGTCGCTGCTGTGCTGCTGCTCCTTGGGCTGTGTTTTCTGCCCAGCGTCCTGACCAGAGTCCTCATGCATATCCTCTAGGGTCACAAAGCTGCAGTGTCCTGCGGTCACGGTGCACATGGCCGAGGTGCACCCACCTGCACAGTGTGCTGAACCCAGCCGTCTACTCCAACCCGGCCTTCACCCACTCCTACCAGAAGGTGTTCAGCAGCCTCAGAGGAAGGAGGCAGGCCGCAGAGCCTCCCAGCTCCGACCTCAAGGACTCCTATCCTGACAGCAGCCGCCCCCGCCCCTGGTTATGTGCCAACCGCGGGCACCTGGGAGTTTAGAGTCCTAAGGAAGGGGACTCTCGGCTGCCGAGCACAGACTGGGTGGAAGCCTGGCACAGCTGCTGCAAGTGTTCAGATGTGCTGCCTTCACTGGGTGCTGACCTGCTCTTTTACAATATCGTGGAAAAATAAAAACGAACTGGCCAGAGCCTCCTTGGTAGTTAAGATGCGGAAGAAGTTGCCCAGCTGAGAAGTCAAGCAGCTCCCGCACCCTGCGTTGGAAGAGATGGAATTTGCTGGATCTTAGAGCAGGAGGGAGCCTGAAAGCTGGCATTCTCCAACTCCACTTCGGTGCCTTTGTGTGCAAGGGATGCTGCCTTCTCAGTGATTGCGTGGACGTGTGACAACAGATGTCAGAATGCTTAGGTGAGGTTGGGCATCTAAGTTGTCTGTTTAGCATGTAGTGTTTTGGGGCTTGTAAAATTTTACTTCTTCATAGGTGATACATTATGCCAAAGACAGGGCAGTGGGTTCCTCAGTGTATTCTAAGAAGCACTTTCCTTCAAAGTTTCTCAGAATTGCCTCTAGAACATTTTCAGTCTGAAGGTACAGATGCTTTTGGATCTATTTGGGGACCTCTGCTCTGAAGGGCACAGCACTTTACCATATCCTGGGAGAAACACTCAATGCACGAGTCGAGTTGCATTTGAAATGATCCTTTCCAGCCTGATACTGAGCTAAGCTTGGAGAAGGACACAGGACACAGGGCTATGCTGGGGCTGGACAGACCACTGGGGGGATGGTGTGGTGCCCAGCCCTGCCCCGGGGGCCTTGTGAGGCTGGATCTTTTCATCTCGCCCCTGGTAGACCCTACCCCAAAACCTGTGGCTCGAGTTCCTTTCCTTCTTACCCCTCTCTCACTCGCTGTTCATACCCAGAGGCCTGGGTAGGGCAAAGAAGGAATCACAGCCTGCCCCGAGTGGCAGAAGTCCACCGAAGCTCTGCCGTCAGCCCAGCTGGGCTGCAGCTGCTTCGTCCACTGATTTCTCCACCCAGGTCGTCCTTGCTGGGCCACATTTGAGGTCAAAACTGATGGTGTCAGCAATAGAGAATGGCAAAGCCACCTGCACCAGGCCGTTTGCCCACCAGCTGGGCCCAGGGGCACCTGCCCGCAGGGGGTGGCCATGGTCCGTCAGCAGTGCTTCGCGGCCTTCTCAGGTTTACTGTCCTCCTGAGGCAGCAGCGTGGAGGGAGCTGTGACCAGATGAGGATGACGTGCCCCTGCCGTCTCCGCTGCTAAGCAGCGCCTCCATCTGAACACATGGGCAGTTTTAAACGCCACTTTGAGAAACCCAAGGTCCAACACAGACACTCTCCCTGCTGTGACGAATCCCTCGCAAGTCCCTCCACAGGTGACTGTCAGAGGTGCTTCCCACCCCCCTCTGCTGGTGGACATTCCATCTGGGGGCCACAGGTGGAATGAAACCAGGCCACTCCTGCGGAAGGCTCTGTGGGCTGGCACCCATGCTGGGGAGTGCGGGGAGCCCCACGCGCCCTCCCCAGGCCGCACCCTCCAGACTCCAGGAGCCGAGGCTGCCCACGATGCCCACCCCCCCTTGGCATTTTCAGCCTGGCAAACCGGGTTGTATGGGAGAAGTCTCGGCTGGGCATTCCTGTCCCGGGGGCCTGTTTCCTGGGCAGAGCCATGGCTGAGCCTCTTCTCTGCTCCTGGTTGTTCCTGATACCCCCACAGCCTCAGGGACCCAGGGGCTTGAGAAACCCTGAAGCCTCAGCCAACCCCGAACATTCTGCCTCAGTTGGCCCAGCGGGGAGGGCCTGGGTCCCCTCACTGGGCCTCTTTATGTGCAGCAGGGCTGACATCTCTGGGTTAGTGGCTGAGGTGGGCCCTGGGGCCCAGTGCCGACCCATCGGAGCAGTGGCACTGGTCCATCTTCCCTGACCACTTCTCCGCTCGGACGGCAACCCTCAGGCCGTGGCTGTTGCCCGGAGGTCTCCACATGGTACCACACAAGCAGGGTGCTCGGTGGCCCGGGGGTCCAGGAGGTCAGTTGCGCCCAAGGTCTCTCCCTGCCTAGTAAACTCTTCTGGGATGGTTCCGAATGATTCTGTCTGTCTGGCCTCATTTCTCACATCTGTGAAGTGGGATTTTTGTTTAGCATCTTGTGAACATCTCTAGGACATTTCCTCAGCCCCCAGCCCCGTCCTGTGGAGGAGCCCGGCAGGTCTGCACCCAGAGGGCCAAGGAGGCCCTGGTTCTACAAATGAGAACCTCCAAATAAGGAAATGACTCAAAGGGAAAGTGCAGATGGTCAGTCAGGGATGACGGGCCTCAGGACCGTGGCTGGTTTGGGTTTCTTCCCGTGTGACTGGCTCCCCTGGTAAGGAGACGGCACCCGCCTCCCCCGTGAGCCTCGCAGGCCTCAGCCCTGTCTGCACCCTGGCAGCCGGGAGCCCGGAGCTCACTGTGAGCCCCATGTCTCTCTTCCCCACTGAGAGCACGCTCTCACTTTCCAGGTTCTGCTCATCTTCCCTTTCTTTCCAAACCCACCGGGCAGCCGTTCCTCCTCAGCCATGTCCACAGGCCCCACAGGCCCAGGACTTCTGCCAGAACGTCAGGGCCCACCTGTGAGGACCCAGCAGTCTCCTGGGTCCCAGGGGACCTGCCCCTGTGTGGAGCCTCAGGACCACACCCGGCACCCGCACACCCCCAGAGCAGCGACTCGGCCTGTCGCGCTCTGTCCCACCTGTGCCCTGTCTGCACCCAGAGGGCCCCACCAGCCCTTGAAGCTCCCAGTGAAGGAGCTTTGAATCCAGCGTTTCACTCAGAGATCAGTGCACAGTATTCACTTGATAGACCAAGGGGCGAAGGGACTGAGTGGACGCTCACCCATTCCAAGGGAGCGACCTTATTATTTAGTAGCCTGGTTTCTAAAATAACTTTGATTTATTTCGAGGCCAGGATAATGAGTGGACTCCAAATCTCCCTTTGGCTTATTTGTGGACTGTGAGGAAAGTAACGTGATGCTCAGAGTCCTCCAGAGCATGTGCCCAGCACTCATGGGCTCCTACACAATAGTCGCCTTCAAAATGCCTCTCGGACCAGGTCACACACCTGCAACCCCAGCTCCTGGGGAGGCTGAGGTAGGAGGACAGCAGTCTCAAGGCCAGCCTGGGCAGCTCAGAGACGCCCTGTCTCAGAATCAAAACCAAAAAGGGCTGGGGATGAGCCTGGGTTCAATCCCAGGTACCACAAAAACACACAAAAGGCCTCTTCTACGGGTGGGCTCAGGACAGGGCATGGCCAGCCGCACTGGGTGGCCTCCCTGTGCCCACAACTCATTCTTCTTGTGAAACTGAAAGTCTGTCCCCCTTTGACGCTGACTCACCCCACACCTGGCACCCCCACACTTTCCATTTCTGTGGCCGTGACCCCTCAGTTCAGAGGGTGGAGACGCACTGCAGGGTCCATCTGTGACCAGACTCTGTCACCAGCATCATGTCTTCACGCTCCATCGGCCACAGCAGGTGGGACATTTCCACCCCTTGAAACCAAGTCTCTCTGATGCCCCACCAGAGCCGTATCGTCCACTCACTTGTCCCTCGAGGGTCGCAGCCTGCTCGTGCCTCTGGCTCTGTGGAGGAGGCTGCTCCAAACGGTGGGCAGCGTCTCCGTGGAGCAGGCCTGGAGCTCCTTCAGGCACTTGGGAGGTGGACACGCTGGGCCACGTGGCAGGCCGGGGGGGCTGCCTGCTCCCCTCCGGGTGGGAGCGGGGGCTCCAGCTCCTGTCTTACCTCCTGGTTGGGGCGGTGATTCACAGCAGCATCCTGATGGCTGTGAAGTACAGAGACCCTTCCTTGGACACCAGATGTGCTTTGTGTCTTCAGGGACAGAGTCTGTATTTTCTCACATTCTAGTCTCCTACTGTCCTGCTAGTCCCTTTGGGCTGATGACAGCCTTCAGACACTGGGGACAGAGCGCTCGCTCCTCCAGGCCGGGGTGACAGGCTCCATGTCTGGCAGAGTTGGGAGGCTGCTCTCTGTCCCCGAGGTGGGCTGGTGGCAGGGTCTGCTCCTGGCAGAAGGGGCCGGGAGTCTCCTGGCGCCTCCTTCAGAAGGGCCCAGCTCCCGTGCCTGGAGCCCTGGAGACACAGCTCCCAGGGGCCCAGGTCTTCCTCCTGTCACACAGCAGCTGGGGGACAGCAGCCTTCCACACTGCTCCTTCTCTCTCCTGGCCCTGCTCCTCAGCCTGTTTTTACAAACTTATATCTTGATTTTCCGTATGTCCAGCTGGGAGCTGGTATCAGACACTCGGAGAAATCAGCCATGTTCTGCCCTACAGCCTTTGCCCATTTTCATGGTGCGAATCCTCCCCATCACGGCTACCAGCTGGCTCCCCAGCCCCTGGGCACCTCCCAGTGGCCTCTCCAGGACACTTCTGCTTCCCCTCCCCGGCCAGTGGCCCTCAGTGCCTGGAAACCTTGTGCATGCTGCTCCCTGCTGCTGCCACCATGCAGACAAGAACGTGGGGACAGCACTGGAGCAGCACAAAGGTTTCCTGCAGAGCCTTATGGGAGGCGTCAGAAGGAATTGTCAAGGACAGACTCAGGGCAAGCCAGAAGGGGGCAGGGGCCTGAGATCCTCTGGGAGCGCTGCTTGTTGTCCCCATGGAAAGGACTTTTGAAAAGATTCTGCCGGAAAGCTCTTCTTAAAGGCCGCCAAAGGCCAGCTCCTCCATGCCACCCAGAAGAAAGATGAGTGACGCGAAGAAGAGTAAAGTGCTGGTAAGCAGAGAAGGACCCACAGCAAGGCCCTGGATTTCTCGAGAACTGAAAGGAGGCGACGAGCCCTGGCATGAGGGGGCCAGGCGTGCTAGAGCTGAAGTCCCGGCTCCTCCAGGTACGGGGGGCCTGATGACCACAACCACTCTGTGTCCACGTCTGCGGTGATGCTCCTGTGCCCAGGTGGGTCCTGTAAAGACAGCATTTCGAACACAGGGGCCTCCCCTAGGGGAAAGGCTGGTGAGGCACCAGCTTTGGACGTGTTTAGGAAGCACGAGTTTCTGTCCCTCCGTCATCAGACTCACTGTGCCACCTCGTAAGGAGTGAGAAACTAACACGACTACAAATAAGGGGAGTTGAGATTATTTTGGGGGAATTTTCTAAATGAAAAAACTTATAAATGCAAGAAATGCTAACCCCAAACTGCAACATTATATACTTTATTCAACAAGTAACATGAGACCCTGTCGGGTTTCTGTCTTTTTTTTTTTTAAGATAGAGTGAAAGAGAGAGAGGGAGAGAGAGAATTTTAATATTTATTTTTTAGTTTTTGGCGGACACAACATCTTTGTTTGTATGTGGTGCTGAGGATCGAACCCGGGCCTCATGCATGCCAGGCGAGCGCACTACCGCTTGAGCCACATCCCCAGCCCCGGGTTTCTGTCTTAATGTCCTAGTGGAGACGGCAGCATGAATGTCGGGCTTCGTCTCCCAAGTTAATCCCACTGGACACAGCACAGGAGGGACCACGGGGAGGCTGCACCCCTCCAGCGCCTCAGGAGGGTAACAACTTCCGCCGCCCCTTGCTGTCTTGCTTCTTGGTGGCCTGAGAGCGATGGGGTGGGCGGGCAGAACTTCGAGGCTTGCCTTGGTCACTGTGTCTCCGTGTGGCTCACCTCCGGCCTCTGGCCTGGCACAGGGCCCAGGTTCTGCGAATGCTGTGACCCCGCCGTGTGTGGACCGGCTCTGCTCAGCAGCAGGACCAGCTCGGTGTGCGCTGCTCTGGATCCAGGCTGGCACGTTGCTATCAAAATGGAACTTACCAAGAGAAAGCAGGTTTCCTCTGGAGCCCAGGCAGGACCTAGAGAGCCCAGGCTGCTTTCATATCTGGATATTTATATCGCACTTTTTTTTTTACATATAATTTATTTATTTTTTTTTATTGGTTGTTCAAAACATTACAAAGCTCTTGACATATCATATTTCATACATTTGATTCAAGTGGGTTACTTTTAACACAGGAAATCCGCAGCCAGCCCTTGCCACAGCCATGCCCACGCAGCCCATGCACGAAACGTGCCAGGGTTCTGGGGTGCTTTTGCCTTTAATGCTAAAGTGCATTAAAGATCTGCCTAATGAGGTGACTGTGCTTGAAGCTCCTGAATGCTGGCAGAGAGACCCGTTGGGCCTGTCAGGAGGCGGGGTGGGGACACGTTGGACACTCTTCTGGGAGAAGGATACCTCAGGCGGCAGGCAGACCCTGGTTCCCCAAGCCACCTCAGGGGCTGGAAAGCTGCCTCCGTGGAGGAAAGCCCGACCTTCAGCCTCCCTCTCCTCACTCCGACTGAAATCCGACGTGGTCCTATGTCCTTTTGTAAAGACGGTGCCATTTTATTCTTCTGCCCCCTCCATTTAAAGTCATTACAGTGTTTATTTTATTCCAAAACTTCTCGGGTTTTGTTTGTTTGTTTGTTTGTTTCAAACACCAGAATCCCACAATTTAAAGAATTGGCTGCTTGGGAAAGTGTGGTTATTTCTTTTGCCAATACCAAGTAGGGGTGGGAGGCCATGCTAAAAATGGAAGGGCACAAGCTAGGCACAGTGGCACATGCCTGTAATCCCATGGCTGGGGAAGCTGAGGCAGGAGGACCGTGAGATCAAAGCCAGCCTCAGCAAAAGCTGGATTAAGCAACTCAGTGAGATCTGTCTCTAAATAAAATACAAAATAGGGCTGGGGATGTGGCTCAGTGGCTGAGTGCCCCTGAGTTCAATCCCAGGCACACACACACAAAAAAAAAAAAAAAAAAAAAGAAAAAGAAAAGGGAACAAAGAATAAAAATGAAGGAGGCAGAATTTCCTGGAAACCTTGGTGACTCACAATTAAACCACCTGGCAGCTGGTTCATTAGCAGACAGGCAGACATGGGGCACCTCTGTCCTTCATGAGGGGGGACACTGCACCATCCAACCTGGCTGGAGGCCCGGGCACTGATGGCAAGGGTTGGACCCTCCGCTCAGCCCACCCACTACCAATAAAGACCTGAGCGGGCTGGCCAGTGGTGGCCCCGGTGGCCCCTGTCACCATGGCAGAGGAGCCTGGTGCGGCTGGAGGCTGCCATGTTTTTGCCTTGGTGTTGAGATGTGGGTGGGGCCTGCATTTCCCCAGGTGAGGAGCAGGAAGCCCCACCTGAGACCTGAAGGTGGGATCTGTGCATCTCCTAGGGGCTCCTAGGCAACTTGTGTGCCAAGCACTGCACTCAGGCAGATGCCAGCCCAAGGCCTCTGCCCTCTCCACACTCTGTGTCTAAAACAAACCCCGGCTTCAGAGTCACCACTGACATCACCAGTCGCCAGAACAGAGGGGATTGCGGTGCCGCTCCGGTGGGACTGAATGTTTGGGGGAGGGAAGAAGACTGAAGCAAGATGGTATGTTGGGTGGGTCTCTAGGAGCTGGGCATGCAGCACTGAGAAGATGGGCCCCACCGCAGAGCCACACTTTAGGACCTGAGGTCCTGCAAATATGGAGATCAGAGGAATCCTAAGCACAGCCCGAACCAAGGAGCCAAGACAGCAGAGCAGGGTCGCACTTGGGTGGAGTGGCAGGGCCCTGAGAGCTGGCCTTCCTGAGCCTTGCAGGATAAGCAGGTGTGACAGGTGCCACAGAGCACGGAGCATCAGCAGAGCTCAGCGGTCCCCAGGCAGGGAAGACACACCTTCAGGCAGAAGGGAGGCAGAGCTTGCGGTGGGGCCTTTGGGGGAGGGACCACGGAGGCCACGCGGCCCAGGCTGGGGGAGCCTGAGGAAGCCCACACTTGGTAGGCGAGTGCTGTCCTCAGCCAGGGGGTCCTGCAGTCCAGGGACGAGGGGCTGGCTTAGGGAGGGCACACAGGGAGAGGAGAAATCCAGCATGGAGTTGGAGCAGCTGTGCAGTCAGGGGTCTTGGGGAGAGAGAGGTGGGCCCACCAGGCGGAGGCCAGGGCTCCCCACGGGCAAGGCCACCACTTGCAGGAGTTCCTGAGCTGCCTCCTTTGGTTCCAGTCCCACAGAGGACATGATGACCTTCACAAGGACAGTTGAGTGGGACGGCAGGGCAGGGCCGCATCAGGTTCCAGAGTGGACAGGAGCACCAGCCCCTGCTGGAGGAGACCAGCCAAGAGGGGCTGGAGAGGGAGAAGGCGCAGAGGGGAGAGGTGGAGTTTGTTGTGCTTTTAAGTTTAAAGCAATGATGATTTATTACAAAACAAGACCAATGCTTTTCTACATCTGGACACTGGGCACTGGGGCAAGGGTGTAACACCTGCACGGAGGAGGGAGAGATGACCAGATGGCACCTGAGCCCAAGCAAGGGGGCCTGGCCTGGGTGGCTGTCTATCAGGGACCCCAGCTGTGACAAGCACAGACACAGGGGTCCAGATGGGTCATGGAAGGTGGCAGCGGTGCTCACATGTCCTCAGTGAACGGGCAGCCCGGGTTGGCGGTCACACGTGAGGGGGGAGGGGCGGGGGAGGAGCCAGTGGAAGGGGAGGGCAGAGCTGGGTGAGCAGCTGGGTACGGAGGAGGACGCCAGGCACTGGGTGATGGCACCCTGTGCCACGCGGAGTGCAGGCGGGTTGGGAGCTGGATCACGCAGGAGCGCCAGGGCACGGCTGGGGTGGGAGTTCAGACTCAGCCAGTTGCGTTCCCAGCAGCAGGCTCCCAAGGTGGCCCTGCAGCCCCGCCTTCCACCCACAGGTAAAGCAAAGACCAGAGCCACAGCAGGGAGCTTCCCTGGGACTCAGGTGTCTTTGGCCAGGGCTGGACACGGGGAGCATTGTGCTTCCAGAAGGTGGGACAAAGTCTGCACATGCACAGGAAAAGGGTCTGTCTGGTGGGCAGCTGTCCACCACCAATATCAGAGGCTCTGGCTGATGGGGTGACCAATGAGAGAGGGAAGGGGGCTCAGAAAGCTGGAGCAATGCTGTTCCCACGTGGTGGCCTGGAGTCCCTGACTCCCAGCCACGTCACCTCTGCCATGCTCTCCGAGGGCAAAGGAAGAGGCCAAAAGCCAGGCCATGGGGGCCAGTGAACAGTGGCTCCAGGCAGGTGCCCTTGGCCCAGGCTCTTGATGTGACAGTCCTGGAGCAGAGCTTTCCTAAAGGCAGGCTGGCCCTCTGGCCTGTGCTGGAAGCCCCTGTGCTCTTCCCACGGCTCCACGGGACCCGGCAGGAAGGATGGTCACTCGCTCACCCATGTGCCACACCTAGCCCTGGGCGTCCCCACAACACAATCCTCCTGCCTCAGCAGAGGAAAACAGATTCAGATGCACCCGATTCTGGAAGTGAAGATGCTGGTATGAAATTTCCTTACATTTTTACTAAATTTTAGAATTTCATCTTCATTAACTGCTGAGTGGAGATTACATATAAATAACTTTCTCTTAATTAGTTACAAGACCTCTAAAATTATCCCATAATATATATCATAAAATATACAGCTTCTCTATTCCTAAATCTCACTTTCTATCATTTATCTTCATATGTACACATATACATATGGTGTGGCTGAAGCAAATACCTTAGAACCAAATAACAGCATTAACAGTAAGTATATCTACGTGGCAATTTCCTAGTATATGAGTATTGTCAGTTATTTAAAATTAGTAATCTTTCTAAAGAATTTAGACCATTGTTTAGAGAATGCAGTGTAAGATTCTATTAATTTTATATATCTGCTTTACTAAATAAACTTTTAAATTTCCCCATTGAAACGCACAACAAGATTGTTCTCTGAACCCTGGAGCCCGTGGGCTCAGCAAGCCCAGCGCTGGACGGCCGGAGGGCAGCTCCCACCACTAGAGGGCAGTCACGCCCCAGGCGGGGCAGATGTGGCCAGGCGCCTCCAGAGGCTGGGAACCACCCCAGCTGAGACCTCATCCGCCAGCCTGGAAAAGGGGCCAGCTCACTGTAGAGCCTGCATGTCAGGAAGGCACCCGAAATGTCATCTTCCATCCAGGAGTCCAGCCATCCGCACCCGGTGGCAGGGAACAGGCTTGTAATAAAAGTGAGCACTGGTTGGAGCTGGCAGGGAGCCTGGGAGGAGGGAGCCTGCTGAGCCACCACCCTCCAGGGCCCTTCTTCACCTCCAAGGCCAGCTTCCCCTCCCTTCGAAGTGAGCAGCAGAGTATTTTCTCAATGTCTCTCCCTCACACAGGAACCACCCACAGATGAATGGATAAAGAAAATACTACGGCAGCATACACAATGGAGGTTACTTAGCCATAGAGAGGAAGGAAGTCCTGTCATCCATTTGCAACAAATGGATAAAGAACATGAGGTTAAGCAAAGTAAGTGAGACACCGAATTAGAAGTTCCCAGCTGGGCTCGGTGGCTGGCGCATGCCTATAATCCCAGCGGCTCCAGAGGCTGAGGCAGGAGGATTGCGAGTTCAAAGCCAACCTCTGAAACTTGGTGAGGGATTTAGCGACTCAGTGAGACCCTGTTTTTAAATAAAATACAAAATAGGGCTGGGTGTACTTTAGTGGTTGAGTCCTCTGAGTTCAATCCCCAGTACCCCGCCCCCCACAAAAAGTATCCCATGTTTAAAAAAAAAAAACACAACAAAATCTGAAAGAAAAGAGGAAGTACTGGGGAAAGGGAGGGGTAGAAGACAGGTGGGCATGATCAAGAAGCAATAAGGTGTGTGTGGAAATGTCACAGTGAACCCACTGATCTGTGCAATCAACACCTGCCAACACACTTTTAAAAGGAAAAGAGACGCCCTTTCCTTAGCAATCTGCCTTCCTGCCTTGCCCTTCCCCAGACGACCTCCCACATGAGGACTCTGCCCTGCTCGGGGCCATAACAACTCTGAATCATTTACATGCAGTAAAAATCAAAAATCACACTAACAAGGAAAAGGGGAGAGTTTCTGAGACCAGCTGACACACTTCCCAGACGGTCTCCCACCTGGCTCCGATCACATGACTGACCTAAGGCCAGTAGTCTGGGGCGGAATGAGTTCCCCAACTTCCAGGTTTTGCCCTGAAAAAAATGAACAGGCCACCTGCTTCCCCTTCCTCTCTTTCTGTTGGCTGGAATGAAAATGGGACAGAGGGGCCGTGGGACGGCCTGCAGGAGCAGTAGCACTTGGCTGGTCATCTTGGATCGTCTGGGGGACTACCTGATGCCCAAGGGGTTGGAGAGACACAGGCCCTGCCTTTGGTGCTGCCATGGTCCACCTCAGAGAGCACCGGGGAGTCTGGGACGAGCAATGCACTCAGGGAGAGGCGCACGCTGGACCCTGACATGGGGATACACGGCAGCAGGCCGCGCAGGGCCCAGCAGAGCCACCCGGCAGGCGCACCCGTCTCCACGGTCCGTGGCCCCTCATTCCTCAGCCTGAGCACCGACAGTGAGCACCGAGCTTCTCCCAGAAGCAAGGAACGTGGAGCTCCTCAGAGCCACTCTCCACGTGGGTCCCGAGGAATCACAGTGTCTCAGGTGGAGACACCCTGAACCCCCCTGTGGGTACCGCAGGGTGGTGGGCAGGGGCCGGGCACCCACAGACACCCCCTCAACTGCTTTCTGCTGCCACAGCGGAGGCCACCTTCCTCGTCACCAAGAGAAGAGGGACGTCTCTGCACTGAACATGGAAGTAACCCAGGATTGGGGCAAGCCCTACTCCCCTACGGGCACCCATGGGAGAACCGGAGGGAGGAGAGGGGACACGGGAAGGAGAGGCCGGGTAGGGTCAGGGGAGGAGGCTGCCCTGGGAGTCCTGAGAAGTGCTGGGTGGCTGTGGTCTCCCAGGACCACAACTGTCCTTTGTCACCTTTCTGTAGGAGCATGCATCCGAGAAACTGAAGTGGGAAAGAATATTTGGAATATCAGGGAGGAAGAAGCCACCTAGGAAGGAAGTCTCAGGTGTTTGAAATGAGGCAAGTCGAATGGTGCGGGCTGAATCCTGGCCCCCTTTCTTACGTTGGTAGCCGAGCCCCAGGATCTCACAGAGGGACTCTGTGTGGAGACAGGGCCTTAAGAACGTGAGCTATGTGGCCTCGGGTGGGTCTCACGCAGGGACCACCTGCCTGGTCTTATGCCAGAACAGCAGGAAAACACCGCCACCTGGCAGCGCCCTTTAGGAGCAGGCATGGGGCTGACCTGCTCAGGGGTGTCGCTCGAGACTCGCCTTCATCCATCTGAAAACGGGAACCACCCGGAAGAGCACATGTCCAGCCACACTGGACAAATGAGACATCTCTGGACCCATCGTCCACCACCAGGCTTGTCTTTGCAGACTGTATCAGCACACTGTTGGTGACTTTGAAGGACATGGTGGCCCTGAATACCTCACTCTCTGGGCAGAGGGTTCCTTGGGCTGAACACAGAAGCTGAAAGAAGTCCTACTTCACTAAAGCAGCTTTATTTTGCAAAGCCAAAAAGACAACTGAAATACAGACTTTGATGAATCTTAAGGCAGTATTTTACATTTTATAGAGAGACACAGTTAAAGCTTATAAGAACCGCATACCATCTCAGACACTGGGTGTGTCAGAAGTAAACATGTCAGGATTTTTGCAGTTCATGTCAGTACTTTTCTCATATGTGTTTGTATTTTTGGAATTCAGTTGATATTTTTCCACTTATGTTTACATAGCAATATAAAAAGTAGTTCTATGTGCTCTCCACACAATGAAAGAGAGTTGTTAAAGTCCGATTCCAAGCTAACCTCAGAATCTGGGTGAAGCTACTTTAAAGAAGTCAGTCTCCGGGGCCAACACACTTCTAACTATACACTAAGTAAATCAAAGCTCTTCATCACCCAATCCTTGACCACACGCCTTCTTCAATTCTATTAGGGAAACAGAAGAAAGTTTCTTTCTGCTTAAAAAAAAAAGTGTGCTATTCATAAAGTAGTTTAGAAATATCTAGCACTTCAAGCTGCCAAAATAAAATCCACTTTTATTACCATTTATCCAATGAATATTTTTTCTGCATGCTGCAAACTAAGGTAAGGCCTGGGACCCTTACAAGGAAAGTTTATCATAGAGAACAGCATCTAGGGGAGCAAGAGTGAGCTGACGTGCTCCTGCCTGTGACACTGTGACCCAGTGACGGTCACACTGGCACCTACTCAGCCTCCGTCTTTCCCCACGGCTGTTCCAGTTTATGAACACTTGGGTCTGTCTTTCTTCCACCTTTTGACCCCTGGCATTTCCTGAGTGATTCAGAGGGAAATGGAATGTTTGCTACTGACAATTAGCAACAGAGAGCATCTGGGTAAGGAAATGTTCAGCGTCCACCTGACACGGGTTGCAGGGGCTCTGCTGGCTTCTTCAAACTCTTGGTCCTCTGTGCCACAACAGGAGGGACTGGGATCCACGGCCGCTCCAGGAGAGTCTCTGAAAACCTTCATATTTGCAGACAAGTCACTTCCACGTTTCCAAGGCTTGTTTGGTGGAACCCCAGCCTGTGAGACCCGGAGCCGCCGGCCTTCCTTATCAAGCACTTGGGGAAAGCTGCTGCAGAGTCCCCCGCCCAGGCAGAGGGGAGGGCTGGGGGCACAGGGACAGGGCCAGGAGCGCGGAGCCCGGCCCTGCCTGATTCGGGTTAGATCGCTCACCTCCGTGCTTTGGGCCGTGGATCTCTTTCTTCGCATCTCTCGGTGAGTTCGCCACGGGTCACATGGTGAAGGAGGACCCGTTGTCGTCCGCGGTCTCGCTGGTCTGCCGGGAAGCGAAGGTCTCGGAGTACATCCGGGCGCAGGAGGAGCCTGCAGCCTTCGGCCTCCTCACACACCACATGTCCTTCATGATCTTCAGGAAGTAGTTCCTGAACTTCTGGCCCACAAACGCGTACAGCACCGGGTTGAGGCAGCAGTGCAGGAAGGCCAGCACCTCCGTGACATTGTTGGCATAGCCCATGACCTTCTGGCCATGGCAAGTCCGGCCTGACCTGCCCATCTGGGCAGCGGTCACAAGGAGTACCATGTTATGGGGGACCTGGCAAGCCAGGAAGACCAGGACCACGGCGATGATGACGCGGATGGCCCTGTGCCGCTTCGAGTTCTGACCCTGCACCAAGGTCCTGGCGATGAGCAGGTAGCAGGGCACCATGAACACCAGGGGGACCAAGAAGCCGAACAGCAGCTGGAGCCCCAGCACCAGCAGCTTCCACGTGAGCGGCTCCGAGACCGCCTGGTACCTGGGCTCACAGACGTCCCTGCCCTGCATGCTGTACTTCTGATTGAAGGTGAAGGTCGAGCTGGAGATGATGAGCGACACTACCCACACAGCCAAGCAGATGATATTACTGTGCGCCAGCGTCCTGGAGCGGAGCCGGAAGGACTTGGTCGCCTGGACGATGGCGATGTACCGGTCCAGGCTGATGCAGGCCAGGAGCAGCATCCCGCAGTTAAAGTTGACCGCGTAGATGCCTTTCATCAGTTTGCACACGGCATTACTGAACATCCACGTGTCAGTAGCATGAGTGATGGCCCAGAAGGGAAGAGTGAGGACAAAGAGAATGTCTGCGATGGCCATGTTCAGGAGATAGACGTCCGTCATGGACTTGGCCTTCTTATAAAAGGCAAAGGTGAGCACCACCAGAGTATTGCCCAGCAGGCCAAAGACGCAGATCAAGGAGTAAGCAACTGGAACGAAGACCCTGGAGAACTGCCGGACCTCCTGCAGGGAGCACAGCAAGGCTCCGGGGTCCTCCAGCAGCTCAGGGTACTCGTCGGTTGGGTAGTAACTGTCGGTGGAGTTCATCAGCTCCTGCCAAGTGAACAGAGACAGCCGTAGCACCAGTTCCAAAATCATGCCCCCTGCCCAAAATAAAACGGACTCTCACCTCTCCCATTGTGGTGGCCTTCTTGATTAAGACAGAAGACACAGGCCTGGTGTAGGAAGGGAAGTGGACGCTCAGCAGAGCCGGCTACCAGCAGGGCAACAGGAGGGCAGAGGTGAACTAGGGAGGCAAAAGGCACGGCAGGTACAGTGGGGTTCTGGAGCCAGCGGTCCAAGGGCAGCCCTCCCTCCCCTGGAACCCGGCCCGGCACGCTGTTGTACCTAACAGTGCCCACTCGGAGCCGGTCCCCAGGCTCCGCAGGGGGCCTCACAGCAAGTGCTGAATGCCTTCCGGGTGTGTGCAAGCAGCGTCAGGCAATACGTGAGGGAGTGGGGCTCACCACACATGGTTGGCCAGGGACTGTCATTTTCTGATCCTGATCTTAGGGCATTACCAAGAGTGATATCAGAAAAACCAGTTTGTGATCTACACAAAAATTTTCATGCAAAATTCAATATAATTTCATAGAAGGAGATTCTACTGAGCACAATCTCTAAAACTTGTGATTTATGGTTCCAGACTTCACTGTAGCTCAGTGACCATCACCCACGTGGGCCTTCAAGCGCTTCAGGAAGAATCTCTCGAGCTGTGAACGCCAGGTCGACCCGGAAGCACACTGGGAAGACACGGGCTGGGGAGACAGTGGGCAGGGACCCTCCCCCAGCAGACCTCTCAGCAGACGCCCCGCTTGACAAACGCTGTCTGCTGGGCTGACATGTCATCGTCAGACATTCAAGTGCAGGAAGGAAGAGGTGAGGTGGTGGAAGAGAAGGCTCTGGTCTGGTCCCTGGAGAACGGGCAGGCAAGAGCCCAACTCCATCTCGCATGCTCTTCTCTTTCCTGATGCATCAGCTGCCACTCACCACCCAGTAAGATCCATCACCCAACTGCCTCTCGCGTTGCCTGCTTTCCTTCCCCGCCTCTTTCTCCTGCGCCTGCCTGTGGTCCCCCCCTGCACCATGCCTTGCATGCGGTCGCTGGGATACCTAACCCTGGGGGATGGCAGGATGCCTGAGTGAGGTTCTGGGCTCAGTTCTAGACCTCAGTTCTCATGTGTGTTGGTGATACCTGGAGTCCTGCCTCAGGCCTGCGTCTGCTGCCCCTCAATCCTGCCCGATGGGGAGAGGGAGGCGTGGGGTCACTGCGAGTACGGAGCTCTGAGTACATGGAGCCCACAGGAGAAGCAGGGCATCCAGCCCCCCTGTTGCACAGGCATCTGAGGAGGGATTCCTGTCGGTGAGATTATCTGATTAAATGGCAGCCAGAGCACCACTGCAGTCTGCAGCTTCCACCCACAGTGGAGTACAGAGACCAACGCACCACGCTGCCACGCAACCAGAAAAACCCACAAAATGTCATCCGAGCCCTCAGCTATGAGCCAATAGGCATCACAAGGTTGTGGCCCCTGGAAGGGGGAGAGCTAGTGACATGGAAAATGACGTGAGCCCCACCAGTCCCACAGCAGAGTGGGAAGAGCCCCGAAGACAATGGCAGCCTTGCTAAGCGGAGAGGAAGGAGCTGCATGCAGAACACTCAGGCTGCGGCTGAGGCATTTCTGCAGGAGGAAGCTACTCCACAGGCACTGGACAAAGAGCTGCCAGAAGGGAGTGGGCAGACTTCATCCCCAGGAGGGACAGCTCCCCCCACCACTGGCCTGAGTGGCCACCCTCCTAACTCCGCGGGCACCGCACTGCACTCTCCAAAGGGTGCGCCCGTGGGGTGTGGAGCTAACGTAGTTCTGCCCTGAAGGTGCCCTGGGCAGGACAAAGCTTGTTCAGAGCTCCAAAGGACCCTCCAATCCAAAGAATAGCCACATTCTAGAACAAGCCCAAGATGATGTAGAAAAATTCAATGAAAACCAACCCTCAATAATGGAAATTCACATATCAGGCAACCAAACAGAAATTTCCAAACACATAAAGAAACAGGAAAACATGGCCCGTAATCTATGGGAGGAAACAGAAGAATGGCAGAGATGATAGAATCAGCAGAAAAAAAAATCTGAGCAGCCTAGGTGTAGTGTGCAAAGGAAAGTCCCTTAAAAAAGTACTAGCTGATGTCCACTTAGAAAAGGAAGGCCACCCAAGAAGACCTTCAGCTGGACAGCAGGCGTGTCAGCTGAGGGTCAGTCACAGTTGGCTCTGACCTGGGAGCAGAGCAGGTGGGACCCAGGGGTAAGTCTCCTTGAGAGAGAGGTGACTGAGAATGGCCAGTGGGAGGGCTGAGGGCCAGCTTCCACTGCCTGCCTCTGCCCCACCCAGGACAATGAGAGCCGGGGAGAGTACTTATCAGAATATGCTAAAATTTCAGCTTAAAAACAACCGTCAGTACGTGGGTTTAATTACAGGAACTAATGAAGTATTCTCTAAACACTGGGAAACATTTTGTTACAAGTTAACAGCTCTTTAAATCCAATCAGAGGGTTTTAAGGTTGGACTTCCTTTCATAAGTAGTGATGGCCCTCGGCCAAGGAGAAAAATGAAAGAAGTACTGCGCATGGGTGTGTGTACATGCGTATGTGTGCATGTTTATGACTGTGTGTGCAGGTGTATATGTGTGTATGTATGACCTCATGCATGGAAATGTATGAGTATGTATGTGTACAGATGTGTATGTATATGAAAAATATTCATGTATGTGAATACATGTGTGCATGCATGTGTGTATGTGTATACATGCACTGTGTATGCATGGGTGTCTATGTATGCAAGTGGGTTACCTAAATGTGTGTATGCATGTGTGTTCATGTTTGTATACGTGTTTGCAGGTATGTGTGCATGGATATATGCACAGCTGTTTTAATGTGTATACAGGTGTATAGGTATGTATGTGCAAACATGTGCATGCATGCATGGGTAGTTGTGTGTTCATGCATGTGTGTGCTTGTGTATGTGTAGGTGTGTGTGCACGGGTGTTTGTGTGTACAAGTGAATGTGTGCATGTGTGCATGCATGTATAGGTGCATGTATATATGGATGCACGTGTGTGTACTGTAAATTAGGGTCTAGCCCTATGCTGAATATTCAGATCACCACTTAACATCTATTACCTCTTTAACCTCATAAAAACTCCAGGGTGAACTGTACCCATGTTGCAGATGGGAAGCCTGCAATTCCTCTGAGACTGCCACAGTGGTGCTTTGCACCCCTTCCTCTTATCCCTGTCTGATTCACTGTCTCCACCAACTCTTAGTGAAGTGATAGAAGTAAAAATAATTTACTTACTTTAAAACTCCTTACTGATGTCAGAATTTTTTAACTACATGTTCCATAAATGAATGTTCTGGATTCACTTGGGTCACTTGTGAGCTCGTTGTTACACTTTTATAAACATCAGTGGGGCCGAAAGTCTGGGCCAGCTTCCTTCTGCTTTTGAATGGGGGTGGTTAAGAAAAAGCCAGAAGGTTTTTTCCAGTGATTTGTTTACCATTCAAGAATAGTTTTAACTTCAACTTTACGTTTTGCACTTTCTTCCTGGTGCTGGTCCCCACAATTTCTATTTCCTGTCCTCCTTGGGCTTTGGAGGTGGCCCTGAAGCCTTCACTGTCTTTATGCACTCTTCCCTGGTCAGAGGTGTTGACTCCATCACCACCATGATTGTGGCATCTGAGCTCTGCCTGCATCACACGGATGCTCCTGGAGACTCCAGTCCACCAGGTCCCTGGAAGAACTACCCTGTGAGCTCCTGCCAACCCAGCCTCGATCACCAAGGCTCCCACCCACTGTCTGGCATGGCCTGAGTCCCTCACTGCTCCCAAGACATCTTAGCTGAATGTCAGTGTCTCAACATCTTTTCTGTGTGCTTAGTTTAAAAAGTAATAGCATTTCTAGGAGTGAGGTTGTATCTGAATGTTGGAGCCCTTGCTTAGTGTGTGCAAGGCCCTGGGTGTAGTCCCCAGCACTGCAAACCAAGAAAAAGAAAAGAAAAAATGGCATATCTATGCAGATGAAGCCCTGTAGAGACCTCCCGCATGAAGAAGCAGTGCCCAAATCATCGCCCAAGCTCCAGTATGAGGCAGTCACAGTAGAATCAGCCACTGTACCCTTGGAAGAAGAGCAGGCTTCTGTAAAACACGCTCCTCTCTGAACACCATGGGACAGTGCCTTCAGGAAAGTGAAGTATCTCTGTAGGTGTAAGCTGTCACACCACACCCAGGAGGGAAATCACTGCTCTCCAAGGGGCCTGCTGTGGCTAGAGAGTCCAAGAAGCTGGGAAGGTTTTGAAGGATAGTAGGGGGATCTGGGCGTGCTCACCTCAGAAAGCGCTGAGATCCAGAGTGGGTGGCCTGGCTGCACTCCCTCAGGGACGGTCCAGGCCCAGCGCCCCCCGTGTGAGGACCATCCTGCCAACAGATGCAGTTTCCAATGCTCATTAAGAAAAGCACAGTGAGATACTAGAATCGCCGAGAGAAAACAGCTGAATGACCACTTCCTATTGAACAGCAACGCCTTCTGCCCAGATGCGAATGGTTAACCATGTACATCCCGAGGGTTTCAAGAGAATCACAGAACAGTCACATGACTTCTTAGAATCTAAGACAAACCATCAGTGTGGTGGGAGAGAGGGGGAGGCTGACTCTGGCCTATGGAAGAAGAGAGTCACTTGTGGTGATGAGCTTGCACTTGGTCTCCTGGGGACGAGGACACCTTGGCAGCTGCCTAGGAGGATGTGGAAATGTGTCGAGTGGCCAGGAGGCAGTGGGCTGGCTCTGGAGCCTACATGTGTCCTGCTCCACCCCAAGAGCCATCAACCACAGAAAGAACGCTGATGTCTTCCAGGCCACAGTTTCCCCTCTGTGGATCGAAGGCCAGTGTGGCCTCAGCGTGTGGAGGACAGGAGGTCAGAGCAGGTGAAGCCTGGGGCGGAGCTGGAGGAGAGCCATGCACACTGGCTGACTGCACCCTGGTTGGGGTGAACACAGGAGTCCCTAAGGCCGGCGAGGTAGGAGGTTGTCAGGTACCATCTTTAGAAATATCAGGGAAGCAGCGGATGGTGACCCACCCAGGAACTTGTTCTTAGTGGCAAACAGTTAAGAACATAGAGAAGGGACAGCAGAGTGGCACGTGGCTCACCCTGTGTGGCTGCAGCCTGTCTCGGGGAGTGCTGGAACTCCGCAGCCGACATCGGGGGGCAGAGCTGAGGGCTCGCCCTCGCTGCTCCAGCCAGCCAGCCTCGGCCACCACCAGGCTCCTGCCCTGCACCCTGACCCGTCCCTGAGGCTGAAGGCCACTGCAGCCATGGGTCAGCCCCCCACCGCTTCTCTTGGGGATCGCCTCACTGCAGGGGTTCCCCTGTCCAGCCGGCTCTGGTCTTTCCCTAGCTTCTTGCCAAAGACCACTGTCCCCTCCGCCCGCTGTTTGCCTGACACAGGAAAAGCCCTGCTGTGTTTGAGGGGGTTGTGTGCCGTGGCCAAGGGTCCTTCTGCAGTTGCCCTGTCCATCCACTTGAGTAAAGTCCCTCCTTCCCAAGTCCTGCTTCATTCTCTCTCTTCTGCGGGAGGACACTCACCTGCCCAGACCCTGGCCGCTGGTGAAGGGAGGCCTGGAACCTGCCCTTGGGACTCAGCCCTCCCCCTCCTCCTGTGGGCCCTGAGGCCTCAGCTTCTCGCTGGGGGTGAAGCCGTGGAAAAGACGGTCACCAAGAAGCCTGTGCACCTCGCAGCGGAAGAAGCAGGCCACATGGGCGCTCAGGGACGTGGGCGGCCCCAGGCCGTCTTTCCTACCCTGCCTCCTACCTTCCCCGGGAAGGGCCTGGGTCAGCCTGAAGGTGGGAAAGCAAGGCCCAGGAGTCGCCTGTCTGAGGATGGAAAGAGATCAAAGTAGGGACATCACTGAGGACCAAGACAGGACATTAGGCAGAAACCAGCCTGTTGAGGGAAGCAGGGGGGTGCCACGGGGAGGGGCTGCCGCAGCCGGGCCACCCAGAGACGGGGACGATGGGAAGGCCCCTCACCTCCTCCCACTGTGGTGGGGGGGGGCCCAGAGGACCTGGACTCTGCCAACCCTGCCTCCCAGCGCCACCTTCCTGGCCTCTGTGGGGCTCGGTGTGCTCTTTGCCGGCCCCCAGAAAGCACAGCTGCCCCTTGTTTCCCCCTGGGACTTGCCCACGTGGAAGGTCCTCTTGGATCCCGCTTAGCCCCCCTCACCTGTGAGGGGCTGAGCATGTGCACAGGCTCTGCGAGGACATGGAAAGCAAGAAACGCAGTCCACGGTTAGACACTGCACACAGACAGCCCTCAGTCTGAAAACCTGGCTGTCACCTGAGCAGCCCACTCAGACAGAGGACGGGATGGCTGGGGGATTCATGACAGCCATGGGGACAGCTCTAAGAGGCGTGTCGAGGCACTCTGGGGCCATGCCGGGCCTGGGCAGGGCTGAGCGGGTCGACTCCTGGGCTGCACCCGGGCAGCCCCATCCCGGGAAGGCCCTGGACAGCTGGGTGAACGCAGTCCTGGGCCATACAGAGAAGGTGAACGGTTCCCCTGGGGTAAGGAGAAGCTGCTCCTCAGGAGTCTGCTGGATGTGGGAATAAATCGATTGGAAATCTCCAGCAGCAAGTGTGTGAAGAAACAGCTCTTCTGTCAGTGGGCGCGCTCACTGTGTGTATCCTTAAGGGATGCCAAGGGCTTAGTGGATCTTCAACTTTGTGACAACTTCAAGAGATGGCTGATACCTGAGGAGTGTGTGACTGTCAGAGTGGACACCCAACCGTCCAGGGCCTGGCCCCTCACTGCCTGATGGCCCTGACCCACCACCTGCCACCCGCTGTTCGGACCAGGACGCGGCAGTTCAGTGTCTCTGAGCCAGAATGCAATCCTGGCAGCCTCCCGGCCCGTTGAACTGCATCGACGGGGCCATCCGCCCTCCGCAGGTCAGGCACGGCAGGCAACCTGGCTGAGAGTCCTTGCCAAGTTCCCAGCCACAGCCCGTGTGCGGCTGCCAGTGAGGGGAGGCACCCACAGCCCGGAGGAGCCTCAGAACCTCCCAGCCACCCTCTGGGATGCAGGAGGGACCCCAACTGAGAGCCCTGTCAACCCCCAACCAGCGAATCCTGCCACTGAGACCACAGTCGACTGCTGTTGGCAGCCTCCGGGCTGAGGGGGTCGGCCAACCCCAGCCCTCACCAGGCACTCAGCGCTTCTGAAGCAATGAAAAGGAGCTGGGAGGAAATCAAGGCAAAGCCAGACTGCTTTCTTTGTGTAAAACAGGTGCACACCCTCCCCAGGGGAGCCGGAGCCGGAGCCGGGGCCGGGGCTAGAGCCGGGCAGCAATAGGTGGGGAGTCAGTGGGAAGCAGCAGGCTGGGTGGGACCTGCCTCTTTCCTCCAGGTGGAAATCAGGGAAGACTGTTGGATAAGCCATGCCAGCGGATTCCCAGGAAGGAAGAAACCCGTTTTATAGAGTCACAGCCGGCTGACTCTCAGATTTGGAATCCATGGCCACTGAAATCTGCAGATCCTGTGTTCCCCGCACGGGGGCAGATCTGCGGGTGCTGACACCCTTCCTTGTCCTGCGCCCTTGGCGGCCAGGGGAACGGCTCCCACTGCGCCTGTTGCAAATGGAGTTGACACAAGATCACTGAGAACAGCACACATGACACATGCTTGAAATACGTCACCTCTTCTGCCCTCGCAGTCACTTACTCAGTAGGGAAGTCGAGGCCTGAACCCTCAGGGACACACACACTGACACACAGACACACACATTACACAGAGACACACACATGACACACACACACACTGACACACATCCACAGACACAGGCATACACAGACACACACACATTACACAGTAACACAGACACACACAGACATTACACACAGACACACACACAGACACACACATTACACAGAGACACACACATGACACACACCGACACACACACAAATAGACACACACATTACACAGACACAGGACACACAGACAGACATACCGACACACACACAGAGACATACATTGACACACACACACACTGACACACACACTGACACACACACATTACACACATAAGACACACACACATTACACACTAACACAGACACACACAAACACACACGCAGACACACACAGACACACACACATAGACACACACATTACACAGAGACACACACATGACACACACCGACACACACACACACAGAGACATACACTGACACACGCACATAGACACACACATTACACAGACACAGGACACACAGAGAGACATACCGACACACACACACAGAGACATACACTGACACACACACACTGACACACACACATTACACACATACAGACACACACACATTACACACTAACACAGACACACACAAACACACACACAGACACACACAGACACACACACACAGACACACACATTACACAGAGACACACACATGACACACACAGACACACACTGACACACACACATAGACACACACATGACACAGACACAGGACACACAGAGAGACATACCGACACACACACACAGAGACATACACTGACACACACACACGCAGACACACACACATTACACACATACAGACACACACATTACACACTAACACATACACACACATCACACACAGACACAAACACACACGCAGACACACACATTACACACAGACAAACACACACACACGGACACACACTGACACACACACATAGACACACACATTACACAGACACAGGACACACAGAGAGACATACCGACACACACACAGAGACATACACTGACACACACACACGCAGACACACACACATCACACACAGACACACACACACACACAGACACACACGTGTGTGAGTGCGGGCTTGCATGAGCAGTGAGGCCATGTGCCATGGACCTTCTGGGTTGTGTCTCACCCATGAGGTGCAGCTCTGAGGCAGCCTGGTGACAGGGGAAGGGCTGGAGCTGAGCTGGGAAGGTGACACAGTCCTGCCAGGGGCGGGGTCAGGAGGCAGACGGGACCAGGAGCACGGGCAAGGCGGGTGGCAGGGAGGAACCCAAGGCCAGCCGAGGGCAGGGGGAGGGCGGGCCGAGGAGCAGTGACTCTGCCACAGGCCCCTGGGGGTGGGCGCCGGCGGGAGGCCGGGCAGTGTGGTGGGAAGACAGCTGCTGGAGTGGGAGACGGCCCCGGCAGGGCAGAGGACAGCCTGGCGCTCAGCTGTCCCTACTGGAAACTTCGACAGGGGACACATGGGCTGGGGCTGGATGGTGCAGGGAACCTGGCCCCCCAGCCGGGGAGGACGCACCTCCTCTCCTGACCTTCCTGACAGCCATGGGGAGGGCCAGGAGCCTGGCAGATTCTCTTACCTCGTGTGCCTGAGAGGGTCAGTTGGTCTGGGAAAGACAGAACTGGCGGAGAGAAACTGCGGGCTACTGTGGAGGGGTTTCTGCAGAGGGCTTCGGGGGGTGCAGCAGGAAGGTGCTGCCGACTCGGCCGCCCGCTGCAGCATCTGACCCTCCTCTTTGTTCTGTGTGTTGCTGGGGATCGAGCCCAGGGCCCTGTGCATGCTGGGCAAGCACTTGACCACGGCCAGGGGCGGGGCTGGGAACGAGGTCCACACGTCCATGGTGGGTCCCGCTGGTCCCAGCTCCCATCTTACCACGAGCCTGATTGAACCAGGGCTTAGGTTCTCTATATGACTCAAAGAGCAGGTCAGGGAGCTTCTGAAACTCGAGTTGGCCACGTGAAAACAGTAGCCCCTTTGAAAAATTTTCTTTTAGGTCCTCGATTTAAACTTCTGACTCTGACCACAACATCCCACACAGAGCCTGGTTCTCACAAACTACAAATAAACGCAGACACTGACGAGCCTGCCCAGAGTTCCACCTGGAGCCAGGTGCTGGAAAGGCAGGGGGCGTTTCAGGGGTCGGACAGGAAGGTGCACCTCTACTTCTGTGTCCCTGGGCTCGCCACACGATCGGCGCTGAGGCCTGCGGGTCCAAAGTGTGGTTTCCAGAAAAGGACAGGACCACTGACACCCTGGCTGGGGGTGGCCTGTGTCTCCTAGGAGCGGCTCCTGGCCTGGGGCTCCCAACCCTGACACCCTGGCTGGGGGTGGCCTGTGTCTCCTGGGAGTGGCTCCTGGCCTGGGGCTCCCAACCCTGACACCCTGGCTGGGGGTGGCCTGGCCTGGGGCTCCCAACCCTGACACCCTGGCTGGGGGTGGCCTGTGTCTCCTGGGAGTGGCTCCTGGCCTGGGGCTCCCAACCTTGACACCCTGGCTGGGGGTGGCCTGGCCTGGGGCTCCCAATCCTGACACGCTGGCTGGGGGTGGCCTGTGTCTCCTGGGAGCTGCCCCTGGCCTGGTGCTCCCCACCACTGACACCCTGGCTGGGGGTGGCCTTGTGTCTCCTGGGAGCTGCCCCTGGCCTGGTGCTCAGAACCACAACTTCAGGGTCTGTTCCAAGAACAGGGAACATGCTCTTCTGCTTCAAGCCAGAGACCGGAAAGGGCAGGGGAGATGCTGAACTGCTGGGCGGGCCTCTGCTGAGAGGAGCGCTGTGGGAGGGGAGCAGTGGACGGAGGAGCTCTGGGCAGCTCTAGAGCCACCCCCAGAGGCCCTGGTTTCCTTCAGGTTTACCTTAAAAAGTCACATCGCCTGACTGCCAGGGCCCCGCTGACTGTCCAGAGCAGGGCTGGTTCACGCAGCGGGGGTGACAGAAGCCTCTTCATCTGTTCTGCCAAATCGAGACAGAGACAGCGAGGGGCGCACACGGCCGCGCATTCTCTGACTGCCCGGTGGGCTCAGAGCAGAGACTGAGGCAGAGCCCCTCTGAGCCAGCGCTCAGCAGTGGATATGGGCAGGGCTGCGGAAATCATTTCAGCCTCTCTTACAGATTCAGAAGACTAAAACCAACCAAAAGAGCAAAGGAAGCGACATATTGCCCGTTCATTTAGTCATACACACAGACAGAGATGTTGAGATTTACCAAATGTCAGCCTCCTGTCGGAAAGAAGCCGAGGGCCACCGTCCTTGGGTTGGGCCGTGCCCAGGTGGGGCTGGTGTGGGACAAACCCACAGGCGAGATGCACCCGAAGCCCCTCTGAGAGGCCTGCGGGATTGTGCCTGGCTCAGCCACCCACCGTCAGGGCCTTCCACTCCGCCCTGCCTGCTGGGAAAGGCTGAGTTACAGAGATGCTGCAGAAAGGAAAAGGGTGACGTGGGCCAGGTGACAACAGAGCCACAGCAGGCCCCACCCTACTCACAGCACTGCTGATGTGGCTCAGGATGGAAAGTGGCCTGGCTCACCCCGTGCCGGTGGGGACTGAAGCCTCAGCACAGCAGCCCACCTGACGGTGCCCCTGTGGACTGGGGTCCCTCTGCCCACGGGAAGGATGTAGGGACGAGCCTCTCACTCACCTCTGCCGGGGGTCAAGGCCTGGGTGGGGGCCGAGGCCACAGGGCTCACCCCTCCAGGCTGGACCACCCTGGGCAGGAAGGATCCAGAACACCTCCGCAAGTGCCCTGGTCACTCACGAAGCTGCACCTCCCCAGGCCACAGAGTCTCAGCGTTGGGGCAGCAAGGCAGTGAGGGAGCAGGGGCTGAGGCCCCCCATGACAGGGAGCCCCATCAGAGAAGGGCTGGGAGGAAATGCAGCCACCGCCCCAGAGGCCGCCCACACAGACCCAGATTCCCCGGCCGAGGGCTGGGGGTGGCCGCGCAGCCACTGGGCTGCTGGCTGCTAGAGTTCGCGGCGCGCCCAGCCACATTCAGGACTGCCAGGCTGGCCCCTGCCCTGGTCCAGGCTGGCCTTGTGTCCCCACCCTCTCGGCCCTGCTCACTGACCCAGACTTCATCCCTGGCTTGTTGTGTCAGCCTCTCCTTCCTCCTGCTCTCTTCCTGTGATCCTTTGTCTCTTTCCCACCGACCTACTCGACTTCCTGTCCCCAAACGAAACGTTGAAAAGCCATAAGTGTGCTGCAGACACTCAGTCCACCCCGTATGAGATCCCCTTCAGACTCGGGAACCCACGGCGCCGTGCGCTGAGCCCGAGGGAGGCCCTGCCCACCTGAGGGGACCAGCAAGGCCCGATGGACCTCCTGCACCCAGGGAAGCCTGTTCAGTGGACCGTCCAGGAATCGGCTGCCCAGAGCATTTTGAACCTTTTAAAATGTGAGCCCCGCTGGGTAAAAATCGTGCTGAAACTATGGCTCCTGGTCATTGGCAGCCACAACCACAGGGTCCAGCCCTGCCTGGCCCTTCTCGGGGCCTGCAGGGACACAGGCCCTTCTGGTCTGCAGCCAAGCACCAGAGTTCACGTGGGAGCCTGCAGCTCCGGGCACTGTCTGCTTCTGCGCTTGGCAGCCCTGGTGTGTGTGCTGGGCGTCCTGCGGTGGCGGGGCTTTCCACCTCAGCCCCCGATGGCAGGGCCCCCACGCTGCAGCTCCCACAGCACCTGACACAGCAAAAGACATTCCCACTCCCAACTCTGCTCTGAAAGCTCCCAGCTGGGAAACCAGACAGCACCACTTATCAGAACTGCGCCTAAAATAAGAGGCGGTGTCTCTGGCGGCCACTGAGGGTCTCCCCTGGGAGAGACCCACGGCTGGGCGGGGGCGGGGTGTCTGTTTTAGCTGCGGTCTTTCTCAGCTCATTTCCTCTTTCTTGGTGGGTCTCAGAGGAGGATATCAGGAGGTAGCAGATCTCTAGGTAAGAAAGGGCTCCAAACACGCCGTGGTGGAAGACAGGTGCGAGGTGGCAGCCAATGACCCCATGGCCACGTTCGTGGACGACAGTGTGTTCAAAGGCACACGCGCAGTAGCCCCAGAGATAACCATCTGTTTGTCACTTTCACTTGGGAGATGAAGTTATCAAAATAACTGCTTCCCATGGATTACAGCACCGTGATTTCTCCTGAACAGACCCAGAGTGGTCCAGGGACCCAGTTCTCAGAGACCTGTCCCCACAGTGCCGGCTCCTGGCTGGCCGATCTTCCCCTACTTGCTCCCCATGTGGCAGGACACAGTGACTCTTCCCTCCCAGGGAAAGAGGAGGCCCAGACCCTCAGGGCTGCCCGCTCTTCCCACCTCCCTCGCCTGGTCAGGCCTCCTCTGTGTCTCAGTACCTTAGGTCCACCCAGCGCCTTGTCCTGCTGCCCGGCCGAGACCCTGGCATTCAGACGGGGCTTGGCCATCTGCATTCCTTCTGTTAGTTACGGTTCGTACAGATGGTGGCTCCTGGAGGGACTGTGGCTTACCGGGCTCCTGGCAGAGTCCCTACCTTGCCAAGTGCTGGCCACCTCAGGTCAGGTCACAGGGTGTTAAAGATCGCAGGTGGTGCCTGCGGGGCATGGAATGACCCAGACTCTGGCATCCACGCTGCTGCGTGTGGAGGTGTGACCTGGTCTCCTAGCTCTGTGACATGGCACCAAATGAGGCTGGGAGTTGGGGGGGGGGTGTCTCTGGAAAAGTGCCTCAGGCACAACAGACTCTGCCAAGGTGAGCATCTCTCCTCTCTCCCTCTCTCTCCTTGGCACGTCCAGAGCAACCAAACTAAGTGCTCATTAAGGTCGGAATGGATAATATGCCCTTTTTCAATACTCTTTTACCTTCAAAGCACAGAATTTGTGGAGATGAGAGAGCTACCTGAATCCTAAGACAAAACAAAACTTACCAGTAAAGAAGGAGATTTTTGATCCACCAGCCAGCAGCCAGTTCTCCTCTGTGATTTCAGACTTCTTAAACCTTGAGAGTCCTCTCACTGGCGTGGTGACCCTGGCCCTTGGCAAGAGCAGGGCTGGGTGGGGGCTGCTGAAGTCCCTTGGTGTGTGCGGCTCAGGGCGCAGCCACCTTCAGGAGCTGCCGCGGTTGGCTCTTCCCCTGGGGCTGGTGTAGTGAGCGCCGGGCCAGGCCTCCCCCCCAGTCCACGCACACAAGGTGCAGGCAGGAAGGCGAGCTTATGTAACTAGGTCACTCGACGATTTCAATTTTAGATGCAAATTTTTTTTTTGTTTCAGAATTATTAGTCTGTGGAATATTTCTTGATTCTTCCTGGAAATTACCAATTAAGTAAAATGATTGAAACAGTCTCTGAAAACCTCTACATCATATCTCATGAGATGTACCATCAACTACCTACATTCCTATTCCTCAGAGAACCCCCCCCCAAAGCCTAAGTCTTCATCAAGGCATGTGGAGGGGAGCCCTAGACTGGCCCTCGGTAGGACAGGCCAGACGCTGGCTCTCACTTCTTGGCTGTGATCCTAACCAGTGCTGCCAAGGCTGGTTCATGTCCATGTCATACAACACAGAAAGCTCTTTCCACACTCATTATGATTTCATTCATTCTTGGCAATTTTGGCAAAATAGATATCACCCTCATTTTGCATCTGGAAAGAAACTAGCACATAAAGATGCTGATGATTTTCTCCACGGAATAGAAACAAGGAGTAGTGGACCCAGAAAATAGACCTAGGTCTCTAAGTCCTCTCTACCTGTACCCCTTTTTTTTATTTCTTCAGCAAACAATTATTGAGCACCTACTCCATGCCGCACACTGTTCCAGGCACAACAGATACGTGGGATTTACGTGCTCGTCATGGGGACAGACCATAAACCCACTACTTAAAAAGGCACGTAGTATGGTGGACTGTGTCAGTGCCACAGAGAAGTGTCCAGCAGGAAGTGAGTAGGGATCACTGAAGCTGGCACAGTTGGATTCAGAGGAACGGGAAGGCTTCTCTGAGCGTGCTGCATTACAGCTCGGAGAGGGGCGGAGGGTGACCCAGGGGCTCATCTGGGGCAGGACGCTCCAGGACAGAGGAGCAGTAAGACAGTGTCCCCACACAGCACACCCCAGGGGAAGCGAGGAGCTCAGCGAGGCCAGAGCCAGGCAGGCGCGGCCGAGTGGAAGCCAAGGCCCGGCGGGCCAGTGAGATGGCTTCGCCTCTCCTGGGGAGGCACAGCTGTGGGAAGGTGTTGTGACATCCCCTGACGCACATCTGGGGTGATCTGCGGGCAGTGTTGACAGTGGGCCAAAGGGAATCGTGGGGAGGGCCCGGCCACCAGCCGGGTGCGGCGATGGGTGTGTTCAGAGATCAGGTCATCAGGCCTCACTGGACACCGGCTTTGAGGAAAAGCAAGCACACAGAGGGCTGCAGGCTCGGCCTGAGCCACCAAGGTGCCCCCCGCAGGCACAGGGTCCTCAGGGAGGGAGCGCTGCCCTCGGGAAGTGAGAGGCGCTGGATGTCCCAGGCAGAGGTCCAGGCGCGGCTGCTGATCTGAACGTGGAGTTCAGAGCAGAGTCCAAGCCAGCGGTGTCACCAGGTTGCACATGGAGGGTCACCAAGGAGTGGCGTAGGTGGACAAGGGGCAAACAGCCCCCCTGTTGTGTTGATGTCGCCTGTGTACCAGTGACAGGGGCCTGAGAACTGACCCCTGGGAGCACTGTGGTCCTGACACACCTTTGTGGCATGGTGAGGGGACAGATGCGACCAGAAAAGAGACCAGGAGGGAGGGAACACTATGGGCACTTCAGGGAGTCCGCGTGGGGGAAGCAGAGGGGTGACCACTGTGCGGACACCAGGGAGCAGAGGAGCGCTGCGTGCAGCAGAGTAAGGAGGGCCCAGAGGGAGAGGGTCCCGTTGGGAGGAGGAGGGGCTCCTGCCCACCCAGAGCAGCCACGAGACAGGAGATTCCCCTGCAGGGCGCGGGGTGCACCCAGGATGGCGCCCATCGGCTGGCTCCTGACTGATCCTCAGAGGATGGGAGGCAAGGCATCGGCTGCAAGTGAAGGTGGACAGAGGGGTGACGCGTTTCAAGGAGGGAAGAAGAGGAAAGAAGCAGACACCCGGGAGAGGGGACGCAGGAGCTGGCAGTCACACGTCCCCGGGCAGCGGGGATTTTAGGGGAGGCGTCTCTGCGGTCCTCCTGTCTGCTCCAGGACGCGGCAGCCAGGGAGCACAGGAGCATGACCGTCACCGCACGGGTCACCAGCCCCACTGTGTCTGGACGGTGGTGCTCCAGGAGCACGCTGTGGCGGGATGTGGCTGTCCTCCTTGATGTCAATCCAAGCCTCTGCTTCTTTGACAACAGGCAGAGGTCTCCCAAGTCCAGAGTCATTTCTCATTTCATTCACCTCGTCCACGCTGCTCCTCAGGACACTGACTGTTGTTCTTGGCTGTGGCCTCTAAGCACAGTACGTCCTCTTTTTCTCAATCTTAACTGAGTGCCTTCTCATGCTCTGGTACGCGGTGAGCCCAAGCTGAGAGGTGGCTTCCCTGGGGCTTTAGCATCGCCAGGCTCCTACGGTGCCCACGGTCTTAAAGTGCCTGCAAGTTGCCCACTCATGGTCTCGCCTTCCGCAGGGCCGTCTCCACCTCAGCCGACCCCCGGCTTCGCGGGAGGTCCTGTGGAGGAGGGAAACTGTCTCAGGGAGAAGCCACTGCACACCACGAGGCTGGTCTGACATCGCCCAGGGCCATGTGGGCAAACCTAAGCCCCAGTCACGCAGCAGTCGTGCCTGGGGGCGGGCTCTGGGATGATGAGCAGGTGTGGTCATGGCCCAGCTAACGCAAACTCCGCCACCGTGGCCCACAAGGCCCTCCCCCAGATGTGGACTAGATGCCAGGACCAGGCTGTGGACTTCCCAGCTGCTGGAACTGGAGCAGATGGACTTCTGCTTGTGGACGGAGGCCCGGTCACAGTCCTGTGCAAGTCTACTATCTCCTCCTCCAGCACAGAAGTGGGGTGCAGTTGACCTAGGAGAGGGGACGCCTTTCACATGCTGGTCTGGCTCCTGCCCCCTCCTGGGGCCTCTCCTGATTCCCAAGTCATGTGTTTCGGTTTTTAATTGACCTTTATTCTTCCGCAGGCACAGAGGCGACCCCACATCGGGGAAACGTCCCACAGGCCCGGAAAACGGGGGTGAGTTGGCACGATCCCGCCACCCGGCTGAAAGAGGTGTCCTTGCACGTCTCTACTTGTGCTGGGGCCAGCGGACCTTTGTGAAGAAGAAAGAACCAGAGGACGTGGGCTCCTGCACACGCGGCTGGGGGATGGCGCCGGGTGCCTCAGGCACACCTGTCACTGGCCTGGCACTTTCTGGGTCCCCAGTGCCGGAGCCACCAGCCCACACACCTGGCCCAGGGCTCAGGGCCAAAGCAGCCACCTCTCAGTTCTCACAGGTCTCGGTCACTGGGGCCGTCCTGCTGATCTGGGCGAGGCTGCCTGATGCCAGCGCTTGCTCCCTGGTCCGCTGGGACCACTGGCCTGGGAGGGCCCTGGCAGGGAGGCCCAGTCTGGGGACAGCACACTGCCACTTCTCCCTACTCCTTCCACGCAGGGACTCGGGAGACGCTGTGTGAATGTGGCACTGAGACTTCCTGCAGTCCTGCGGTCAT
Organism: Spermophilus citellus; assembly: GCF_964194105.1. Classification (NCBI taxonomy): domain Eukaryota; kingdom Metazoa; phylum Chordata; class Mammalia; order Rodentia; family Sciuridae; genus Spermophilus; species Spermophilus citellus. The sequence continues at coordinate 172,587,991 of NC_138186.1, read as the reverse complement.
CCCTTCGATCAGTTCTCACCAAGTGGGGCCTGTGCTGCTGGCCTGTGCTGCCCTCTGGCACCCACTGTGGGCTCGGGGTGGACAGAGTCGCTCAGCCAAGCTCTAATGGCCAGCATGGCAAGGCTCAGTCTTTCCTCCCGTCCCCTCCACAGGTGACCTCTCACACTGAACAGCCGAGCACAGTCTTTGGGTGCGGTTCCTAAACGTCCCTCACACCAGGCGTCACACAGGCGTCACACAGGCGTCACACAGGAGCCGCAGAGCACATCTTACTGTCACTTTGCCTGTTCTGTCCCTCAGTGCTCCAGAGCAGCACAAGGCCAAATAAAATTCAAAGTCAACAAACAAGAAAAATAAAAAGCAGATGCAGGCCCCAAATATCTCTGAGAAAAGCGCAACTGATGATAAAAATAAAATAAATGATCCCCGCGCGCTTAGCCGCCGCCGCGGGTCCCTCGTCCAGAATTGGCCATGCAGAAGTTCCTGCCGGTCCACCCACTCCTCTCTCCTGGTCTGTCCCCTGCCTGTCCACCTCCGAGCTGGCAGGGGAGGAGGAGCCCTGAGGTGGCCAGTGGCACTGGGCAGTCTGGAGCAGGTCCTGTAAGGACTCACTGATCTGCCGAGGCCAGAAGACTCCCGCAGGATGGCCCTGACACCCTCCACTGCCTGACCAGTGGTCCTTGAACCACCATCATCAAATCCTCACGGCGACAGCCTGGTCTACACCCGCGGGGTGTGTTCAGCCAAGAGTCTCCATCAAACCAGGTCTGTCTCTCCCTGGGGACCAGGCTTGGCACCTCGAGGACTGTCAGGAGCCGAGTGCTCCTGGTCTGGCTGGTCTTGTGTCTCCTGATGACGTCACCCAGGATCTGCAGCTCTGGCAGGGATCTCTCGGAGGTGGCACTGGACTCTGCTTTGGTGCCACCTGTCCCGGGGCTTGCGTGAAGCTTGATCACAGGAAGGTGACGGTGTATGCGCTGTGGCCCCTCGACCCCCTTCTCCACCATGTATCAGGGAGTATTTCTTGGAGGCTTTGATCTGTACCGCCCTCATCAGGGCTGCTCCAGGTAAGACACACCTGGAGGGTCCCTGGACTGCCCCTCCGCCCCCGCCTCCAGCGCTGGGCTGGCTCGGAGCGCCAGGCTCCTCCTCTGGCCGCTGAGGCTCTGCAGATCTCCCGGAGGCGGCAGCAGCTTCTCTACACCACTGTGTGCTTTGACCTAGCAGGCGCTCAGGACCCAGCCCTGGGAGCCTTCAGGCTGGTCACGGAGTCCCTGTGATGTCCCCTGAAGTCCCCATGGTCTCTGAGCCTTTGCTCCCTGCCTGCACCTCCCTACGTCTGACCCTTTCTGTGTAGGAGCCAGTGTCTGGGCTCCAGCTGTCCCGTGCCCCAGGTGTCTGCCTCCGTGTCCCCTCAGCGAGGAATGCGCTCATGTCCAGGTGTGTGCACACCCAGCGCACACGCACATCTGCATCTGGCTCACACCCGAGTGGTCTGCACACACCAAGGCCAGGCCTGCCAGCCCTCTCCCCCCAGCCCAGCCAGGTGGCTTCAGCCCGCGCTCTCTCCCCCACTGCTGACACCCTTCTCTGACCAGTCCTCGGGGATGCCCCTCTGCTCAATCCTCCCCCAGACCCAATCTCCCATCACCACTGCCCCATCCTGAGCAGGCGCCTCTCACCTGGCTTTGGTCTGACACCTGTGACCCAGAATCACCCTCCCCAGCCACATGGGCTCTGACACCCTGGATCACCTGCCCGCAGTCACTGCTCTCCCAGGCACTTGAGTGTTTATTTTAATGTAAATGGCTGTAGGCACAGCATCTGTCCACGGTTGCCCAGGATGTGCACTGCCCAACTCCAAGAAGCACCATTCAAATCAGAATTGTGTGACCTGCCAGATGTGGCCACAATCTCCACTGCTTTCTTCACATATTCGCTGACATATTAGCACTTAGGGGAAGCAGTGTAAAGTTGCAAACTCAGGGACTGTGCTTTCCTTTAACTACTGATCAACTTACACATTTCCTGCAAATACCTTTCACTTGCTCACTTGGCCGATGCTTATCAAGCGTCCGCTCTGTGCTCCAGTGTGAGCCTTTTATGGAATTCGTTAGGCCCCTTCCAAGTCTGGCTCCTGTCTGCCCTTCTCCAGCAGTGGGAGGCCTCGGGGCTGTGGCCTTTGGTGCTGGGGACTTTTTCTCGAGGTACACATGTGACTTTCACCCTGACTTGATACTCTGTCACCACCAGCAGGAGCTGTGTGTAGCCTGGAGAAAGCATGCTGTTCCTGTCCAAAAATGCTTCTGTGTCTCCTCCTCCCTGGTCTCGCTCACCTCCTGGGGGACACGGTTGCACCAGACAAGCCCCGAGTGCGCCGGGGATCAAGCGGGCTCTGGACGCCCACTGCCCCCGACCCGTGCTCTGCTCCCCCTCCAACAGCCTGACCCCCTCCCTCCCCTGAGACCCGCAGCAGCTCTGAGCCCTCCCTCCAACTCTCGGGGTCTGAACTGTGTGGGCCCCATCCCCGAGCAACCCAGGGGGACGGCAGCCTTCCCCCGTGATGCCCTGAGAGAGCCACCAGACACGCACGTTCGCACACTGACCCAGCTGAGGCTGCACCTTTGGTGGGAAGGTGGAGACGCTGTGCTGGGCCCAGGGGTAGGGCAAGCAGCCCAGGTGGTCAGCCCTGGCCCTGAGGACACTGAGAGGGCTACGCCAGGCCCTGGGACCTGCAGCCGTGGCTGAGCGCACTGTCCCCGAGCCAACCAGCGTTCCTCCTTCTGTGCCCTGCACTGGGACACCTCCCTGCCAGCTGCCCGTGCCTCTAGGCTGTGACAAGGCCCTGTCTGGAGAGGCTTGGGCACGAGGGTCCCAGCAAGGTCAAGGTTGTCTGTATCTTCTCTTTGCCCCACTTTGGATGAAGAGCTCACGGGCACCTTGTCCTGCTAACCATCTCACTGCCAGCCAGCACCTGCTCACCTGACTGTCCATCCTACTGACCAGGACAACAGTGCCATCTTCTTGACCACGAGGATAGGCCACACCCAGGGACAGAGGATGCCTGAGCAGTCCGATCTGGGCTACTTGAGGGTCTGTGGAGCAGGGCATCCCCCAGCTGGGGAAGCACAAAGCAGGACTTGCAGGAGAAAGATCAAGTTCGGCTGGTTTAGGACTCTGTCACTTTAAATTCCCCACCATCAGCAGTGTTGAGAGGTGCAAAGAGGCAGGCTAAGTGACTTGACCCCACACGGGGTCCCCGGGTCCCCAAGCGAGCGACACTCACTGGGAGGCCCAGCACCAGGTGCTGACGGACGGACAGACGTTGGCTTCCGCACGTGGGCAGGAGGGGTCAGGACCTTCTGTGGGCTGGAGAAGGCCCGCGTGGTCAGAGGGTCAGGGCAAGGAAAGCAGGGCACGAGGGGCAGCCCGGAGGTGGCCTGAGATCCACTCTCGGAGACGAGGCAGCAACGAAGGCATGGGACCGGGCCTTCCCAAGCAGGCACGTGGGGCTGGGGACGGTGGGCACTTCCACAGGAAGAAAGCCCTCCTAGGTGCTGGACATGGTGAAGTGCTGGACTGCTTTGTCCCTGTCACCTGACCCACGGGGCAGGGGGCGAAGGTCTGGGGTGGGAGGCCTGGGGCAGAGCGGTTCTGTCCTCCTGCTACTGGGCTGGGTGGGGACAATATCGCAGACCCCTTTTCTAAGTCCACGCACACAACAGCCTGCCAGGTGCCACAAGAGGGAGGAGTCGCCGTGGGACACAGAGAAGGCAGGAGCCAAGGCCGGGGACAGGCGGGCAGCCCCTGCCTGCACACTGCAGAGGTGTCCCAGAGGTGTCCGTCTGTCAGAGGTGAGAGGTGGGTGGAGCTGGGGTCAGGTGTGGCCAGGGGCTGTCTGGATGTCGTAGTCATGGAGGAGGGAGAGCAAAACCTGTGTGCAGAGACGATCCCAACAAGATGTGACTCCAGGGGCCAGGACGCGCAAGGTCTCGGCTGGTGTTACGCTCAGGTCTGGGCAGGCCCGCCGGCCACCAGGGCCGGAGCACCCGTGACCTGCATGGGGCAGCCCTGACCCCTGGAACTGGAAGGAGGAGCGAAGAGAAAAGCCACACAAGCAGCTCACCCCAAGGCTCTGACGGTCGGCAGAAGCGGGTCTTTGTGAGGCGGCGGGCACAGCCCAGCTCCCCGGGCGGCTGCTGAGTGGGCACTGAAGGAGGGGGTTCTGCAGGGGCGAGGGGGCAGGGCTTCCCTGCTCGAGGGAACTGCAGCCGCTCCAGATGCACCAGCTCTGGCTGCGGGGAGGGAGTCCACCAGAGCTGCCGATCACCGGCACCGAGGCACCTACGGGTGCCGACATTCACACAGGCACTGGGGCTGGTGGGGAGGTTGGGTGCCTAGATGAGGCTCAGGGAAGATCTGTGACATTTCCTTTCTACACGAGGAACACGTTGCCCCTGAGAAGAGTGAAGAAAGTGCTGCACCCACCTTTCAGGGAAATGCGTTTGGTTTTTAGTGAGAAACGGCGCTTGCTTCCAGAGGGGAGTCCCCTCTCCTGAGACTCTCCCAGAGGCCCCCAGCTCCTCCACGTAGGAGTGAGTTTCCATGAGACGAGTTTTCAGGGTACTGGGCTCTCATTATGCCAAGGACCAGGAATGGAAGGTGCCCGCAGAGCTGGACCAAGAGTGTCCCGAGTTCCCAGCAGAAGGTGGTGAGGACTGGGCAGGCCAGCCATGACCCAGCGTGGAGAACCTTCTAGAGCACACCGTATGATAACCATCTGTGTGGGCATTTAGAAAAGATGCTGTCAGCACCAGAGTGAGTCACCCCCAGCCACCTACGCCCCTCCCCCACGTGCTCAGGTGTCGGTGCATCTGGGGACACCTGGCAACAGTGGTGGGTCTCCAGTTCCACAAACTCCTCTCCATCTGGGCAAAGGCTTTCAATAGATGCGTCTTTAAGTCCCTCGGGATAAAGCGGGGAAAGGGGCCAGGTGGCACAACCTGCGGTAGTTCCTGCTGACCGTCCACTGTCGGCCAGGACGGTAGAGGAACTCCAGGGGGAAAGGAATCGGCCCGTGGGTCGAGTGAGGGCTTGCTGCTGATCTTCCCTGGGTCAGGATGATTCCTGATCAATGACTTGGTAGAAGACAACGGTGCCCATCAAGCTCCCTGAATCGTGGGATCTGCTCTGACATGGGCACTGCAGAGAGCCGGAAGGTCCCGCCTGACGGCACGTGTGGGAATCTGAGAGGAAGGCAAACCAGCACACGGGCGGGAGGGACCTGCCTGGAACCACGGCGTCAGAGGACGGGTGACGCGCGTCGAGGCCGTGACTTCCGTTTTCTGGGGTCACATTCTAGGAGTCCAAAGAAACTGGAGGGGCTTGACTTGCAAAATCCTTTCATTTTAACTCAAGATATCAAAACATAACGACCTCATGGCGTCGTCAGTGTAGATGAGCACAGCGCTGACCCATGAGACAGTCTACCTCTCTTGTGCTGTATTGGTGTGAATTTTACAAGAAGAGCGTATCTCAGTTCAGAGTCCCACACCTGACTGCTCCGTAGTCACACGCGACTGGTAACCACCACACTGGACAGTGTGGGCAGAGAGACTGGCCTAGTAAAAATGATCTGATGAAGGTCACTGGTCACTCGTGTACTAAGGTCCCTGTAATAGAAACTCCAATTTGGGGCACTGTTGGTCGTATGGGGTAGCAATTATCCAACACCAAAAGAACGCCCCATAAGACCCCCCTCCCCAGGGGTACACACTGGCCCTGTACTGCTGCCACAGTCGGCAGAGACCTGGGAGGCTCTGCTGCGGCGCTGCACTCAGCAGTGTGACTGGCCCACTCGCTCCAGGCTCAGTCCAGAGGCAAGCAGGCACTGGCAGGGAGGACTCTGTCGGCGGGACAAGGTCCCTGGGTGCTCTTCATCCTCACGCGGCCTGGCCATGCCTGGCCCCCCCGTCAGAGCCCCCTGCAGCCGAGGTTACTCAGGTGGACCCGGAATCCCCACGCCATGGCCTGTGCCACATTCTGTTGACCACGGCCAGTCTCAGGCGGAGGCAGACTCCACCTCCGGAGGAGCACTGTGAAATCACACCCCGAAGGACTAGGGTGCGAGAAGCTACTCCCTGGGCCACCCGAGGGGAAGCTCCAGACAAGGGAGCAGAGCCCCACCGACTGTTCAGCTCGTCAGGTGATACATGGGTCATTTCTAACAAGCACTTAGCAGGGCTGTGGGTGGCTTTAGGACTGTCATCGAATGGCCCGGCATGTGGGCCATGGCCTTTATAAAAAATTATTTATAGGAACGAGTGTGTTTAGTCCCCAGTGAGAAACTCAGGGGGCCGCATGGACACTAACTCATGTGGAAGGAAACAGCTCGGGTCTCAGTTCCCCTTCTGGGGCATCGTGTGGTGGTGCTAGGTGTGGAGACCAAGGCAGAGTCAGGGCAGGTTCAGTAGGTACCCGCTCCTCCAGGGAGAGCTTTCTAGCCTAGAGAAGAGATGACTGTCCAGTGATTCAGCTGCCACAGCAGGTTCTCAGGGGAGCCATAGCTGAGGGCATCCCTCCCTGCCGTTGGCCCCAGAGCTACCTTCTGAGGGACCGTGCCACCTGACACCATGAGCTGTCTCCGTGCCGTAACTCCTCTGTTTATGGAGACACATCATCTGACAGCTCCTGCTCACAGACATGCTGAGATTCACAAATGCTCTACTCATAGAGAGGACGATGGGTTGAAACCAACTGCCATGTCCCCGGAGCTGAGTTGCCTGTTCGACTGTGCAAAGTACAGGCTGGTTGAATGACTGCAGATCACGTGAGACCACTGGATAGACTAGAAGTGAAACAGAGATTCTGGGGCTCTGGTGTGTGCTGTACTCAGAGTCTCCGTCACTATCTAACCACAAGCCCCGAGAGAACATACAGCGTGCCCTGGATTCCTGGAAGATCCATCCCCCTGCCGCTGGTCAGGTCTCTTCACAGAGAAGTGTCTGCCTTTGGGCTGCTACGAAACAAACTGCTAACAGCCGAACCAGAATCCAGAGTTTCTGCATCCAGATGAAGAGCCCACACTGAGCGCCTCTGCTTCCTGCACACAGGACACCAGCCAACCCCCAGGAGGCACAGGGCAGGGCGGGGGTGCTCTAGGGGATGTGGTGTGACAGCGGGAAGGCAGGGGTGACACCCAGCCAGAGAAGCCACCTGCTAGACACAACAGAGATGGCCAGAAGCCTGAGGCAGGCTGGGCTCCCAGGAGGTGTGTGCCAGGGTCAGGCAGCGCTGCGGAAGGTCCAGCCAGGTGCTGGGGCGCGGGCCCTGAGGCTGCCTGGGCTTGACAGTGAGTTTGCAAACCTTGGAGGCTCTGAGAAGGACCAGGGCACCCCTGAGAGGGAACACACACCCTCTCCTGAACTCTTTAGCAGGGTGGTCTCAACTGAAGCCCACTGGGACAGTGACCGTGAAGAAGCAGAGAGGCGGCAGGGCCAGGACCCGGGTCCCAAGGGAATAGCCAGGGTCCAGCCCTGATGGAGCACGTGGGGAATGACGTGAGCAGCACGTGCACAGAGTGTGGCCTCCGCTTCCCTGGGAAAGCCTTCTGGTCTGCCCCAGGTCCAGACTAACATTGGGCACCCTCCACGGTCCCTGCAACAACACCTGTCCACACAGCCGTGACCATGAAAATCACCTCCCACCCAAGACACACGGCACTCCAGGGGAGGGGCCACAGTCCCCCTTCTCTATGGACGGCACCTCTGGGAGCAGCAAAGGCCCTCAAGGCCCAGCTCCCAAGAGTCCCTGGAGTAAGGGAGCAGGGTGTGAGCAGCGTGGAGCCAGGGCAGCAATAGACACTGGCTGGTCTGCTGGTCGGTGGGAAATCATCCGGAAATTACTCTGAACTAAAGGTCTGGCCGGGGGGACTATCAATGTCTATCTCCCTGGCTGATCAGGAGAAAAGGCCCACCAATTTCTGTGGTGTAAATCACCCCCCACAGCTGATTTCAAACGCCCTTCCCGAGGTGGTGGAGGAGGGGCTGGGGATGGACAGGCAGCCTGGTAGCTGGGTCCAGCCGAGGGGGATGCAAGGCCCACAAGGAGACTGGCGAACGCAAGGAAGGAGCCCGCCGCAGAGGACAGGGCTCTGGGGGTGCCGCTGGCCTGGAATTCCAGGGGCAACTTCTGACAGACAGTGGCAGGAAATAAACGGTCACTCCAGTCTCTGCCTACAGCCACAGAGGACTTCCTTCTCCCTCTTTTTAAGAGGCCCACCCTGCATCTAAGATGATCTGGCCTTGAACCCACAGCTAGTTACACCAGGTTCCAGGTGAGTGTGAATTTGGGGGAGAGACTATTCCTCCTTCTCTGCCCCCATATGGCACTCACAGCTCAGGTCCTTCTCTGGAATTGCAGACAGTCTCCCCATTGGGGAATTTAGAAGGGTCTCCAATACCTGAGGCCAAAGGCGGCCTGCCCTGCCCACACCTGTTCCTGCCCCGCCCCTCCAGGTAGGCTGAGGTCAGCGCAGGCCACTCCCTGCAGCAGCTCGGCCCTGACTTGGCCCCACCCTTGACCACTCTCTCCACATCCAGTCATCAGCAAATTCTCTGCCATCTCTCCTCAGGGTCTGATCCATATCTCTTGTCCCAGATCGTGCACCTTCTCTCTCTCCATTCCCTCCTGACCACTAGACCCTGGCTCTCATCTGCCAGGAGGCCCTGCCCCACCTCTGACCTCTGCAGAGGGTTCTGCAGGATGGACCACCTCCCAGCAGACCCTTCCCTGTCTCCCGAGTGTGTCCACCAGTCGCCTGGCAACCATGCTCTCTTAGGTCTGCTCAGCCCCTGAGGCAGGCCTGGCCTCTGGCGGATGCTCTGCCAAGAACATTTTCCCTGACAGCCACGTGGCCAGCCCTCCCTTCCCGGTGGCCTCCCTTCTCTGGAATTCCTAGTTGCAAGGGCTTCCCACTCCTCTCCCAGTCCTGCTCGGCTGAATGCTCCCCCTCGCTTCCTGCCCCCTCCACCTGTCTGCTGTCCCTGGGAGGCAGGGCCCAGTGCAGAGGGATGTGACGTTCTACCTCCCATCATTCAGAGTCGGGTCTACTCACCAGCAGGCGCTCAAGAATGAGGTAGTGACTTACTTGAAAAACTAGCGTGTGGGTTTTTTGAAAATCTTATCTCCCTTTTGCACAATCTCTAGACCTAATCTTGTATCAGCCTGCAGTTGATGCACAGATAGGGCGAGGCTGCAGCAATCTGGGGCACACCACCTTTGTGATTTGTCATCCGAAAAGGGGAAGAGGTTTTGACTTGAAAAGAGCAAGAGGGTGGATGGCCTTCACGTGGGACCTCTGCATGGACCTCCTCCGTGGCTCCTCCGTGGCCTGGCGTTCCTTCCCACTGCTCCCTCCTGGGGATCCTGAGGCCTGCCACCTTGCCGAAACAGCTTGTCAAACAAAGCTCTTTAGTTTACCAAAATACACACGGATGCTTCTAGCCGCTGGACCAATCCGTTTTAGGGAAATTAATGGAAGCCCACACTGGACCTTATTCCTTTCACACTTCCTTTTGCAGTTGAGATTCCCCCTCTGGGTTACATTACTAAAGTGTGCAGACCTCAGAAGTGGGAGTGTGCGAGGGATGTGAGAGGGTGCGTGGGTGACCCCTGAACGGAGCCACACGAAACAGGTCTTCACCCAGTGATGGAGCTCCAAGGTCAAGAGCATGGACTTAGGGACTATGTGGGCACTTGACTCCTGGCTGTCCACATCCGTGGGGTGACTTATGGGAGTAGCTCATCTGAGCCTCAGTGTCCTGTGTGTGATTGTGGGAAACAGCTGCCTGACAGGTGGGGGGTGGAATCTGGAGACTGGGGAAGGAGCAGCAGGCTCCCACCTGGGTCCTGGAAGAGGCCACAGACACAGGTCTGGAACACACTGAGCCAGCGGGCGGGAGACTCTACCAGATCCTCCCGGACAGTGAGGCCTCACTCCAGGCTGCTGCTGGTGGCCTGGGCCGGGGCACCTGGGAGAGGCGTCTCTCTGGAGGGTCGGCAGGAAATTACTCATTTGGTACCATCGCTGTGCATCTCACAGTGCCTGACACACAGGACCCCCAGAATGGAGGAAGTGGGCTTCGGAGGTGAAAGAGACGGGAACAACAGAACAGCCCAGGGGGCAGGGCCGCTGAAGGCCACTGGAAGGAAGCAGCCACTCTGGAGAAGGAGAGTCACCACCGCAGCCACTCAGCAGAGCTTGGACACTTCCCGTCCTCAGAGGAGAAAGAAAACCCTCTATCTGCTCTCCCTCACAGGGAAGGAGGCAAATCCATGCCTTGTTTCCTCTGAGGTCCTCCAGGGCCTGTGGACTCTAGCCCCCCATGCAGTGTGGTCCTGCCAGGCACAGGAACGCAGTGGAGCCCCTTCTCCCGCGGCTGACCCTATCCTTCATGAACACTGACGGCCTGTTCTGCTGTCATCCACCTCTACGGCACTGAGGGTGACTCCCCAGCACTTGGCACCCATGTTCCACAGTGCCATGGGCACGTCACACCCATAGCCAAAAGACAACCAGGGTGCCTCAAAGATACTGCTGGTCCAGAGTCTGCAGTCCAGGGGAAGCGGGGTCTTACAATGACCCAGGAGAATCCCATGAAACCCCAGAGGACTGCAGAGCTCCCCTCTAACCCACAGGAGACCCCAGAGCTCCTCTCTAACCCACAAGGGACCCCTAAGAGTCTCGCTCTAGTACACAGAGGACCACCCTACAGACGGGTGTGGTCTGCCACCTTTGCGTAGTTTTCATGGTCCCTACGTTCCTGGAGTGACCGTGCCGAGGTTGACCAAGGACATCCAGTCTGGATTCCTGTTGTTGCAGACCACCCCATAATGTAGCCCCTGTACTCAGAAGGAAGTGAAAAGGGGGGGCTTTCTTGGCTAGAAGGAAGCAGCAGTCACGCCATGATAAACAGGTATTCTTCCCGATTCTGGACCATCCTGAGGCACCCAGCTATCAGGCAAGGCAACCGGAGCTCCTGTTTAGAAGGAAGTCACTGTCCCCCAGTCACCATGGGGCCACGTCTTAGGGTTTCCCTCACGAGATCAGTCCTCCAGGAGCGGGACCGCAGCTGAGGTCAGCTCCCTGCTTAGCAGGGACCCACTGACGTGGCGGCTGCCAGTTCCACTCAGAGACCTGCCAACAGATCTGTGGCTTCAGATCTTTAGGGAGGGGCCCGGAAGGTTCAGGATGTTCTGAGTGTTTGGCAAACCCTCCGGGTGATTCCGATATTAACTCAGTTTGGGAACCCTGGAATCAAGCAAGACTTCCCTTCAGCGGATGCTTGGACTGCTGATACTGGAAAAGAACATTCCGAACTTCAAAAGGCCACCCATCCGGGCTGGGGCTGGGGCTCAGCGGTAGAGAGCTTGCCTGGCATGTGCAAGGCCCTGGGTTCCATCCTCAGCTCCACATAAAGATAAATACATAAAATAAAGGTCTTGTGTCCAACTACACCTAAATATTAAAAAGAACAGTCCACCGATCTTATCAACAGAGGTGAAATTCCCACTTAAGCCTAAGTGGAAGATCTCACAGCCTCACAATGCCTGAGGGGCTCGGACTTAAAACTCCGGGTTTCAGCTGCTGCCTCCCACGCTTCTTTCTCCCCCTACCCTTGTGCAACTGTTTCCACGTACTTATGTCCACATGTTGGTTTTTGTGTCTTGCGGGGCTGGGGTGGACCCAGGTCCTGTGTAGGGCAAGTGCTGTACCACGGAGCCCCTGCAGCCAGCCTCAGCAAGCTTGTGATCCACTCAACAATCTCTTAAAGGATCAGTCATAAGAAAAATAATTTTAACCTGTGCTTTATTTTTAAGTATTTCCAGCGCTCCTTATTTCTTTGTATAAATCCAAATTTTCATCTGCATAATTTCCCGAAAGCCCAGAGTGCCGCCCTTCACACTTCCTGTAGTGCAGGTCTGCCAGAGATGAGTTAGCTTGGCTTGTTTTTTTTTTTTTTTTTTTTTTGTGGTTTGGGGTTTTTTTTTGTTGTTGGTTTGAAAAAGTTTTATTTTTGCCTTCAATTTTTGAAAAATATTTTCATTGGATAAAGAACTCTTTTAGTTTTTTACTTTAGCACTTTGAAGATGTCACTCCACTGTCTTTCACTCGCAGAATATCTGACCAGAAACCTGTGGCGATGATCCGTCTTCCTGGGTGTACAGTGCTTTTGGTTTTTGCTCCCTGGATGCTTTTTAATTTTCTCCCTATCTTTGGTTTTTAACAGGGTGAATATCGTGTGCCTTCTGGTTTAGGGTTTTTTAAATTTTTTTTTTTATTTATAAAGATTCTCTGTGCTTTCTGGATCTGGGATTTGTTGTATTCGATTTGGAAAATTCCCAACTACTGTCTATTTAAGTATTTCTTCTGCTCTGTCCCCTCTCTTACTCTGGTACTCCTACTGTACATTATTAGGTCATTGGACAATGTCCACCGCACTTGGATTCCCTGTTATATAAGTTTCCCTCCACTATTTTGTGTATATTTCTGTGGATCTACTGTCAAGTTCATTTGTCTTTCTGCAGCTGAGACTAGTCTGCAGGTAAGTTTGCCAAAGGAATCATTCACAACTGATTTCATATTTTTTACTTGTAGTATTTCTAATTATGGCTTGGTTTCTGTGTGTCAGCTGAAATTTCCCATCTTATCATGCATGCTATATATTTTTTCTATAGATCATTTATTTATCAGTTATTTTAAGGTCCCTGTGTTAGTATGTATCACAGTGATTTTAAAGTCCCTGTCTTAGTGTCCAGCATCTGCTTAGTGTCCAGTCTGCTTGTGGTGATGGGTTTACCTGTTGGCAATTAGTCGGTTTGGTTTGGTTTTGTAACAAATATGAGGGCTGACTCGCCTTATCAAGAGGGAAGGTTTGGGCTAGGGCTGGGGCACGTGTGAGCCCTGGGTTCCGTCCTCAGCACCACATAAAAATAAATAAACCAAATAAAGGTGTTGTGTCCCTGTAGAGCTAAAAATATTTTTTATAAAGGAGGAAAGGTTTATTTTGGGTCACATTTCTGGGGGCCAGTCCATGAATGACCCGCCCTGTCGCCTGGCGCCTGAGGTGAGGCAGCACAGTGTGGAAGTGGGGGTGCAGCCAAAGCATGCACCTCTGGAAGAGACAGGAAGCCAGTGAGGAGGGGCAGGTCCACAATCCCGCCAAGGGCACGGGTCAATGACCCAGCGACCTCCACTGGGCCCCACTGTACCGCCGGTTATGGGTGCCGAGTTCTGCTGCCCCACGCGATGAAGGTTGAACGTTAGAGAAGCAGCCGAGGCAAGCACACAAAGCAGGGTTTATTCAAAAAGGGTCAGTAGACTTCTCCTGGGAGGGAGAAGGGCCATAGCTGGTGCTGGGCCGGCAGCCTTCCCCCCTCCCCCTCCATGGCAACCAGTCCCGTGGGCGGGGAGACCCGAAAGGGCCAATCAGAAGCTGAATAGCAGGGGTCCCGCCAGCTGCAGCGGTCGCAGGTCAACACATTGGCCCTGACGACCTGCTGGGCTGGCCAACTTGCTGTCCACAGCTGCAGTTTAGTGGCCGAGGCCCTCCCACTGCAGCGTCCCTCATCTGCATCCCCGACTTCCCGGCCCCCACCCTTCCTGGACAGTGAACCTCGCCGGGGGAGCATCCCCCCAATAAACCTCCTTTTGGTGCCTCCTCCTTGTTCCGTGGTCCCCGATCTCGCGCCCTTTCTGCTTTACAGCCGGTGGCTTGGTGTCCCCAGGAGCAAGGTGTCTGTCCTAGGCTTCCTTTGTCCCCTGCTCCCTTCTCTTCCTCCCTCTCCTTCCTGTGTAGTTACCTGGCCAGGACTGGCCCAGGGGCGCTTGCTGGACAGCCAAAGGGTGGGAACAGGTGGGCTGAAGGGGGCAGGATGGAGAGCCCAGGACACAGGAGTGGCAATCTCTGGGACGGTGACTTGGCAACAGGTCGGAGCAGGGGCAGGCTCTCGATGAGGGTGGAGGAAAGGCTTTGAAGGAAAGAACACTTCAATCCCTCAGGGTGGGGCAGGGACAGAGGAGGCAAGGCACCCAAGACGGCAGGAAACAGGGTTATTTGGCTGCAGCCAGGTTCAGCGGGCACAGCCTGTGCTGTAATCAATCAATCCCCTGGACCCCGAGTTCAGGGAGTCTCAGAGTTTTATACCCAGCGTGTAAGGGGAGGGGCTCAGAAGTTCACAGTCTGCAGAAGTTCACATGAAATCAGCTTTTTCTCTCACTGTTCTGGGCAAGTTAACCCTCCAAGGACAGCACCTGAGAAGGGGAGAGCTTCTTCTCCCCTCCCTTTCCTCCCCTGCCAGCTGTTACCATGGGCCCATTTGTAACTTAAGAATGTAGACATCTCTGTGAAGCCCAGCTCAAGGCAGAGGCCTTGTTTGCACAGTTCTACAAACTACTATACTGGATACTAGTAAGGGGGTGTCCAGCACCTGGAGTGCTCGTATCTTCTCGGCCAGTGGCCAAGTAAACAGGGCGACATGAAAAGAGGAAGTTTATCTAATTGGACTCTTTTGCTGACAGTCGTAACATCAGCCATGGGGAAGAGGGCTTTTCTGTGGAGGAAGGGGTGCCACTTCAAGAGGACAGTCTCCAACTTCCCAGCCTCACTCAAAATCGACCTCCTTGAGCTGACCTGACTTGCCTTACCTTTATAGACTGCCTGCCTGTCTAATTCTGGCTTCACCACCTCTGACAGGTCCTCCCCTCTCAGTAAACAGCACCTCGGCTGGGGACAGGCCTGCACCCCAGGGGCCTGTGGGGACACTTCAGATCCAAACTGCAGTGCTGCAGGAGATATTCTGTATGCCTTTAAGAGAGTGCGGAGCAGGTGGTTGCCAGTCTGGTCAGCTCAACGGGCTTGGGCTTTGTTTCTGCAGACCACACTTGCCTTGCATCAGTGTCCCAAGCCAGGGTGACCAGCTGCTCTAGGTCACATGGGGCTGAGGTGCCAGAGGCCTTCCTCAGTGTTCCCAGCCCTTCTTCCACCTTTGTGCCCACAGGGCTGCGCCATGTGGGGCTCTCCTGGCTCCGGCCCTTCCCCAGGACACGACTGGCCGCCGCTGCTTGCTGCGTTATTTGGTGTCAGGCTCATGGTGTGGAAGGAGGGGCTTCCATGGTCCTGAGTCTTAGATGAGCCCCTGCGTCTGGGCCTCCGAGCTGGGTCCTTGAGGGCATCCCTGCCCTCCCAGGCAGTCGGCTCTGCCTGTCCTTGTGGTTAGCCGGGGGTGGGGGACATCTGCCCCTCCTTCAGCAGCCGAGGTCTCACTGACCTTGTCCCAGGGCTGAAGGCTCTGCCTGCTGCAGAAAACACAATGGGCAAAGGACAACCCTTGTGTCTGTTTCCAGGGTACCGTGGTCACCACTGCATGCCTGGGCCACCGGGGGCTCTGGTCTCCAGGTGCTGCCCTGGGAAGGCCCATAGTACAGAGCAGCAGCCGTCCGTTGGAGGCCCCGCAGCCTGTATGTGCCCCCGAGGAGGCTCTACCTGCTCTGTCCCCACACATTTGCATGGCGGCCCCCTCCTCCTCCCCGGATCTGTCAAATATGGCAGAGGTCAGGCCACCCATCTCTCCCTGAAGGGCTCTTCCCTCTGCAGGGCCGGCTGACCTGGTTGTCTTGGGCCCAGGCTCTCTGGAGGGCTCAGGCAAGCTGCAGGTCTGGTGGCTCACCAGGCTTCCTCGGGCAGGAGGACGCAGTCCTACCTCACACCTCCTGTCACAAGAGGAGGCAGGAACCTGAAAGAGAAGCTCCCTTTGCATAAGAGGCATGTTTCCAGAATGCTCCACCCTCCTTCTGGGGCTAGTGGTCCAGAGGGCCCCGAGCGGGCAGGTCATCGAGGGACGGGAGCCTGTGCTCACCAGGCTGGGAAGGGGTGCAGGTCCTGTGGAGGGGGGGTGGGGAGGCCAGCTCTCAGGTGTGGAGCCAGACGTGACAAGAGCAGAGCAAGCGAGAGTCACGGAGCCACCCAGAACAGACTTTGAGTCCAAAGGGCAGGACTGCCCCATGGCGCTGGAGCCTGCTCCCAGAGCAGGGGCTGGCGGTGCACTGCCCCCAGGCTGCCCGACACTGCAGCAGGTGCTTCCTGCCCGGTGGAGCAAGGCCAGCGTGGCCAGAGCGAGAGGCCTGGCACACCCAGCACCAGCGAGGGGCTGTGAGGGCAGACATGAGCAGCTCCAGGGGTCCGTGGGGACCGCATGGGAAAGAAGGAGGCCACCGCTCCTCCCAGAAGTGCAACCTCAGCACCAGAAGCAATCTTCACTGGTCAGCTGCACAGCTGTCCACTTTAACTGAGGCCCCAGATCACCATTTCCCGTTTGGAAGGAATGGGGAGCTCTTCTCCAGACCCCTGGCTCCTGCAGCTACAGCATGCTGTGGCCCAGATCTTAGAGTTCACAGACCTGACCCGACACAGCCTGGGCCAGCCCCGCGCTGTTTCACAGGGCCTCCCTCTGGGCATCCAGGAGCCGGGTCTGGCACCAGGCACATCCAGAGGCCCTGGGCTCCCTGCTGTCTCCCTGGGAGGCAGCCAGGACAAGCAGAGATGCCATCCACTAATGACCCTCTCAACCTGAGAATCTGAAACTGAGGCTTTTTACAAGGGGCCACGGAACAGCCGGGACTTCCCCAGGTTTGCAGCACAGCAAAGGCCCAGGTTCAATCTAAGTTCTGGGAACAACACAGAGCCAGGCCGACCCTAAGCACCACTGGTGGGTCATCGTCCCCAAGTCCACCGTGTACAGACGAGCACACTGCCACCAGCATGGAGTCTGGGACATGTTTGTCCCTCTTCCTTTTCCTTTCATATGTGTCCTCTAGTCCTCCCCTGACCCCTGGAATTCACCCCCCCCCAGCTACAGGGTGGACTCTGGTCATTCCCATAGCCCTCAGTCCCCCAGGGCTCTGCCTGGGTGCTCCTCTGGAGGAAGCCACCTTCTCACCCAGGGCCCCTGTGGTGCTTCTCAGCTTCTCCCTCGGAGAAAATGTGCACCTGGGCACTGGCTGCTCATCAAGGAAGACTTAACAAGGACCAGTCCCCAGGGAACATGGGCTCACGCCGTCTGACTCATCTCAGGTCCCTAGACAGGAAAGCAGCCACCCAGAGAGACAAAGGCCCCGCAGATGCCTCGGTGGGAAGGTGGGAAGGTGGGAAGTTGGGAAGGATCTGCCGCCCCTTTCATGGCTTTCCTACTGGGACCTCGAGCAGAACTCCAGGGAAACCTGGCTCTGGTGGGAGTGGCGGCACGCAGGTTTTGTGATGGGTGAGGGCAGGCAAAGCCTGGGCTCCAGCCCGGGCTCCAGCCCTCAGCCGCAGACCCATCTTACCTGGTCACTTTCCCAGAAGATGCCATTCCTAAAAACCGCTTTAGATCAACACAACACATCTTGTTTTGAAGCTCATCCATTCTACACCCTACACCGTGCAGAACCCAGCATATGTTCTGTCCCCAGTTCTAAACTTGAGATTCTCACCCAAGGCCAGCAGTGGACGAAAATTTCTCTTCCCCAAGGCGGGTCACGGCAGCTCATATGCGTCCTGCCCTCTGCCTTTAGTAGGCTGTAAAGGCATGCCCTGACCCACCTGTCCACTGGTAAATGGTAAGATCCCCTCCTTCCAGAGGGGTCCTGCAGAGGCCAAGGAGGACCTGCGGCCAGCCCTGCGGGGACGCTGCCCAGCCGTTAGCATTAGCTCAGACCCCTTTTTTTTGTTCCATCGCACTTCAGGACAGTTGTCCATGCTTCAATTGTGGCTGTGCGAGGAAGCCCCCATAAGGCCTGGGAGAGTGGGGTCAGGGGGCTTCTGGAGGGTAGCACTCCGGGAGGCCATGGGAACTCTGCACCTGTCCCCCACACATCACCCTGCACACCTCTCCATGTGTTCCCCGAGTTCTCCAAGCCCCTGGAGCCTGGAGTGAAACCCGAGGAGGGGTCACAGATGGCCAGGAGCACAAGGAAAACACCTGGGGCCGAGATGTGCCTCTGAAGTGGGTTGCCTCTGTCTCCGGGTGGACAGCAGCAAAATCAAACCGAACCAGAGCACACCTGGCTGGTACTGCTGCCGCAGAACTGCATGCTTGCTGGAGGGGAGACCCACACCTGGCCAGAGGCCTGCGGTGCTGACGTGGTGCCCAAGCCCGTACTGAGGCTGGGCGGCAATGGCCAGCGATCCTCGGTGTTTCCAGGTCTCGGCCTTCTGACCCACTGGGCAGCCTGCACCTCCCACCTGCCGAGAGTCAGGATCGCCAGGTGACGCGTGTGGTCGGTCCAGGCTGGTGAAATGACTGCTGTTCTGGAAGCCCCTGAGGTCTAGAGTCCAGTGTGCTCTGCTCTCCTTCTTCTCCCCATGTCCCCAGAATGAAACCATGTCCACTGCCTCTGGGAGAAGCCCAGGGTGGACGAGAGCACTGTTGAAATGAGGCTGGGCAGGACCTGCTAGGGGTGCTTGACAGGTGGACAGGCTGGAAAAGCCAGAAATTCCCAGAGATCAACAGTCGGAAAAGGTCTCATCTCTTGGACCACTTCCTCAGGAGGGGCTGCAACGGGCTGGAAGTCCCCACAGTTCAGACGGTTCACAGGCTGGGAGTCTGTGCCCCCAAACTCACATGTTGAAAGCTTCACAGAGGTGAATGTAGGAGGAACCGGGGCCTTCTTGGCATGTTATTCATTGTTTCCTCATTGAATACGTAACAAGCTTTGTGCACACCAGGTGCTGTCTTCATTGTACAAGTGCCGCAGTGGGAATCAGATTTCAATTTACAATCTGCCCATTATGTCACGGATGCTCTTCTCCCATGTCCTGGGGAGGTCATGCAGCGCTGGTGTTGGGAAAGGGTCTGTGATAGAGGGAAGTTGTTTTGGAGGTCACTGGGAAGGTCAGGTGCTGGCACAGCTGCCTGTGAGTGAGATTACAGGACACTGCGGGAGGGAATGCCCAGGGGGCTTGAAGAAGCCACCTGCTGTGCCATCCATCTGTCCAGCCAGGCCCAGGCAAAGGGAGCTGCTGTCTCCACCTCACCCTTGAGTTAAACCACTGGAGTCTACAGGTTCTCCCAGGAAAAGTGAGACATTTCACTGCATTTTTGGTAATTTAGGGAGGCTTCACTACAGAAAGAAAAGGCAAGTTAATAGCCAGTTTTCCCCAGATCCATCCTCCCTTCTTTCTGGACAGCTGGAGAATACATTTTCAGAAATCAAAGAATCAATTTAATTTCTATGTTGTTACTGGTAATTAAGACCCAAGGAGTTATTGCTTGAGTATAGACAGAAACGATCCCAACCTCTCAGGATCTATAAAATGCGTGTCTGAGTTAGTGTACCTCAAAGGGCTTAAGGGTGACAGCACCGGAGGTGAGTCTCTAGGAGAGGAGGAGGAGGCAGGCCTAGCGCCCCGTCACCATGCCGCCATGTCCTTGCAGGGCTGGCCCAGCTGGAGTCTGCCTCACATCCCACACAAACTGATGTCCATCTACCCAAGTGCAAGGAGACGTGATTTCTAGGGCACCGAGAGATGCAGTCCAGCCAAGGTGCCACTGTCCCCTCAGGCACCATGCCCACCTGTGTCCAGACCTCCTCTGGCTCCTCAACAGCCCAACCCACACCCTTCGGGTACACCTGGCTCTAGGGCAGGCACTGGGAGGGGCCTGGACTGTAGCTGCACTCTGACACGGGCCAGGTCCCTCCTTTGAAGACAGAGGTATTTTGACCTCTTGGTCAACTCCACTGAGAAGGAGAGCTGAACAAGGTTCACGACCCAAGTTTAACTCTCTTCTGACTTTAGACAAATGTGCAGTGGAGACGATTATCCTCACCTCATTCAAGGCAGAGAAAAATATGGAGAAAATAGGTTGGTCCCTCTCTTTTCTGTTACAGAAAGAAGATGAAGTCAGCACATTCCTGGAAACTGAACCCATTAAGTAGGCAGGTATGGCTACTCCTCTTCTTGAGATGAAGAGACTGAGGGTCAGGCAGTGAAACCAGCAGGTGCACAGCCAGTGGCTACATCTGCTTCCTCTGCAAAGGAGCTGCAGCTGATGTCTGTGGCATCAGGAAAGAAAGCTGGTGTGAGGAGGGAAAGATGGGGGTGCACAGACCCTCAGGCATGAGCTGGAAGGACATGCAGACCAAGGGAACCCGGGCCAGGTCTCGGGACCTCTTGGTGAAGGGGCCTCTGTCGCAGAGCTACACACATGGGTGAAGAGTCTGGGAACCTGGTGGAGGTCAATGCTGCCTGAAGTACCAGGCCAAGGATGTCACACATGGAAAACAGGTCACCTGTGACTGGGAACAGGTGTGTCTCCTTCCAAATCTGCATACCTTTCATCTCCTCCTCTTGCCCGGTGACAGCATGTCCACCTTGTCTTGCTCCTCATCTCAGAGCAAGCAGTCACCCCGTCACTGTCATGCCAACAGTGGGCTTCTGCAGAGGTCCCCTGTCAGGCCAAGTCCCTACTGGTCCTAGCTTGTTGACAGCTTTGAACATCAGGGTGTTGATCTGATCAAATCAATGTTCTTCCTACAGCCACGGACAGCGCGTGCTGTTTTATTTGGGAATGTCAACACGTCAGGTTCACGGTTTTGCAGATGTAGAAAATGTCACATGAATCCAACTGCGCGGTCGCCTCGCACCAGTCCTACCTCTGCTGGGTGCCATGCACAGCTGCCACTTGTGTGCTCCCGAGGGACGAGGACGCAGGGTCTTCTCTCCTTGGATGGCCTGGGCCTGGCTGTGTGTCCCTGCAGTGCTGCCACTGCAGGCGGAGGAGTCTCCGTGCTCCTGATTTCTGTAAGGCCTCCTGAAGGCCTGCAGTGGACCCACTGAGGATCTCGAGTGTCCTTTTACTGGAAGATTTTAGCCACACACTCAAGTTCTCCGGTAGCTGCGGACCCCTTGAATGGGTCTGGCAGTTTGTCTGTGAAGCCCCCCGCCCGCGTCATCTGAGTCCACGTGGGTCGAGCTGTGGTCCCCCTCAGGGTGCGGGGTCCCTGCCGAGGTCCTCTCTGCCATTCACATGTCAGCAGTCGTGTCTGCCTTTTCCTTGTCTTGATAGAGCATTTCACTGCTGCAGAAGTTTACTGATATTTTCAAAGACTGAGCTTTTGGCATCATTGATTCTATTGCTTTTCTGCGTTCAGTTTCTTTGTGCCTCTCATCAACTTGGCATTGTCCTTTCTTTTAGAGTCTAATATGAGCATCGAAGTCTACGTTTTCTTCAAGCCGTGCTGCGGTGTGTCCCACACATTTCAATATGTGGTGTTGTCATTTTCAGTCAGCACCAAATAGCCTCCAGCCTCTCAAGACCTTTAATAATGGACGACAGAAATGTACTGTTTAATTCCCAAGTGCTTAGAGATCTTATGATGGCACAAGAATACTGGCTTGTGATATGCTAATAAGAATACTTTATTAATTTTTAGTTTAATACTTCACATCATTTGGTATTTAGATGTGGCAAAAGGTCTTTCATAAACCAGGAGCTGTTTATGATGACTCCTCGTGCACTTGACAAGCAGGTGCGCTCTCCCTGTCTGGGGCACTGCTCTACAGAAGCCACCTAACCCAGCTGGACCGGCTACCATCTGGTCCAACCAGGTCCTTGCTGGTTTCCATCTGTGGTCCTCGGGTGACTCAGACTATGGCTGAGTCACCTTCTGTGACTCCTCGGGTGAACTGGTCTTACTCCCCAGGCTCCGTGGGTTTCTGTGTGACTGGCAGCTGTTGCTAGGTGTCTTCTTGGGAACCACTCTTCTGAGCTCACGTAACTGCCCTTACTCTGAAGTCGACTTTTTCTGATACTTATATAGCCACTCCAGCTTTTTAAAAAAATTCTGTTTTAATTAGTTATATATGGCAGTAGAATGCACTATGGAGTATAATTTCTTCTGGTTATACACAATGTAGAACCCCACCAGTCATACAGTTATATATGCACATAAGGCAATAACATCTGATTCATCCTACTGTCTGTCCTTCCTACCCCCAAACCCCTCCCCTCCCTTCTACCTAAAGTGCCTCTGTTCTTCCCTCCCCCTTGGGAATCAGCATCCGCATATCAGAGAAAACACTTGGCCTTTGGCTTTTGTGGCCTGGCTTATCTCCCTTAGCATGGTCTTCTCCAGATCCACGTATTTACTGGCAAATGGCATGATTTCATTCTCCTTTAAGGCTGAGTCTAGCTTTCTTTTGATTAGCGTTTACATGGTATGTCTTTTTACCCTTTTTGGTTTATTTAATGTCATCGTGTAATTTGTACACCATTCAATTCACCCACTAGAAGTTCAAGACAATGGGTTTTTGGAATATCCAGTCATGTGACCATCATAACCAATTTGAGAGTATGTTCATCTCTCCAAAAAGAACTTCCCACTCTTAAGCACCTTCCATGGTAAGCTCCCAGGCCTGAGCAGCAACCACTGACCCACTTTCTGCCTTTACAGAGGACCTGTTCTGAATTTTCATATGAATGGAATCATGTACTATGTGGGCCTTGAAAATTTCTTCTACACACCTGTCATAAAGTTTTCAAGTTTCATCCAAGCCGTAGAATGTATCAGTTCTTAATTCCTTTTGATGGCCAACTGATCACATTGTATGGACATCACACTTTGCTTATCCTGCATCATTCATGGGCACTTGGGCTGCTTCCACCTTTGGCTACTATGAATAACACTGCTCCGAACACCCATGTTCCAACTCTGTGTGTGGACCTGTTTTCATCTGTCCCCAGGTACAGACCTACAGGTGAAACTGGCTGGCCACACGGTGATTCCCCAGGTCAGTGATCCAGGGGACCATTCAACTGTTTCCCAATCAGCTGTGTCATTTGTCTCCCCACAAACTGCATGCCAGGGCTGGCTTCCCCACACCTCACCCACATTTGCTAATAGGACTCTCCATTCCAGCCACCCTAGGGAGTGGGGATGTGACATCCAATCATGGCTTTAACTTGTATCTCCTTGATGACTAATGACATTCACCCATCTTTTCATGTTCTAAATACATATATCCTTATTTGATTTGCATGTGTCAGGGTTGTCTTTTCACCTTCTTGATGGTGTCCTTAGAATCAAAACAGTTCTTAATTTTGATGAAGCCAAATTCATCTATTTACTTTGACTCCTCAGGCTTTTGGTAACTCATTGAAGGATGTGTTGCCAAATCCCAGGTCACAAGGATTTACTCCCATGATTCATGGGTTTTAGTTTTTGGTCTTTTATTTGAGTCTTTGACTCATTTTGAGTTGATTTTCGTACCTGGGATGAGGAAAGTTCCACTGTTTGGCATGGCTCTATCCACTGGGCCCACTAACATCTGTTGAAAGGACCACTCTTTCCCCATTTAATGGTCTTGGCACCTTTGTCCAAAATCAGATGGCCATGGATGGTTTTCTTTATGGATTCTCAATCTCTTCCATTGATCTATATTTCTGTCTTTGGGTCAGTACCACTCTGTTCTTGATTCCCACTGCATTGTTCTAAACTTTAAAATCAGAAAGTATGAGTCCTCCTACTTTGGTCTTCATTTTCAAAAATGGGGTAGCTATTTTAGATTTTTTGGAATTCTATATCAATCTTAGAATCAATTTGTTAATCTCTACAAAAAATATCAGTTGCTGTTCTGTTAGGGATTGTTTTCAATCTATAGAAAATTTGGGAAATACTGTCATTTCTAACAATGTCACGTTTCCTGATCATGAACATGCGATGCATTTTCTCTCAGGTCTTTAATTCCTTTCATCGTGTTTTGGAGTGTTTAAGTTTCATACAATTTAGTGCTGAGGCCCATTGGTGCAGGGCTCTTTCTTTACTGTTAGTATAATGATTAGTAATTCAATTTCTTCACATAAATCTAGATTTTCTGTTTTTTCTTGAGTCAATTTTGGTAGTTTATTTCTAGGAATTTTCTCATTTCCTCTAAGTCATCTAACAGTTGCTATCCCAGTATTCTTTTACAGTTCTTTTTATTTTTATAAGCTCATAAATAATGCTCTTTTATTTCTAACTCTAGTGATTTGAATCTGTTTTTCTTGGTCAGTCTAGCTATAAGTTCACAGTTTAGTTGGTTTTTTTTGTTTTGTTTTGTTTTTTCAAAGAAATAGTTTCTGATTTCATTGATTTTCTCCATTGTCTGTTTTCCATTTTGCTAGTTTCCAGCTTGTCTCAGATTCAGTGTGCTCTTCTTCCCAGTGTCTTGAGTGGAAGGTCAGGTTATTGATTGGAGAGCTTTCTTAATATAGGCATTTGCTGCTATAAATCTCCCTCTAAGTCCTGCCTCAGACGTATCCCATGAATCTGGCCTGTGCTGTTTTCATTTGCTTCCATCTGGAGGACACAGTGTTTTACGGTTCCCTTATTAAGTTCTCCTTTGAACCACTGGTTATCTAGGAGTCTATCTTTAAATTTCTACCTATTGACGAGTTTCTCAAAACCAATTTTTCCTACTTTTTCTAATTTTATTCCCAAGTGGCTAGAAAACATACTTTGTATTATTTCTCTCCTAAATGGCAGAAGTTGGGTTTGGGACTAACACATGATCTGGCCTGGAGAAAGGCTCCATGTGCACTTGAGAGGAGTGTACCCCTGTTCTTGGACAGAGTCTCTTCAGACATCTGTTGGGCCTCGTGGGTCTGCAGTGCTGTTACAGTCTTCTGACCTATTGCTCTTCTGCCTGGGGTTCCATCAGTTACTGCAAATGGGATGCTGAACTAACTGCCTCTCCATTCACTTCTGTCAATCGTTGCCTCCGGTATTTTGGTGCTATGTAAAAAAGGAGACCGAGAATTCCATCATTTACTTACGTCTGTTATTTTAATCCCAGTGAGTTCTTACAGACTGCACAGCACTGGGCTCTCTTTTATCAACCTTCTCTGACAATCCCTTCTTTCTGGGAGGTTTGGACTGTTAAGATTTAATATTTAATTCATGTGCTTGTCTTCAGGAGTATCATTTCCTCGTTTCTCTTTACCGCCTTCTTTTAAGCATTTTGTGGCAATCTATTTTTTGCCTTTACCCTACCTCTGTGTAAAGTGTGTGCAGGGGAGGCTCGAAGGGTAACAGCTGGCTTTCCACGGTGTACGTAGGATACTCTACCTCTGCAAGTTGAATGAAGAAACTATCACTGACAGGTCTCTTGACTCCTATAATGTTCACTCCTAACACTTCTGACACCAAATACGTAATTTTTCAACAACCAATTCTCCCAACTTTCCTGATACCAACTGGACAACCAAACGAAGATTAGAAATGCCCAAATCCCTGGATTTTCCTGAATAACAGTTGTGAGAGAGACCTGCTATTCCTACTGAGCTGCTTTCAGCCATTCCTCTCGGTTTGTGCTAACAGGTTGACTCTTGGTAGCTTCAGAAAGCAGGCTGGTTGCCAGTGAAACTACGTCTGATTGGAGTTAGACATCCCAGCCTCACCCCACATATCCTCTGAGAGTGGATGGAAACTGAGCTAACCACCAAGAGCAAAATATTTAATCAATTGTGCATATGTAATGGAATCTCCATAAAAACCCTAAATTAGGGGCTGGGGCTCAGTGGCAGAGTACTTGCCTAGCATATGTGAGGCACTGGGTTCGATTCTCAGCACTGCATATAAATAAATAAAGGCCCATTGACAACTAAAATATATTTTTTAAAAATTAAAAAAAAAACAACAACAACCCTGAACAATGGAATTTGGAGATCTTCCAGGCAGGTAAACACATCCAAATGCATGTACGCCAACTGCATGAGGACAGAACTCCTGTGGTTGGGATTCCTCCGGGCCCTGCCCTATATACCTCTTTACCCAGATATTCATTGATCCCTTTATAATATCCTTTATAATAAGTGTTTTATCTGAGTTCTGTGAGCTCTTCAAGCAAATCGTTGAATCCTGGGAGGGGGGTTCATGGAAATTCCTAATTTATACCCAGTCAGAAATATAGGAGGTGAGAAATTTGCAATTAGCATTTGAAGTGGGGCAATATAAGGGACCCCTTAGCCTGTGGGTTCTGACGCTAACTATCCAGAGCTAGCATCACAATAAAAATGAAGAATAGATATCCAGTTGGTGCCCAGAGAGTTGGAGAACTGACTGTTTATATGGGAAAAAGCCCACATATTTTGTGTCAGTGTTAGGATTAAAAATGATTCACATGCATCAACATACAACATGTACATTGAAAACCCAACAGATTAGCTGGTTGTAACCATCAAATCATATTTTTTAAACCCAAAAGGCTAGTCTACATTTACTCATACAATTACTATTCCTGATGTTTACTATTCTCCTCTGGTATCATATCTTTTCCTTTACTGATTCTCTTAGAGCAGGTCTCCTACCAATGGATTCTCTTACTTTCCCTTAATTTGAAAATATTTTTATTTAACCTTCATTCCAGAAGAAGATTGCCAATAGAAATAGGATTCTGGTGGACATTTACTTTAGAACGTAGAGCTTTCACAATTTCTGGACAGAGACCTATGTTCATCTGAATGTTTTCCTCCCTAATAAGTCAACGCCTTGCTTTAGTGTTCACTAGACATTTTTATCAAGTTATCAGCAGTTTATGATGTATCTAGACATAGATTTCTTTTTGGGTTTGCTATAGTTCTCAAATCTGTAAATTTATGCCATAGCTCAGTATTTTTCAAATTATTTTTATTTTTCTTTCAAAACAACATATTGAACACCTACTATAAGCCAGGCACTGGGTCATGCTGCAGATACAAAAGTCTACAAACTAGATATACCTCGTCCTTTGTCATTGTGGAACTTATTATGCAGGAGGGAAAATGGCAGTAAAACCCAATAATTTTAAAGGGAGGTAAAGGTCGAAAAGGAAATAAGTGTGGTGGCGAAACAGAGAAAGTAGGGCAATTTCGGAGACCATTTGTCAACACCTCCTACCACATGAATTCAGCATTAGTTTGTCAAGTTTCATTGTCTTACTCCTACGAGGACTGAAAGAAATACATTTATAGACTTGGAAAGCATTGACTCATTTACATCATGGAATCTTCTTATCCAAGTACATAGTACCTCTATTTATTTAGGTATTCCTGGGTCTCTTTCAGCAGAGATATGTAGTTTTGTGTGTGTTCCAAATAGATTAATCCTGCGAATCAAGTTTGATGACACACATTTTGTTTTTCAATGGCAAATACTATAAGCTTCTATACTATCTGGATTCTATGTTAGAATGCTTCTAAAACTGTCCACTGACATTTGCTATAATTTTTTCATAGATCTCTTGACCTGAATCAGGGAATCAACAGTATATTCATTGTTTTCTTAAGAACACAAAAAAAATTATACTTATTTGGTCTGGCTATCATTTCTTGGTAAACAGAAACTACTCTCAGTTATACAGGAAAAGAAAGAAGAAAATACCATTTTCACTAATGATCCATATTTACTTTTATTAATTTCCTCCGTTTGTCTGTAAATGAAAGACTTTCTAAATGAAGGAGCTAGCTTCACCTCTTCAAGTAATTCAGTAAATCTGAATTCCACTAATAAGAAATGTCTGTTTATCATTGAATTAGTTTTCAGTGCTGTGACAAAATTCCTGAGGACAATCCATTTAAATGGAGGAAAACTGATTCTAGTCCATGGTTTCACAGGTCTTAGTCTGTGATGGTTTGGCTCTATCACCTCGGGTCTGTAGAGAAGTCAAACATCTAGTGGGAGCAAACAGTTGACAAAGCTGCCCACATTGGCTGGTAAGAGGGGAAAACAGGACAGGAAGGAGCCAGGGTCCCCAAGTACACTAAGGGTATGTTTCCAATGACCCAACTCTTGCCACTCAGCCCCACCTTCTCACGTATCCACCGCGCCCAATGGCCCCATCAGCGGGACCATCATCTGGGGATGTTTAAGATCCAAACCCTACAACCATCTTTTAAATATGTGGCTCATGGCGTGAAGGGATCTTACCATCCTGAGATGGGTTAGTAATGAGCTCCACATGCAGGGATCTGACAGTTCCACCAGTCACTGTGCTGGATTGTGGTTTAGAGTAAAGCAAACAAGGAGGAAACTTCACAGAGGAGCTTAGTTCGTAAACACGAACAGGGCGTA
The DNA here is from genome assembly GCF_964194105.1 of Spermophilus citellus. NCBI lineage: Eukaryota > Metazoa > Chordata > Mammalia > Rodentia > Sciuridae > Spermophilus > Spermophilus citellus. The sequence continues at coordinate 172,559,865 of NC_138186.1, read as the reverse complement.
GACCTCCATTAGTACTGAAAGGATGACAAAAGGTGACTGAAGGATGTCACAGTACATACTCAACCTGACGTCTCACTGTTTCCAAAGGAAGATTACATTGGCTGTGATACAAGTCAAAATCAGCAGCTACACACACCAGAACTCTCTTTTACTTACGTGAGAGTACGATTATGAACAGCCTTTGGGGAGGGCACTCTGCTGTTCACGGTCATTCTAAGTCCAGGCTTTTTCCCTCTTGTGGCTCCACCGTCCTCTAGGGCCTTGGGGTCACTCCAAAGGGCTCAAGCTAGGTTGAGTGCTGACAGGTGGCAGCCTCTGGATGCTTAATGCAGCCCTATCCCTTGTCCCCCTCAGGAACACTGGAGGCTTTAGGCAGTGACGGACATTTAGGATGATGATCTTGGTCAGTGGAAGATCCTCAACTACTGAAGAAGTTACACCATGAAAGAAAAACCATCAGGAATATTAGGGGCTGTCGTTGTAGCTCAGTTTTTGAGCACTTGCCTCGCATGCGTGAGGGTCCAATCCTCAGCACCACATAAAAAAGTAAATAAAGTGTTTAAAAAAAGAGAGAGAGAGAGAGAATTGATTAAGGACCTTGCATTTTAATTATGATTTCAATATTAAGTTTCCAAGTCTTCCATTTAGAGAGAAACTGTCTAGTGAGAGTGGCCCAACTCTGAGTCATCTTGTCAGCTGGGATTTCCCTGGGGCAGTGAGGCTGGATGAGGACTGCCGGTGAGGACCTCTACAGTGCGGCTGCTATTACATAACAGAACTGACTCTCGGTGTGCACATTACTTCTCAAACCACAGAAGCAGACCACAGTGGAAATTCAGCTCACCCGGAGCGTCGCAGCAAGATGGCCTGCAAGGCTTCTGACTCGGGCGTGCCTTCTGCGGCGGCTATCTCTACTGCTACTTCAGCCTACACAGTTAAGGAAAAGTCACTGATGTCAAACTACACACGTCTGTGCGAACATCAGATGCCAGCCGCCCTGGTATATGCGATAGTGCTGACCATGCCGTGACTCACAGGGAAGAGTCGGAAGTCCTGGACCTTAGATCTTGGGGTAAGAGTTTGCTCAGGGTTGACACTCAGTCCTACAGGGAGGCTTCCTGGGAGATATTGTAAACATTGCTCCTCTTTCAATACAAAAATAAAGCTGTGAGAACTCTGAAGGTCTTCATCAGCTTACATTTTGAAGATGATTTAGGTTGCAGGATAAAGCTGACCTGTGGAAACAGCCAGCTGAGCATTCACACCAATGCATGAGCCCATGTGTTCCAGGACCCTCAGCATGGGTAGGAACGTCTGCCGGTTTGAGCTATTCTTGAAGCAAGGAACTGGGAGTAGTTTTCTTTTTGGGGGGGTCTTTTTTTGTTACCAGAGATTGCACCCCGGGGTGCTTAACCACTGAGCCACATCCCAGCCCTTTTAGATTTTGAGGCAGGGTCATGCTGACTTACTTAGGACTTGGCTAAATTGCCAGGTCTGGATTTGAACTTGTGATCCTCCTGCCTCAGTCTCCAGAGTCATTGGGATTACAGGCACCTGTCTAGGAGATGATTTTTGCCAAATCAGTATAGTTGAGAATATTTCCTCCCAGCAGGCCTTTGTGACTGATAAATCCTGAAAAGTCACAGCTGATGGATGTGGTAAGAGAATGTGTGTGGCTCACTCCTGACCCACGAACCTCCCGGCAGCAGGATCTGCTGATGGTCTGTTCTGAAAGCAGCAGCCCAGAAGCCAGGTCACAGCACCAGGTGCACAAGGGCGAAGCCTGCTGGGGGCCTGCTGCCCACAGCCCTCCTCTGCCCAGTCCCTCCCTCTCCCCACTCAGCCTCTCCCCACAGCCCGAGCGCCCAGGGCTCACTTTCTCCTCTGCCCACCTCTTCTGCTCCCTCTCCATCTTCACACGACCACGATGAACCAGTTGAGGCCTTTGTTTTTCTTATAAATTTAATCAATTTCCCTCTAAAAATCTTTAGTTGCAAGTTTCCTGAGCCCTCAATTTATTTACTCAGATTTAAAAAAAAAAAAAAAACAAAAAGGTTCTCTAGGAGGTAAATGCCAAATATTTCTTTAAGCCTAGCCATATTTTGTTTTTTCTTTTTCACATAAGTGGAAGTAGCTGCAGATAAATCGCCCTCAGAACCCAAGTGGTATGACTTGAAAAGGCAAACTGAGTGAATGGCCTGTTTTTATGGTCAGTACTACTGGGCGTATTACAAGTGTCTTTTGAAAATACCTAAACACGAACCCAAAACGTGATTTTTCAGTACTCTTTGGAGGGACGCTTGTAAATATGACTCTTGGTGACTGCTCCTGCCAACTCTGACACAACTTCCCTGGACAACAGATTCTCTTAGAGCAGGTCCTCTTATGGAGCCCCGAGCCATCTGTCGCAGCCACCTGTCCGCGGGTCCCTGGAAGTCCCATGTGCCTTCTTTATGAAGTCTCCTGCTCCTTCACCAGGGAAGGATCTGCCAGGCAGCCTGAGGGTTGCAGCTCCAGCCGAGGGCAGTGTCTTTGCCTGCCCAGCAGAAATGGCTCATTCTCAGTACTAGGAGGTGGGCACGGGACACCCTTGGTCCAGGAGCCTCCCATAAGCCAGATGTCTAAGGAGAATTCTTCTTTTTAAACCTTAGGGAGCAAAGCATCAGTCCCTCTCCCTCTCCACAGCCAGGACATAGCCCGGGAGCATCAGCACCATGGGAAGGGCACAGAAGCCCGGCCCCCTCAGCACACCAGCGCTAGGCTGCCAGAAACCCACTGCCCCGTGACCCACTGCCCCGTGACCCACTGCGACGTCCGGTGAGCAATCACACTCACTGTCAGGTTTACTTGCTATTTTGCCTATGAGATACACTTTTTATAACCAGAAATTGACAAACTGTTTGTCCGAAGCTCATATAACATCTATTTCATCATGTACAGCTAAGAATATTTTGGTCCCTGACTTTCTAGGGAATCTAGCCTTTAAGAAAAAAATCAATTGATTTTCAGTACTGTGAAGGTCAACGAAGCCGTTTGGACACTCGTGTGTGTTGCTCCCCCTTCACTACAGAGCAGAGCCCTCTCCAGTGACAGAGGACAATGAAACAAAACTGGTCAATCTAGTAAATCAGCGGGTTAATGCTCACCTTTCCACAGGGAGATCACACACAGCCACGAAAGGCTCTTGCCCAAAATTTACTTAAATCCAGCTGAAGAAGCCAAATTGTGAAACACCCCAGGAAGTGGCACAGCACATGGTTACATGCCTAAAACCGGGAATGACACAAAGCAGTCATGATGCAACATGCACATACGGGACAGGCGGAGGAACAGCAGCACGCATCCAGGGGAGAGGGGCCACGACTGCAGGAAGAAAGGCTTCCGTATCTCACTAGAACAAGCAGGACAGACTTGAGTGGACACACTGAGAAGTATGTGTAAGCCCCAGAGTGACATTAAAAAAACATTAAAAACAGTGAAAACAGTAAAGAAATTAGAAAATACACATCTGATCCAAACAAAAGCAGTCAAGAAGCAACAAAGAAAACAAGACTTAGAAAACAAAAATCAAAACTGCAGACATACATCCAACAGTATAAATAAAAAATAAATAAATCAGACATTCCAGAGACAACCTGAAATTCAAAGACATAAATAGGTTGAAAGAAACAGGTATATCATGCCAACAGGAGCATAAGAGCAAGAATGCTGCGTTAATATCCAACAGAGTAGACACTAGAACAACAACAAAACAACTACTAGAGGGTTGTTCAGTGATGATCAAAGGGCCAAGCCTTTATGAACACATAACAACCACAAACACAGGCACACTTAGCAACAGAGTTCCAAAACACAAGAAGCAAGAAATGACAAAGGAAGAGGTAGAAATGCCCTATTTAAAAAAATAATAATAATGAATAGAACAATTAGGAATAAAGGTCAACAAGGAAACAGAAGATTTGAACATCACTACAAACTAGGTTAGAAACCACCACCATAGGAGTTCACCCAACATCATCAGAATACACACACACACACACACACACACACGCCCAAGTGCAAATCAATACCACAAGGAGACATTACATCACAGTCACTAGAACTGCCTCTACCTAAAACGAGGGAAAAGAGTGAGTGCTGTAAGGAGGTGGAGAAATGGAAGCACCAGAAGTCGCTGGGAATATAAAATGGTACAGCTGCTTTGGAAAGCAGTTTGGCAAATTCTGAGAATAGAGCCATCAAACATGTTAAAACCCCAATGGGTATATGTACCTGAAAGAAAACGCATCTACCCAAAGTTGTGTGTGGATGTTCCTGGCAGTGTTTCCTAAGAGCAAAAAGTGGAAACACCCATCCGTGGGAAAGCAGAAAGTGTGGCGAGCTCACCCAGGGCGAACCACGTGGCAAAGCCTGGCATGCTCACCCAGGGAGCACCACGTGGCAAAGCCTGGCGAGCTCACCCAGGGAGCACCACGTGGCAAAGCCTGGCGAGCTCACCCAGGGAGCACCACGTGGCAAAGCCTGGCGAGCTCACCCAGGGAGCACCACGTGGCAAAGCCTGGCGTGCTCACCCAGGGAGCACCACGTGGCAAAGCCTGGCGAGCTCACCCAGGGAGCACCACGTGGCAAAGCCTGGCGAGCTCACCCAGGGAGCACCACGTGGCAAAGCCTGGCGAGCTCACCCAGGGAGAACCACGTGGCAAAGCCTGGCGAGCTCACCCAGGGAGCACCACGTGGCAAAGCCTGGCGAGCTCACCCAGGGAGCACCACGTGGCAAAGCCTGGCGTGCTCACCCAGGGAGAACCACGTGGCAAAGCCTGGCGAGCTCACCCAGGGAGCACCACGTGGCAAAGCCTGGCGAGCTCACCCAGGGAGCACCACGTGGCAAAGCCTGGCGAGCTCACCCAGGGAGCACCACGTGGCAAAGCCTGGCGTGCTCACCCAGGGAGCACCACTTGGCAAAGCCTGGTGTGCTCACCCAGGGAGCACCACTTGGCAAAGCCTGGCGTGCTCACCCAGGGAGCACCACGTGGCAAAGCCTGGCGTGCTCACCCAGGGAGAACCACGTGGCAAAGCCTGGCGAGCTCACCCAGGGAGCACCACGTGGCAAAGCCTGGCGAGCTCACCCAGGGAGCACCACGTGGCAAAGCCTGGCGTGCTCACCTAGGGAGCACCACTTGGCAAAGCCTGGCAAGCTCACAGAGGGAGCACTACGTGGCAAAGCCTGGCGAGCTCACCCAGGGAGCACCATGTGGCAAAGCCTGGCGAGCTCACCCAGGGAGCACCACGTGGCAAAGCCTGGCGTGCTCACCCAAGGAGAACCACTTGGCAACAAAGAGACACTACAGATGTCTTGAAAACATTATGCTAAATGAAAAAAGCCAGCCACAAAACATCATAGTGCGTAATTCTATTTATATGCAAGAATGGGCAACTCTGCAGAGATAGGAAGTGGTTGCCTGGAGGGGAGGTGGGAGGGACAGTGGAACTGGGAGTGACTCATAGGGGTTTCTGTATGGGATAATAAATATGTTTCAAAATGGTGACAATGGGGCACAACTCTGAGTACTGATTACTTCAGTGGTTGAATCTGTGTGTAAGGACTGTTATAAACCTTCTCTTAGTAAAGTCATCGACTCAATCACTAGAAAGTGTCATGATCTGCGCTGTGCCCACTCTGGCTCAGGATGCTCAGCTGTGAGGCAGCTTACGGCTGCCTGTCCCATCTGTGGTGAGTTATGCCACCACCTGGGCATGGGACGATGGGCTTAGAGAAAACATCCTGACATTTCTTCATAGTCAGGGCTTTATGGACAAGAAACAGTAGGACATCAAAGGCTGGGCCTTAGAAGTCACCCAGAGGCCAGTAAGGGATTCGCCCCTCTGGTGACCTGGGCTTCCGCATCAAAGAGTTTGAGCCCCAGCACCGTGCGTCTCACCTGACAGCTGCCACAGACATCAGAGACCCAGGAACAGAATGTGACCCCGCCTGATATTCCACGCAGCACGTCTCCCACACGGCCTCAGCCTCTGGCTGTCACCTCTTCCTGGGACAAAAGTTTTTAAGTAGCTGTCTACAGACAGTTTGCTTCCTTTGGAATGATTGATAAAAATGGTTCTTGATTATTGAGAGACTTTCAGAATTTAATCTATATTTACAACTCGTTTTTGGAAATGTCACGTGAGTGCTGGGAGTCCAACTTTTGGAAGGCACTTTTTCAATTCTTTTCTCACAAGAGCTTAGGATTGAGGGCACTTACACCTTCTTTCAGTGACTAATAACTTTTAGTAAAACGTGTTCTTTGAATGCTATCCATTAACCAACTTTTCCTGAAAGTCCTCAACATGGTGAGCTATAGTTTTGTCATCTCTAGTGTTCTGTCAGCATTTTTACAATGTGTTTCAGTATATACACCTCTTTACTAATCAGCAAATAAAGAAGCCAACTGATTTCCATTCAAGATTCAACTCATAGATTACTATTTTTGATATACCTGAAAAGAGCTTTTTCACCACTAGTTTCTGAAGTCGGCATAGCTCCTCCCTTGTGGCTCTTTTGAGGATTCGACAGGCAGGACTGAACAAGCAAGCTCGATGCCCAAGTCCAGGCTTCCCTCAGTCCTGGACAGCAACTCTCCTGTAGATGAGACCTCGCCGTGCTTCCTGGCATTAAGACCCTCGTTGGTGTAGACTGTCACTGCCTGCTGTGATTTTCCCAACTGTCCTGCTGTTCTCTTTGTTAGTGTGCTGGACGGCTCCCTACACAGTGACACTGACTGCCCCCAGGAGACCACTGGCAGGTCCTAAGAACACACACGCTCAAGGTAGCTCAGGTGGTGAGACTTTGAGGGGAAGTGACATCTGAAGCAGATCTTGAAAGAGGAACAGAAATTCAACAGAAACTGGCTCATCATCCAGGAAGCATTTGTCTCCTCGACCTCAACACCAGTGAAGACACCACATCCTGTGACTCTTGCCTTATTAAAAAGAATACCCACCGAGTACTGACCACTTGGCAAGAACAAGGAATGCTAAACTCTCTACAGTTACCTAAGCCACAAGAGCAGACCTGTAAGGGAAGACGTATTTAGTCCCCCTTTACAGATGAGGAATGCGAATAGTGACAGTGACTTGCCCACCATCAGCCAGCCAGTGAGTAACGCGTCTGGGACTCTCATCTCACGTCAGTCATTCTGCTGCTCTCACAACACTCTGACTCACAGGGGACACCTTTTCTTTCCAGGGTAGCCCTTTGCTCTTTCCATGTGATTCAGGGAGGGGTGTCAATCATGAGAAGACCTATCAGCCCATCAATTTTCCAGGGTCATAAAATTCAAAGATCATCCTTCCAGTTGGTTTACTCATAGATATCTTTCCAGTCCCCACCAGAGCCCACTGTCACTTATCTCTAGCCAAGTGACTACATATGGCAGGCAGCACTTGCCTGAGTGATTTCTTCATTACTAGGGCTCACGGACTGGGCTGCCCAGACAGCCAACTCCTGGAGACTGAGTCTTAGGTGCAGATGAAGGCCTGTGGGAGCTGGAATGGGGAGGAGGAAGGTGCAGGAAGCCGACAGCAGCTCTTCAGAGCTCAAAAGCAGCTCTGAGAGCTGTGGCTGGTTACCTTTGGTGAAGGGTTCTCTATAGCTAAGGCTCAGGAACGGAGAAAATGGGCTAACCTGAGCCTTGAAGTAGTAGAAAAAACTAGTTGCCCAGGAGTGAGATGTAAGGGGTACGGGGTCAGAGGATGGCAATGTGCTCCTCCAAGCCCCCCAGGTCCACCGAAGGCTCTGTGACCACACACAGGACTCAAAACCTACACCAGACAGGATGACAGAGTCTCAAACCTGAGGACTGCGAGGTGCCTGGAGTGAAAGGGAACTTACCAGCAATCTTCACTCTGAAGAGCCTCCACTTAGTTTTAAGAACCATTTATGATTTAGAACAAGAGGAATGACAAGGATCTATGTCCAATATTCTGGTAACTTACAAAGCTTTTAAACAAAGTATGTTTGAAAATTAAACATTTATGTAAAAATCGTTTCACATCAACCTATGAATCTAACAGGCCAGAAACAAGCCTCTAATCAAACTGCCAGGAAGCCTCTTGTTTGCTCTTGTCCCAGCGCCCTGACGCCAGCATCCACCACCTCACCTCTCCGTTTGGGTTTCCAAGAAAGTGGGTCTGGCCAGTAGAGCCTTGTGCTGCGTGGGAGGTCCTGCTCATCTGCCTCCCCTGGAAGCAGCAGTGGGTGCAGCCCAGCAGGACTGGTCTCAACACAGTTGTGACATGAAGGACCGGTGTGATCTCACTATGTTGAGACCCATCTTACATTGACAGCAAGGCCCTTTGTGATCGTGGCATGAACGCCACATCCATTGACCATCCTCCTAACTTTGCGGCCATTATTCAGGCACCGCCAGTGCTTGCCCAGGCACTTCCCATCCTCACCCACTAGGGCTCCTGTCAGCCACCAGAGGTCCTCTGGCCAAGTTTCCTGCTGCTGCTGCTCTCATCCTGGCCATTTGGATAAAAATAGAATGCTTTGAACTTATCTTTGCAGTTCCTTTTTTTTTTTTGTCATCCCACTAGTCAGCCCTATTACTAAATCTTAGCCCAATGTTTTAATCAAAACTCCCTGGAGAGCCTGAAGCAGTGGCACACACCCACAATGCCAGCTGCTCAAAAGGCTGAGGCATGAAGGCATGAAGACTGTGAAGTCCAGAAGCTCAAGGCCAGTCTGGGCAACAGAGCAAGACCTCATCTCCAAGGAATAGTTTTAAAAAAATCATCTTTCACTTTTCCTAGCAGCCAAATTTAGGTACCAAAGGGGGGAAAAAAAAGAAAAAAGTCATTGCAGGTCTTTTATAGTATAATTAGATCTGTTTTGGTCTGGGCTGCTGAAATTTACTTCTGTCTCCCAAAATATGCTCTTCTCCTAGAAGTACCAAAGGACAAGTAATTTGAACTGTAGGAGGGCAGGAGCGGAACCAGGGTGCACTGATGGGGTGTTAGTGCCTTGTCACTGTGACCAAAAACACCTTGCAAGAACAACCGAAGAGGAGGATCATGGTCTCGGAGGTTCCAGTCCAGGATCAGCTAGCTCCACTCATCTTGGCCTGCAATGGGGAAGAGCATCATGGAGGAAGGGTACAGTGGGAGAAAGCTGCTCAGCTAATGGCAGCCAGGAAGCAGAGAGGAGCAGGCACCCCCGTGACTCCTCCTCCAACTAGTCCCATGTCCCAGCAGTCCCTTCAGCTCTCAGTGGACTCACCTATTTGGCCAGAGCACTCGGGGTGCAACCATTGCCTAAAAGGCCCCCCTCTGCACACAGTCCAAATGAAAACTGGGACGTCACAGAGTCTCCCTTCCCAACTCAGTGCCCAACGCTGGGCTACACTGGGTCGGGCGCACTCTTCTCCAGGAGAACTGCTTCTCCTTTCTCATTCTCCTCCCATCCCCCACCTTGTGGTCCAGTGACCTCGAGGGCTGCTCTGCTCCTCAAGTGCCCAAAACATCCACACCAGAGCCATGCAAAGGGGACTGTCTTCAACTCTCCACTTGGGCATTGGTGAACAAACTTCAACTGAACCAGACCCATCTATCACCCACCTATTCAGCATTGAAGTTGGGGGCCTCTCCAAGCTTGGGATAGGGACAGCCGCCCCCCCACAAACTCTGTAGCATTATACTTGAGAGGAAGCTGTCCAGCCAGAAACTCCATGCCCCTACCCGTCTGCCAGTGCTTACCATGGATTTTTACAACATAGATTTGTTGAGCACACACTAGGGGCAAATGCTACTCTAAGTATGCTTTTTTAAAAAAAGTACTTGTTCTCACAGAGCTTACTGGACAATATATAAAAATAAGCACGATCATTCAGTGATGAGAGATAACTAAACACAAGGGTAACTGAGACAGAATGGGGTTTCTCCTTTACTCCGGAAGGCACCCCAAACGAGCAAAACAAACCAGCCTTGTGCGATTCTGGGAGGATACAGGTCTTGGGTACAGAGGCCTGCATGGCCCCAGCACATGAGCAGAGGGAGAAGACATGGAGAGCGAGCAGACGTTCCACACGTGAACGCAGAGGGTGCACAAGAATACCAAACAAGTGCTTTTCACTCATTTGTGATTCTCATCAATAAAAGGGAAGGCCTAGTCAGGTGTGGTGGTGCACGCCTGTAACCCCAGCATCTCGGAAGGCTAAGACAGGAGGATGGTGAGTTCAAAGACAGCCTCAGCAAAGGGAGGTGTGCTAAGCAACTCAGTGAGACCCTGTCTCTAATAGGGCTGGGGATGTGGCTCGGTGGTCGAGTGCCCCTGAGTTCAATCCCTGGTACCCCCCGCCCCCGCTGACCCCTCAAAAAAGGAAAGCTAGCACTTCTCTGAAATGCCACTGTAAGGCCCCATGGCAGAGTGACTGCCTAGGACATATGAAGCCCTGGGTTTGATCCAAAGCACCATAAAAAACACAAAACACTGTAAAATATAAGTTGCCGTAAGATATGTGTCTCATGAGTTAATATTTTAATATATATTTTTTAAACAAAAAGAAAACACTAATCAAACACAAAACCTATAACTTCACATTGTAAGTTTTAACAGGGTAATAATATCTAAGCAAGGAATACATGTGAAAACTTCTCCATAGTTCAATTTTAAATTTCAAAATCATTCAGTAATCTGTAACATAGTGCTGATGAGAAGTGATAAATCTTGCATTTTCTCCCCACCCTCCCAAATATCACTGAAAGGTCAGAGTCTATGAGAAACAGAAAATGACAAATTTCAGATGCTATTGTTTCAAAGCTTTCCATAAATTTAAATAGCCACATCCTGCTCTGCTCCCACATCACTGCACTGAAATGTAGCTTCCACCAAAAATGGACCATGGGCTGGAGGTGTGGCTCAGTAGTAGAGCATCCGCCTGGCATTTGTGAGGCCCTGGGTTCCATTCCCAGCACCACCACCACCACCACACACACACACACACACACACACACACACACACACACACACACAAAATCACACACTGATTCAGACTCCAGAGGACCAGAGTTTTTAGAAAGTACTCACACAGATGACACGTTCCCCAGGAAACACAGACTGTATCAAGCCCAGTTCCATCTTCATGCAGTGCTATTTTTCAAACCTGAAAAGCTGACTGGGACAGATAGGGGCCCACAAACTGAGGACAGAAACGTGGGGGTTCCAGGACGCCTGGCCCATTTTCTGTCCTACTTCCTCTTGATGTTTACAGCTCAGTTTTACTTAGCCAGATTCTAAGGTTAGATAGCCTTGATCCTCATTAAATTTTCATTTCCTCTACATTTCAGGGCCTGATAAATATTTTTGCAATTCTTCAGTTAATACAAAATGGAAAACTGGCATTATGCAACGCAGTCTGTCACTTACCGTGACCCACCAACTATGCCTTATTTGCTCTTTTTATTAATAAAGGTAACTTTTTAATAAGTCGTATGTGAAATAAAAAGTACAAAAATTAACACCTTCACAGCTTGTATTCACATGAACACACTGCACCACTTCTGTTTTTCCTACTTGCACATTTTAAAATCTTAGTAACATGACAAATGTCAGTGACCTACATCACAGCAGCACAATGCATGCTGGTATAAACGAGACTGCTGGAAATTCTACTATGGCTCTGTTTTTAAAGTGTTTACAGTGAAATCATGTACAATATATAAAGCTTGTCAAACTGAATATATATGGTCTTAGGCCATTACTACTGTTTCATTCCAATTTGGATTTAAACATCGACTTACAGATCTGAAATGAAAGCACTGCTTAGTGGTTTCAGATGCACTTTGGTATTTACTATGTTTCAAGGCATCTGTACAGTAAGAAGCTGCAGCTGCAACAAAGAGGACTGTGCCTAAAGCTGCCTACATGGACAAGAGGAGACATGGTGACCATAAATGTTAATTGTTACTGACAAGTCGAAGAATTAAAGGTCAAAACCACCCTAGATTTCTTTTAAACAAACAAAACTAAATAGCACACACAAGAGTACTTTAATATAACCTTAATGGTCTAACAAACCTTCCAAAAGGAAGGAAATACAAAATAAAGTTGATACATCAAATCTACTTACATCAATATACTTCAGTATCACAAATTTACTGGATCTATGTGTAGAACCACCTAATATCAAAACATACTAAGTGGTAAGGAAGATTTGTTTTCAGATGGCTGAAGCTAAGGCTCCAAAGACCACTGCAGCAGAGTTGTGCGAACCTACGGCTTTATTGACACCGCTCCTTATGCTCGTGACACTGACGTTTCCATGGGTCCCTCCCTGTGATGAGCCTGAAAGCAGACAGTCAACTTCCACAGAGAAACATACAGCTAAGCCAGATTAGGAATATTACATCTTCCACACATGGGCTCATACAGGAAGTATTTTGTTCAGTAAAATGAAAAGCTAATTTTTAAAAATATCTGCAGTCTTTTTGAAATGCAAGGCACCAATAGAGAATAGACATTCCAGCAAAGAGTGATTGTCTGGAAAAAAAAAATATGGAGCTGATCAGTCCTTTGTCCTTTGTTAATTAGAAGAGTTCCTCTTCATGTCTATGCAACATCTTCCAGATAATCCGCGACATCACTGAGCTGGGAGACAGTCAGGTCTTGTGTGAGGTCATCAAGCTTTGTTGTTCAAAAGAAACAAAAGAATTAGTATCACAATGTGGATAGCATCTTAATTTTAAAAAATACAGATTGCTATAATTTAAACATTTTTTATTCTATATTTGCTTCATATTTAAAACTCCTGAGATAGGTGGTAAAACTGAAATGTTGAGAAGGGATTTGCCTCAAATCCTATGGCTAAAGAAAATCAGCACAACCTTCTGAGTTCAGTGCTTTGTACTGATTGTACTCGCAAATATTTCAAGTGAAAATTAAAAAGAAAGGAAACAACATCTTAGAGACCTTAAACCAATTTAAGAAACTGAAATCCATGGAAGACATCACAAAATCTCCTTAGGTGAGCAGAGTCTCAGTATGTGATTCTGTTGATAGCAAAGGTCTCTGAATTGCCAAGTCTCTAAAACTAAATTTTACCCAAATAAGCATTACTGAAACTCATTGAAAATGTTCAGATTTCTCACTTGAAAACTACTACTGCCTACTGTGTTTTTAAATAATGGTATGCACCTTAAGTTCCTAACATCAAACTTCAGGCCCAACCGATACCTGCTAACACTGAATTCATGGAAGCTGGAGTCGGTCAGCCTGCTGGTGGCTGCAGTGAGGCAGACGGACCCAGGACCACAAGGTTGGCCAGAGCCTTGTACTCCAGCTTTGGGGCCACCAGCGCTGTACAAATGAGCGTTCACTAATTCTGCTTAAGCACTAACCAGCCAACATGGACATATTCATTTTTGTAAACTTCTTAAGCTAATGATCTTAACAGCATGGAAAATCCAAGGGCCAAGACACATGCTTCAAGACACAGGAATGGTGGCATGCCTTCTCAGTCCCACCCAGACCCACCCTCATCTGCATGAACCAGCTACCATAGCAGGGAAGGTCCTCAGGACTGCAAACCATGCCCTAAGCACCATCTACAGCTGTGTTCCCAATTCCAGGCAAAGCCGAGTAGTTAGGACAAAACTGTATGCCTGAAAAGACAAATAAGTGGCCTCTCATGGGGAGAGTGGGCCAACCCTGGACCACTACATGTTACACAGGACCACGATACACGACAGGAAGGACACAGTCCCCTCTTGAGATCTGAGATGCACTCTTATCTATCTGTTCCTCTGCCCCCAATACATCTTCCCATTTCATTAATCTTTCAGTATAGAGAAATGTTAAGTTAGGAATAAAACCCTTTTGAATAAATAAGCCCTCTCACTCTTGATCCAAATATAGTCCTCCTGTAAAACTATCACAAGGAAAATTACTAGAAATCTTAACTGAGGTTCTTATATTTTTCGATCCAAAATCAGTTTACACACACACACACACACACACACAAATAAAAATAAAAAACCAAAAACCTGAAAATGACAGAAAAGCCTACAGATTATAAAAACAGATCCATGTCCTGGAACTCCATGTCCTCCTGCTATCATTATTACAGGATGAAACAGGTAAGGTATTCCATTTTATTTGCAAAACAATCAAGTACTATATTAATACTGATTCTAAACTATAGACAAGAGTGAATACAGGAAAATTTGTGGACTAGAAGACAATCTTTCTTAATATAGATAATTCAGTCACTCCAGGCTTTTGAAGGCTGCTTTCTTGGTTTCTATTTCAGGTAATTCACCACTGACATACAGCAACACTACTGAGTTTTGCATGTTGATTCTGTACCCTGTAACTGCTGAATTTGCGTATTGGTCCTAAGTTTTTTGTGGCGTCTATGGGGTTTTATAGCATTTAAGACCAATGCTTCTGCAACAGTGGCAACTTGACTTCTCCTTTACAATCTAGATGCCCTTTCTCTTGCTTAATTGCTCTGCCTGGGCCTTCTTGCACTATGAAGTGGGCATCTTGCCTTATTCCAGAGCTTAGAGAGAAAGTTTTCAGCTTTTCCTCATTCAGCATAATGTAGGCTGTTGGCTTATTATACATGGCTTTATTATGTTGAGGTATATTCCTTCTATACCTAGTTTTTCAGTCTTTTTTTTTTTTTTAAATCATGAGAGGATGGTAAATTTTACCAAATGCCTTTTCTGTATCTCTCTAGATAAATGGCACTGGAAAAACTGGGAACTCACATACAGTAGACCCTTATCTCTCACCAGTTATAAAAATCAACACAATGGATTAAAGATTTTTAATGTAAGATCTGAAACTATATGTATCTACTAGAAGAAAAAGGGGGACTGGAATGGGCAAGAATTTTTTGAAGAAGACCCAAAAAGCACAGACAAAAAACACATTACATAAAACACTTCTGCACAACAAAGAAAACAAGAGTGAAGAGACAATCTATAGAATGGAAGAAAACCCTTGCAAACTATTGTGTCTGATGTGGGACTGACATCCAGACTATGTAAGGAACTCAAAAAACCCATAAGCAAAAAATAAAATAACCAACAGACAATAGTCCTAAACAGACATTTCTCAAAAGAAAACATATAAATGATCAAGAGATGTGTCAAAAATGCTCACATAACTAATCATCAGGTAAATGCAAATCAAAACCAAAATGAGGTTGTCACCTCACTCCACTAATAAGGGATATGATGGAAAAGAAAAGAAACAAGTTCTGGAATGCACACACACTGCTGGTGGGAATGTAAACTGTACAGCCATTGTGGAAAACAATGTGGAGGGGCCTCAGAAAATTAAAAACAGATGCCCTTATGATCCAGCAATCCCACACCCGGGCATATCTCTAAAAGAAATAAAATTAGGACCTTGAAAAGATATATCTGCACTCCCATGTTCACTGGAGCACTATTCACAACAGCCAAAAAATGGAAACAAGTGTCCATTAACTGACGATGGATGAAGAAATGTGACTCATACACAATGAAAGGCTATTCAATCATAAAAAAGAAACTGATGGGTGAACCTGGACGACATGATGCTAAGGGAACTCAGCCAGCACAGAAAGACACAGGATCCCACTCATGAAAAATCTAACACAGCTGGTCTCAGAGGAGTGGAAAGTACAGCAGCGGCCACCCGAGGGCAGGGTGGGGTTGGGGAATGCAGACGGGCTTGCCTAAGTGCTGGGTCATAGTTACAGGGAGTAAGAAGTTCTGGCAAGCTACTGCACTGTAGGTGACTGTGGATCATGATAATGTACTATATATTTCAAAAAGTATAAGAAGAAATTTATGGATGTTTTCACCATAAAGAAATATTTGAAGAGATACACTTAAAACTGATTTACACATTGCACAAGCCAGGAGTGGTGGCAAATGCATGCTATAATCCCAGTGGCTCAGGAGGCTGAGAATTTTGAGTTCAAAGACAGTCTCGGCAACTTAGTGAGACCCTAAGCAACTCAACGAGACTGTCTCTAACACACACACACACACACACACACACAACTGAGGACTGGGCTTAGTGGTTGAGTGCCCCTCACTCAGTTCCATATCCTGGAACAACAACAACAAAACAGTACAATGTGTACATTTGTCAAATATGTTTCATTTTAAAACTTTTATGTATTAATTTAAATTAAAAAAAAAAAAAAAAAGAAAGAGACCACAATAACCAAACCACTTCCAAAGAAATCAGCTTAATTTCAGGTGGCTACCTTGAAAGGAAACTGTAAGAACAAAGGTTAACTGGAAATAAATGGCTTCCCTACATTACTAGTTTTAGAATTAGAATTCCCCAAGTAGTCATCTTTGTTCAACACTATAAAAACAGATTTTTCATGTCACAAAATAAGAATTCCTAAAACATTTTGAGTCCTGAAAGGGAAACAATGATCTCTGTGGCAGAAGCTTCATAGAAATGGACAATGAAGAACTCGGAACCACATTCTGAAGAACAGCTGGAGTGCACATGTTCACCTGCCTGCTTCACTAGGTCACTCCCACTGACAGGAAGCTCGAGGGCACCAAGCTCAGGAGGGCGTGGCCCTTTCCTTGGCCACCCTGAGCCTCTGTGCTTGCTGGCTCTGGGCAGACCCCCATCACTGCATCCCTTTGCATGGCACCCTCAAGTGGCCCTGTGTTCTCCGGCCCCAGCTTTCCACGCTGCTTCCACCCAACAAAACCTAATTAGCCATCTGTCAAATCCAGTCCAACATCAGTTCCCACTTTTGAATTTTCATAAGCTCACAAATAACAGGCATTTAACAGCACTTCTCACTTTCTACCTTGAATTTTCAAACACTATGTGCATGACTTTTCTCCATGACCCTGTAGAGAAATCAAGGAAGGAGTTTGTATCTTATTTATGGCTATAACAAAAACAGCAGGATTAGCGACCCTTTATTGAATGCCTATTCTGCCAAAACTGAACCGTAAGCTTCACACACTTATCTCTAATGTTCATAATGATCACCCCCTTGCAAAATAAATGAGAAAGCTAAGGCCCAAAATTTAAATAACTTGTCCAAGTTTGCAAGTCAAAAAGCTTGGACTCAAAAGCAGACCCATGTACCAAACATGGCCACTCCACAGAGATACCTCGGTTCTCACAGCCACTAGCAGCATACTTTCTACACCACCTACTGGTTCATGTAGAACTGGTTTTGGTCACCTCAGCAAAAAGCTCTACAGCAGGGCTGGGGTTGTGGCTCAGCAGTAGAGCACTTGCCTAGCAAGTGGCCCTGGGTTTGATCCTCAGCACCACATAAAAATAAATAAATAAAATAAAGTTATTGTGTACAACTACAATTAAAAAAAAAACATTAAAAAAAAGCTCCACAGTAGCAAAGAATACAAAAATATTCTTTGTATTCTTCAAGTGCATAGTATTAATCCTCTGCACACAACTTTCTAAAAAACGCTAGCTGATGAAGTACAGCTGTCACTCCATGTGCGAGGCTGCTGTAAAACAGCACAATCACATCAAGTTCAGCTGCAGGGGAAAATTCCCAGAGCACAGAAACTCAGAGAGGGTGACCAACAATGAACAAAGCCAAGAAAGCCAAGCCTGGCAGCAGCCCCCCAAAGCCACTCACAGCCTCTAGTGGTCAACCGGAGACCACATCGACTCTCCCCTCGCCAATTCACAAATCACGGCTCAGTCATCACTTACTCCAAAGTCTTCCACTTCACGCTCCTACCCCTATTTTCACACGTGTGAGTTCATAGCTGATCTCTACAACATTAACTCCATCAAGAAAACTGACGGGGATCGATCCTCTGTAGTTTTCTTTGGTATTACTTGGAGGCCTCACAGGTGGCCCAGGATGAAGGGTAAAGGCAGATAATTTAAGTCTACAGTGTATCCAGAATTAGAGAACAAATTATCACACAGCCTTCACAACAATTCCATAAGTAGTATCTATGCTTTCACCTCATAAATAAAGAAACCAGGACGGAAGGTGGAAGCCCACCTAAGAAAATGAGAATGCAAACACAGACCCGGCCAAACACATCCATGGCATTTCATGGTCAAATGAGGGCTTTCCTGCAGGCCTTTTCCCCATGTGACAATCGCAGACCTGTGCAAAGCCACCTCATTCTGGAAGAGCAGCCACCTCATAGCAAGGCAGACCCACACCAGCCACGGACAGATGTGATCCTGAGAAGTGGGGCCACAGCAAAGCATCCAGATGCTCTCTTCTCTAATGCATGAGAAGCTCAAGTGTGGACCTCAAGTAGGACTCCCGACTATAAATGCTGACTGGACGTGCTGTGTGCCCTTGTACTCACTGCTGATTCCAGCGTGGCCCTGCTTCACCTGCTCTGGAGTCTCCACTGGCCCCAAGATGACCACAGGCTCCACCCTACCTCTACGTACACACCAAGCAGGCCACTCTGACTCCAGCTGATCCACCCTGCCATTTGACCCGCTGCAAGCCCAGCACCCAGAACAACTCAGACATGTTGGAGGCACACGGGCCCCAACACAAACAGCAAGTGAAAGCAACTCTACGTATTCATTACAGACATTCGTAAGAGATTTGGAACAGGTAACTCTGTCATGAACTTCTCACAGCTTTCAACTCTATCTCTATGGATCAGTAGAAATTCTGAAGCTTTACAGTAAATCAACAAATAGGCAAAAACAGCATTCCCCAGGAATATGTGACACCATACTTTATCACTGGTATTGATGTCGTCTCCTCCCACAGACAGGTCTTCTTCAATTTCTTCACCAATACTTAGTTCGCTTTTTTCTGAGCGACGGCTGGCACTAATTCCAAGAGGAGAAAAGAAAGAAAAGTAAGAATTTTGAAAAGAAGAGCTAACATTTTTCAAATGTGCACACACATTAATCTTAATCCTCTGAGTAAACTATAACATTCAATATCAGTTTCACACATATCACCTCACTAACATCTCAGTAACCACCTCAGCAGTTTGGAGGAGAAAACCAAAGTTCAATGGTGACTTTCCAAACACAATGGCAAGAAAACAAACCCAGATTTCTAAGATTTCATCTACTATATCACACTCTCTCAAAACAACTATACGCTAATTTTATATGCTAAAAATGAATACATATTTCAAATGCAATAAAAAGTGTCAAGGTAAAACTCATTGTTGTCTAATTTAAAATTTCCAGTCAGCCCAACAACAAATATTACTTCCAAACTATTAGGCAATGTCTAGACTATTTTTATGTTTTTAAGGTTATCTGACATAAAATATTAAAAAATAGCATCAGAATTAGAAAAATAATTGGAAAGGGCCATTTTTAAAAAAACTTAATACAGGCCACTCTCACCATCAAGAGGAAAGAAAGCGATAAGAGTGCACTCTGGCATGGTACTACCTGCACCCACATGACTCGCCTCAACTGCTCCATGTCAGCTCTTTATCTCATTCTTACCAGCATCAACATGATGCAGATGTCCATGTATTAATGTAAGATGAAGAGCATGCTCCAAAACTACAACTTTGGATTAACCATTCTTTTATTCACCTTCAATTAATATGAACAAGAGAATCAAATTTACTAAAACCCTAACATCACCTTGTCACATTTGTCTATATTCAGAAGTTACAAATATTTGTCCATTTTTCTTACCTATTAAAATCATCAAGATAGTCGTCATCTTCTCCAGTCCCTGATAAGTTTAAGAAAAGGTATGTCACATTTACATAAACACTGCATAATCTATCTACAACTAAACACATTTTCTGCCAAAACAATATACATGACTGAACTATAATGCATCACTAAGAGAGAAGACTTAAGATCAGAAACAACACCTTCTCCATCACTATGAAGACAATGACAAGAGCTGTCCCAAGTGGTCACCCCGTCTCCTAGGGGGTGAGCTGCACCTTGCCTTTACTCTAGCTCTCAGAGGGTGTGCTCTTGATGCTGCCCTTTGACTGGATGGAGCTTGGCAGCAGCAAGCTCACTGCTGTCAGCCCCTCTGGTTACCTGCTGTGAACCACTGAAACTTCTAAGCCAACTGCTGTTGTTAAGACCCAAGTATGACCCCCATGGTGCGAAGAGGTAGGATCACATCAGTGGACCAGCTCCAGCCCAACAGCGCTGAGCTCAAACAGGCCCAGAACCCAGGGGGCCTTGGTGATCTGTGCCCAAGAACAATCAAACCCACACCAATCACAGGGTTAACATATATTTTCATGCACATACAGTGCTTGACACAGATCTTGGTCCACATTAAGGTTTGAACAAAGGAGAACCTCAGGAAGGAGAGATGCTGATGAAGCAGTGCTACAGTTTCTCCAGGTGTACCTGAGGCTGACAGAGTGAGCACCTTCAAGAAGACCTAGGGCTATGTTTTTTTAAATAAGTTTTTTAAAAGATTTTTTTGTTGTCATTGTTGTTGATGGACCTGTGTATTTTCTATTTATTTATTTATATCTGGTGCTGAGGATGGAACCCAGTGCCTCACACTTACTAGGCAAGTTCTCTGCCACTGAACTACAACCCTAGCCCAACCCAGGGCAACTGAGGACCAATTTACAAATTAGCTTTCCTTCCCTTCCACGTCTTCTGAGGGTTAGTTGAGGAAACAGGGTTGGAGGTGCATGAGAGCTGCTTAAACTGTGAGCAGAAGATGAACAGGAATGATGTAGGACCTACAAGGGGAAGATGCAGATCAAAAGCTCCTGCTCAAGGGCAAGCTATTCAAAGAAGCTGCTAACACTGTCCTAGGTCCTCAAATCCATCTATGTCTCTTGAACTGTTGAGGGAACCCAAGTTCTGATGGCAGTTAGACAAAGTAATGCTCCTTACAGTACACAAGTACTATAGTCCACTTATCAAATATGAGTGACCTAGGTCCCCTGCAGGAGAGCAGCCAACACTCTAAGAAGAAAGAGGCAATGAACAGAGGTACAAACCCAAGGCTGCTTAGAGTGAGTGGAAAGAACTGAGACAGCAATGGAGTTAAAACCTAACGAAAGCCACAGAGATACAAATTCTGGAGGACAGTGTGTTCCAGGAAGAGAAAACACATGCAAAGTCCTGGAGACAGAGGAGTGGTTGTTTAAATAACCAGGAGGAAGCTCCTATAACCACAGGATAGCCTATGGGGGTAGACAGAGCCAGCAGGCATCAGAACATTCAGGCCCTGGAGGGCCAAGGTCGGATTTAGGCCTTAAATGCCAAAGGAAGCTAATGAGAGGGTGAAGGAGTCAAAGAGACCAGGGCAGCAATATCTGATGTGCTTTCCCATGCACACACTGATGGCTAATAAAGGAAATCAGAAGCTACTGTGGACAGCAAGGCCTGAGATAACTGGGGTAAGGTCTCCAGTTGAACCAGTGACCTACAGATAAGACAAGTGGGTGGCAGGAGGTGGGGAGGAGACTATAAGGAAATGAAGAAAGCAAGAGTCATTGCTAATGGAACACTCAAACTATCAGGCAATGAGGGGAGTCCCTGGTCATATGCAATGGGTGGGGACAAGTTTCCAGGCTGCTTTCCTCTCTAGAATACAGAGCCTGTCTCCATTGGCAGCCTCAAAGGTTAAGGGGCTACAAGTGCTTGACAGAAAGCAGGCGCTGTCAAGCAGGGCACAGGAAGGGGAGAAGGGAAGAAATCTTTTTCAACAAACCACACAGGTGACAGGTTTACAAGGCCAAGAAACAAACAGCATTAGCAGCTAATAAAGCCTGAGAGCCTCCAAGGACCGATCACTGTCCCTTACTGTGAATATCAACACAGAATAGAAGAGGAAACCGAGGCAGGTTAGTGTCAGAGCCACGATGACAGCTGAATTCCCTGCCTTCCCACATGTAGCTAATGCAAAACATACCACAATTACTGAGCAACGTGCAACACACTGGGTTCTGACTTCCTGGTGAAACACTTACTACACAACACTATTGAAGTCTGGAATAGCAAGTCAAGTAAAAATGCGTGTCATGAACACAACAGATTTACATTTCTTTAAACTGGGTGTTAGCAAAATTTTGCCCACAGGCCAACAATTCTTGTCTGTGTTTCCTGATAGTCTCTCCTCCCTACCCCGTGCCACCCATCTGTCTTATGTGTAGGACACCTGCCTCCACCCAAGACCTGATCCTGGTCATCTCTGGCCTGGACTTCTTTCTTTCACTCCACCTCCAGACAGTAACCTGGTTTTGCTCAATCTATGAGCTCAGATTGGCTTTTACATTTTTAAGGAATATAAATATTCATACATATGTAACATAGGCTACATGTGGCCAACAAAGCCTAAAATATCTACTAGCTGGCCCTTTACATAGTTTAGTGACTCCTTGCCAGGGTCCAGCCCCGGCAGGGGGTCCAGGGATCCTGAAGGAGGAGTGGTGTCAGCAAAAGAAGAGGAGATGGGACGACTGGTTGCAAGTTACAAGCAGCCTTCAGAAAAAGTCTGCTGCCCTTAGAGGGACCTTTATTTTTACATCTTTTTTACAGGTGTTTTTCCAGGTAGTTAATGGATAGCTTCAAAGCCTGAAACTTCTTTGATTTTCATAATTTTCAAGAGTTACGATCTTTTCTGACATACATTGATTACTTAAGATATTGAGTACATCGTTTAAAATATTTTCCTGTAAACTTAGCCAATCTCATGATTAAGCTTTTGCGTGTTCACATCACTAGGTCCTAGGCGACACAACTAGACTACATGTCTCCAGACCTATTATTCACTTTTATACCAATAATTATTTCATTAACCTTTAACTTTAAAGCATACTTATGATTACTGGTAAGCTTTCTTACTTCTAAACTAAAATTCCAGTAAAAAACACTAAAATAGTGAAAGTCTGTTACTTAAAAAGCCTGCTACTCTGAAGTACCTCTAAAATATGTCTATGTTAATTTTACATTATTTTATTTTTAATTTCCAAAGTAATTTCCTTTTTTAATATGACCTATTTAACTGCTTTCTTACAGAGTTTCCTTGGTCAAAGCACACCAAGTCTTACATCTTTGTAATCTTTAACTGAAGGGCAGGCTCTGCACCTCAACTCATTTGCCATTAATATTAACTATGTGTTTCCCATTTTCATAATAAATTCCTGAGTAAGGCAAAGGAGGGTATGTTGGTGGGGGGAATGTATTTTTATTAGCCTCCTGCCCTCAAGGGGGATACCATAATCCTCCTTTAGTTAAGTAAGCTATATACGGAGGTCCTTGAACTGTGGGCACAGCAATTGTTTTTCTGTAGCTAGGTGTTGTACAGGTTGTGGCTTTAGGACGGGGTGTGTGTTTGTGTGTGTGTGTAAATGGTTAACGGTAGGATAAACATTTCTTGTTGCTTAGGCTTGAGGAATAACACTATTGTTTGTATCCTGATATTGAAACACACCTTGGGGCATGTCTTAATTGTATCCTTAGTCTCATTCTGGGCATTTTTCTGCAATCTCAGGCAATACGTACTTTTATCACTGATTGATGTACGCCCTATTATCCATATCATGAGTATCATAAACAAGACACGTAACATTCCCTAAGGTTCTGGTTTCCAGATGGTGTGGCCCTGCTGCAGCATCCCCCACACTGTGACCCTTCAGACAGTGGGTGCAGGAATGCCTTTATACCGACTCCTCCTCCAAACATGCTAATTGTCTATCTTATTTCCATTTGCATACCTTAGATTAATATTTACCAAAACAAAACAGGTTGTGTTCTAAAACTTTATTTACAACTGTTTTTATGAAACTCAGAATTTATTTTCCCACTGAAATAAGCTTTAAATAATGTCTAGGGAGTAAAGCACAATCACTAAGGGCTCTTAGGCAATGTATCATATTCTAAAAGCCACATGGTCCTGGGCATTACTCAGCCTAGGCTCTTCATCTGTAAACCTGGAGATAATAATAAACCTACCTCTAAGGAAACACTTATAAAGGGACTTCTTGGTACAGTGCTGGGCACACATCACTACCATCATTACCATCCTAGACTACTCCACCAGAATACTGAATGTATATTTACAATGAAAAAAAAAGCTCAAACAGAAAATATTGTTAAATAAAGCTAAATAAAACTCTGTTTCTCTTGAATCCTTATGTCTCGCTTAGTGACAAACATCTGGCTACTGAACTGGTATGTCACACTAGTAGGAACTATCTAAATTCCAACCAAGGTGTGTCAAAGTCCCAAGAGAAGACAAAGTGAGGCAAAACACCTACCACCTTCCTACTCTACCAGCAACTCTGCAGTCAAAGTGGCCTCCTCCTTCCCCAACTGAGGAGAAGAGCTCTACGCAGTTCCTTCACAGAGAGCGAAACCCTCACTTTGATAAGAGAATAGAGCAGTCAGAAAAGCTAAAAAGTCTGGCAACAAAGGGAAACATCACAAGAGTGAAACAAAAAAGTACCAGAACTCAAAATACAAAGAACAGCCGACAGGTGCCATGGTCAGGGGGTCTCCAGGTGGGGCAGATCACCAAGGCAGCAGAAGGAATGCCTACTGCGTCCCAACAGCACCAGACAGCAGGAACCAGGGAAGGGAAGGGAATAGGCCCACCTAGCTGGCCAGCCAGCAACCAGTACGCACAAAGAATGGAAGGCAGCACAGCCAGCAACTCAGCAGTTACCAGGAGGACTCCAGGGCACTGTGTGGAGCAAGAATCCAGGCAGCTCAGGGAACATCTATTCTTCTGCAAATGGCTGCAAATGGGGGAACAAAGTAACATAAAAAGGAAACTAACGTTTGTCAGGCATCTACCATGCCAGGCACTGCACTTTTATTTATATTTAAATCCTATTTACTCTATAAAATGAGGTAGATATTATTAGTTCCACTTATCAGATGAAATAGCAGCTCAGTTTACCCCCATCCCAATTAGTGCCACCCTAGGATTTTCAGGTACTAACCCAGCTCTCTGCCCTACTCAGGACATTTCTCCAGGAGTGCGGTTGTTCCCTGAGCTGCACCCTCAGATCTGCCTGCAGTTGGAAAGGCAAAGAGCCTGCCTGGGAAGCTATGCTCCATCACTCCCAGGTGTGAGTCATCACGGACCAGGGGACCTAATCTCACCTCACATTCAGAGAGGACAGGAGATGGCCACGGAGAGCCCAATTGTGACCTTCCTTCAAGTCAGGGACACAGCAAGGTTCACCCAGGCCTGCCTGTCAGACCTGCCTGTGGTTTGCACAGTACAGAGAACTGCATTTTCAGCGCGTGACTCAGGTTCAATAATGGTCACACGGGGCCTCGTATTTCCACAGGAACATTTCCTTCATAGCAGGATCGCCAACATCTGCTCCACATAACAGAACACATCTCATAATTTTCCCTTCACAAGTCTGTTCCTTCCATTAGACTGAAGCCCCTGCGAGCTGGACCCCTGTATTCCCAGTACCCAGAGAAGAGCTCTGCCTCTGACCAACTCTGCCCAATCTCAACTGACACCTCTTTCCTTCTCCCTAGTAATCTCCTAGTTGACCATGAGATCTCAGCACAGCCTTTCTGAGAGCCCTTCTTGGCATGCCCAGGCCAGGTGAAGCTGACTGCGACAGCTTCCACGCCCAAGGTGGCCCTCTAACACATGAAACATCTGCAGGTTTCATCCTGTTACATCCTTCTCCCTTACTAGAGTCCAAGCACCACAAGACAGACATCTGGACAGGTTATGTGGATGAACTGCTGAATGAACAGAACAAAGAGAGACTCACGGAGTCACTTCATGTAAGAATTTACCCTAAAAATATCATCACTTTAAAGCATCAAAACTAAAACTGGAAATCCAGTTACCTAATCCAAGTGATCCAATTTTATCGTTGACCAATTTTAGATCTTTCAAAACTGTGCTTCCCTTTTTACCTGTGAACAGGAATAAATATTAACATTAAAGAATATTTATTAAAGAAATAAATATTAACATTCTCTAAGCCATCTCAAAATTTCTTTTTTAATATTAGACTTCTATAGAACAGGAACATAACTCAGAACTAAGAAAAAATTACATGCCATCATTAAAAGATGCTTAAATTATTTACTGTAACATTTTTATAAGCCCAAAACAATATTTATTCACAAATAATTAATACTCTTCATTGGAACACAACCATCTCACTATTCAACTATTCCATAAGCAGTCGCACCAATGCAGGAACTATAGTTAATTATTTTCACCAATTTTATTTTTCCTTTGAACCTCTGTATTTTTATTTTATTTTATGTACTATTTTATTTGTCAAGCAGTAGTATTTCCTCAGCCTTAGTTCTCAGCATCCTAAGTCACCATTCTCTAGTCTGTCAGTGACATGACCACAGTATCCTGAATTCCTTGAGGGTGGCAATAACCAGGGAGAGAAAGGACACCACAGGCCATCTATCTGGACACACGGCTAGCTTCCCAAATGTCTGTCTTGTGTGGGTTCTAGCAATTCTCACAGTTGTGCCATGTAACACAAAAGGGTTAGGAAGCATGGCAAAAGTAGATAAAACCCACAGTGCAAATTCCTAGTGTAGCTACTCGGGAGACTTTCTCAAGAGGTACTCGTATGCTCTAAACACACCGGTGAAACCCTATATGTACTGTGGTCTGGTATACCAAGTCCACTGAATCCCTAACGTGTGAGGGGAGGGCTAGGAGGGCAAGCGGTGGTGTCACAGCTCGACTATGCTCTTGACAGGGAACTTTACCCCTACACTACACATGAATAGCCAAGTTCATGTAAACAGAATGCTCTACTTAATGTTCCAATGATGATTACGATGGTCCCACAGAACAAAAGTTTCAAAATTACCTGACTTTAAATTCAACTCATTTTAAAAGTCCAAAAAGAGAAATGATTTAAAAATTGCAAATGTACTTTGATTTACAATGGATTACATCCAATAAACCCAGCACAAGTTTAAAAATGTTGTAAATCAAAAACACATTTAATAGGCCTCACCTGCTCAAAATCCAGTTTAGCAGAGTGTTTCCCTAGCGACCCTGTGGCTGCCTGGGAGCTGCAGTCCACTGTCACTACCCAGCACCACAACAGAGGATCATGCATATTGCTAGCCATGGAAAAGATGCATGTTCAAAACCGAAAGTATCGTTCCTATCAAGTGCACACTGCTTTCACATAAAGTTGGAAAATTATCAACTCAAACCTTCATACGTTGGAGGCAGTCTGTGTGCATATACATACACTATATACACATAAACATTTTATATATATAATGTGCAGATACACATTATATATAAAAAATGACATTTCAGCTAAAAAGCCATCTTCCTAAAAGTATTCTGATGGCAGAGAAAAAGCAAAGTATGAATGAGACAGAATGTGACTACATCAAAAAAGAAATGAAAAAATATCAACAGGAAATGGTGAAGTGATAAAATTATGGGCTGTATTTATGATGATCCTAAAAAAATTAACAATCATATACTGCCTAATGAGAGAAAGAAACACCCAGCGTAGGCAAGCCCCCCATCCTTAGGCACTTACTCTCAGAGTCTTTCAACGAGGGGGCTCCTGCCAGGGAACTGAGTCCGCTCCTTAAGGGGGGCGCATCTGAGAGTGAAGCCAGGCTTCCCGCTGGCTTCCTAGGTTCACTTCTCCTAACAGGAAGCAAGTGACAGTGAAACAGTAATCTTAGGTCCTGACACTAACACTTTTATTTTGCCCCTAGAATAAAAGCAACTTGTAAAAATTGGATATGCACACAGTGGCTGGAAATAAAGCACACACACTTTACAACTTCAAAATCATAAAGTAGCAGGGCACAGTGGCACACCCCTATAAATCCCAGCAGCTCGGGAGGCTGAAGCAGGAGGATCGCGATTTCAAAGCCAGCCTCAGCAAAAGCGAGGCACTAATCAACTCAGTGAGACCCTGTCTCTAATAAAATACAAAATAGGGCTGGGGATGTGGCTCTGTGGTCTAGTGCCCCTGAGTTCAATCCCCTGTACCTCCCCCCCCAAAAAAAAAGAGAAAGAAAATAAAATAAATTACACCTACAAGGCAATATAGACTGCAGATCAATCACAAATCCACACAGCAAGCTTGTCAGTAAATAGTCAGCCCAGGACTGGGTTGTGGCTCGGTGGTAGAGCACTGGCCTAGCACACGTGAAGCACTGAGTTCGATCCTCAGCACCACATAAAAGTAAATAAATAAAATTAAGATATTATGTCCATCTACAACTAAAATAATATTTAAAAAGAAAAAGCCAGCACAACTCTCTTCAGAACTGTTTAATATCTTACAATCGACACTGACTTGTTTGGCATCTTCACTGTTTGTGTCATGTGTTTCAGAAGCCCTTGTCCATCAGCCATTAACACACCGAGGGTCAGTACAGGAGTAAACTAGTAAGCACTACCACTCAGATGTACGTATTGCTGGAAAGCCGCAAATCCCTTCCAAATCACAAGCACCCATCTGGGGGATGCCCAACACGCTGCACACACCCACACATCCATGGTCCGCTCTTCTTACATCCCTGTCTGATTTCACACCTTCTCCCTCCGTCTCCATCCTTACTCAACTCAGACGAGAATGTGCACGGCACCACATCCACCTCTGTACCAAAGAGCAGACTGGTGCTCTGCTCTTCTGGCAAAGACTGTTGCCCTGGGTGCAGGATTCCACCACTGGACAGCATTCCAGGAATCCTCCCCTCACTCCTCCTCCATTTTAAATTCACACCCTTCTCAGAGGCACCCACATGGGCTGTTACTTCTCAGAATATAACCTGCCCTCTAGCCACCACCTCAATCCTCGGCACCCTTTACAACTCATCATGTTGACCATTTACAATCGTTTTCTCTTGAGCCCATGCTAATCCTTTAACCTGCCGCCATGCCACTCCAATAAAATCACCCATCAAGGTCATGGCTGACCTCTACGTGGCTAACTCCAATGGCTGACTTTAGCAGTGTTCATGGGAATGCTCCCTACTGCTTCCTCCTGCAAAGACACCCCGTCTTTCTCTTTCCACCATCTGCATATTTCTTGATCACCTTGTCATTCTGCTGGTCTCCAACCTCTCAGTTCAACATTACCTACAAACTGAATGGCTCCCTCATTCACATCTCCAGCCTGGGCCATGCCCGTAACACAGACGCACAGGCCCAGCAGTGAGTGCACGTCCAGCAGCCAGCTTCAAGGCCTCGTGGCAGCTCTAGCTCCTACCTTCCATCATGCCACGCACAGTGCCCTTCCCACTCTTCACCTGGGGAGATGGCTTTCAATTTCATAGTGATCCAAGCCAAGAGCCCTGGCACCACTATGGATACTAACTTGGCCTCTGGCATTCAGCAGCAAGTCGTTTGGAATCTAACTTCAAAGTACTTCCCCAAACAGCCATTTATCATCCCTTTCACCATGACCCACAGTAAAGAACCACACAGCCCCTACCTGGGCATCCTGCGTCCACCCAGGTCAGCAGCCAGACACCTTTTAGACTCAGAGGAAAGACACTCAATGGTTAGTCCAGACCTACTTCTGTGGGTCCATCTCACACAAACTCCACGCTCTTTCCCTTTCTGTCCACACCTCTGCGTATGCCATCTCCTCTCCTCAGAGTTCTGCAAGCCCAGATTTGCCTGGCGGACTCCCTTGCCTCTTCTGGCTCTTTGCTCAGATGGCGCCCTCTAAGGGAGGTGCCCGTGTAAAGCCTTCTCTGATGTGATGCTGAAATCCAGATGATCTCCAGCCCCTTCACCTCTCTCTCTCTCTCTCTCTCACACACACACAGGCACAATTTCCCCATCATCTGGCAGACACTGATGTAATTCTTCCTGATTTTCTAACTCCAGCCAGAAGATGAGCTTCCTGAGGGCAGTTTTGCTTTTTCTAGCATCGCTACGCCTGACCTGGAACATGCAGGCACTTAATACATAGTTAGCTATGAAATTTCAAGTCATACCTGGTTTCTTTATAAATCAGGGATTATTTTACAAAATAACAAGTTTAATGATATAAGATCATAGTTATGGATTTGATAACTATAGAACCCTTAAATTATTAGTTTTTACATTTGATCTTAGTCAAAGGGCTGAAAAGTGGTAGTTTTTTTTTAAGCACAGTATGTAAGCACTGATAAATTACATCTTTAAAACTTTAGTCTGAGAACAGTAGAATCCAAAAACATTCTACTCACCAACCATAAGTTTTATCTGGTTTCGGAATGGGATCATCAAAGAAAGAGTCTCCTTCCAAATCATCTTCTTCTGGACAAAGACCAGCTGTGTCTTTGACCTCTGAAGTGGCATTGCTTAAGAAAGATCCAATTTTGCTGTCATGGGCCACTGAGTGCAGACTGCTTTTGCTCTTTGCCTCTGACAAGGAGATGCTTGTGTCACTCTGGTTGGCCTCATTGCTGGCCTTCTAGAAAGAGGGAGAGAGAAAAGACTTCTTTGGTGAGAAGACCTTAAATATTTTAAATAAAGAAGTCAGATGAACATAAGCAAATCTGCGGGAGGGGGAGGCTTGCAGTAGCATAAACTGCAGTGTGATCCCATGAACTATCCGTTACTCCCCAGGCTTCCTACTATGGCCAACTACTGACAGGTAAAAATGCTAAAGAAATACGTGTATACCATTCCTTTTTCCTTCCGTAAATGCAAGTATCTTTACTATGCCTATCCCACTTGTAAACTTATTTCTCATTTATTAACATATCCATTTCTTCTCACGTCATAAAAAAAAAATCTTAATACAGTTTCAACTTGCAAACAGGAGATGATCAAAAGAGAAAAGGAAGATTATGTCACAGAAGTGAACCACGCATTAAAGTATTATCAGAAACAAAACAGCAGTTTTCCATCCAGTGCCAAGCACCAAAGACGCTGAGGTGAGAACGCTGTCTTCACTCACTCCTGCTTCCACAAGGAACAGACTGGCCACAACAACTGTCTTAGCGCAGCATTCCAGAGTCACTCACTAGTCTGCACCTTCCATGAGGCCCAAGGATGGGGACATTCATCTTGCTGCCTATCTTAAACCAAGGTTAAGAAGTTCTAAGGTATTTTTACCACGCCCTACTTGCACACAGCAAGGTCAGCACAAAGAACCACATGGCTTTCTTCTTCACAGTTATTTCACAGCCTAATTTTATTCTTTCCTTGATCACATTTGTGTTTAGACATGTCCATATTAACAACAACAACAAAACAATGCCAGCAATAATAACAGCAGCTAACAATTATGGAAAGCACTCAGACGTTTCACATGTGACGCCTCATTTAATCTTCGAAGCTATGGTGTGGGTTGACTGTCTACTACCTCTGTGGATATAAGAAAGGAAACACAGATATTTATGAAACTTGTCGAGGTCCCCCAGGTAGATGAGAGGTGAAGTCACATCAGAGTTAAAGTCTCATTCCAGAAGTTAGCTCTTAATACTTACCTTAACCTATTAGATTGAATTTGTGAGGATGTGTTTAATGTGTTTAAAATGGCAATTTCCAAATACACAAGATCCCTGTGATACTCTAAAAAAAGCATTCACCCAAACAAAGAATCTGGAATGCTGCCTACACTGAACTACTAACTGTACAATCTCAGTATTTTCTAGGCCTGAGTTTCCTCAAGAATTAAAACTTGGTTAGCATTTTTAAAATAAAGCATAAACGGGAATTGAGACAGAAGGGATGGATAACATGGCAAGCGACAAGCACAGCCCATGCCGAGGCAGGGAGTGAGTGTGGGTCAGACACTATGCACGAGGGACGCTGAGCCTCCTCTACCCAGGCAGCATGCGTCATGCTGCCTAAAGATGGGTCCACATTTATATACTGGTTAGAGGCCCTAATTAGTTGATGGAGGAAAGATATATGCTATATAAATTTTAGGGCCTTGTATAGGAGCTATACCATTTAATAAGGATAAATTAATTACTAAAAGATACATATCAAGTTGCCATCCTTTTAGACAATGTAGGATATTTTCAAAGAGGCAGAAACTTTAAAAAAATGTTCTAGCAACTTTTTGAAGTTTTCCTGGTATTACCAAATATAAACAGGTTATCATGGCACTTGTATATTTAATTAGATTCATGACAGTTGTATCTCTCATTTATAAATGGTATAAGACTTATATCTTTGCAAATGCATTAGAAATAAAATACCCTGAGACCTTGTGATATTTACAATTAGAGACAGTGATTTTCTCCTTCAAGACACTCCTGAGAAAGTTCAAAGAATAACTGGCATGGTGTAAACTGAAATTCAAATATAAAACAACAGCATAAGAAATACAAACTATTCCAATAAGGTCTCTCTTCCCTATGAATTCACTTTATCAACATAACTTAAGTCCACATAATGAACCAAGCTTAGTAACCACTATGTACCATGATGATTATTTTTTTTACTGGCGTTAGCAATACTCCTGCTATGAACAGAAGGACCAACTTTAGGAAGACAAGTTTCATAGAGAAGGACATTAGGACACCATGCTACAAGAATTTTCTTTTTCTTTCTTTCTTTTTTGCTACTGGGGATTGATCTCAGAGGTGCTTTACCATTGAGCCATGTCCCTGGTCCAGTTTCAAGAGTTCCAAATTTAATTTTTTTTTTTTTTTACTTTTGAGATGGGGTCTAAGTTGCTTAAGATCTTGCTAAGTTGATGAGGCTGGCCTCGAACTTGCAATCCTTTTGCCTCAGCCTCCTTAATTGCTGGGATTACAGGTATACACCACTGTCTGGCTACAACACATTTTTAAAAGGAATTATTCTGTTCTAAACACATAGCTCTATTTTCTGTGGAGTAAAAACAAACTTGAAAAGCAATCTGCTCCGGAACTGCTCTCCAAATCAATTTCTAAACAACATGGGAATGGGTTGTTACTTTAAAAAAAAAAAAAAAAAAAAAAGAGCCATCATTATAAACAAAAGGCCATTACTCAACTGGGTAATTAAGGAATTCACTAAACTTAATTCCAAATAATTTTTAGTATTAAAAAAATCCACACCAATAAAAGATTTGTCATCAAAACATTTCACAGATATTAAAACAAAAGCACTATAAACATTTTAGAGCAGTTTCAACAGAGGAAATACAAATACATGTAGGTATCTGCTAGAATTTATT
The DNA here is from genome assembly GCF_964194105.1 of Spermophilus citellus. Classification (NCBI taxonomy): domain Eukaryota; kingdom Metazoa; phylum Chordata; class Mammalia; order Rodentia; family Sciuridae; genus Spermophilus; species Spermophilus citellus. Next base: position 172,526,793 of record NC_138186.1, on the reverse strand, counting down.
TCGGCTACCTTTGTCTTACCTGGGTTTCTAAGTAGCTATGGTTAAGCCTATTGTTAAAAACCAAGAAATATGACTTTATGCCTTAGAATTCATCCCTGGGACCCCAGATAGAATTGTGTCCCCCAAGAGAGATTTATTAAAGTCCTAACTCCTAGTACTTCTAGTAGTGACCTTAGCCTATGTAATTAGTTACGATGCTGCCCTGGTGGAGGAGGGTAGGCGCTAATCGAGTATGGCTGGCATTCTTACAAGGTCAGAAGAGGGTTGGAGGTGTAGCTCAGAGATATGGTGCATATTTAACATGCCCAAGGCCCTGGGTTCAAATCCCCAGCACCACTAAGAAACAGATCTATGACTACCATGTGAATATGGAGGCAGAGCCTGGTGTGATCAATCTACAAACCAAGGAACACCTAGGATTATCAGCCGCCCAGAAGCCAAGAGGGAATAAGGCCTGCTGGCATCTCAATTTCAAGTTTCTGGACTTCAGACTGTGAAACAATAGATTCCTATTCTTTCAAGCCTCTCAACTTACACTTTGTTAGAGCAGCCCTAGGAAATTCATACTTATTACGTTTGTCTTTTCCTAAGTGAGGGACTACAAGATGGCATTAAACTTACTACAACAGCCATTAAATTTCCTTGGATAGAACTCAAGACGCCAAAGCTTTATGGAAAATTTAAATTGTAAGAAAGTTCTAGTACATATTTTTCAATCAAATACTTGATAATTAAGAATTCCATCATTAAGATTAATAGAAAATCAGCAGATTTCACAGTGAAAAACATTACTGTTTTCCAGTAGCCAAAAACTGAACTACCACTTGAATGGCTTAAGAACCTAGAAAAAAGATTTTTTTTTTTTCTCTCAAAGTAATGGCTTAATCTATACTGTTCATAGTAGGAGAAACATCAAGTCAAAGAAGTTATTAGTTTTGCAATATTCAAAAGTTCTATGCTATTTTTAATTCTCTTCCATGCCATGCCCCCTCCCCTGCTCACCTCCCTCCCATCCCCTCCTGCCAAAGACTGGTTCTGATTCATGACTCAATAACCAAGTGTTGAGAGGATTTCACTACCATTGTTGCAGAAACATGTATTCAAGAAGTTTAGTTTGCTTACCTAGAAAAACAAAACCAGCAAACTTCTAGAAAACCAAAACAAATACCTAACCAGTCTCCAAGAACATAGTGCTTCTAGAGAAACCTTACCCCTGCCATCTGCAAGCAACCTAATTCCCACAGACACAACAGGACCACCACTCCTAATTGTCACAGCCTGGAGGACAGCCCTGGGCAGCTGTCCTGTCCCACCTACAGATTTTACGGGTTCAGCTGACAAGCAGTGTCACCAGGTCAAGTCCAAGAAGCTCAAGAGACTGGGATCACAGAGCTGGGCAAGCAGGACTGGAAGGACACTGTGCCAGGACACTTCACCCATCCACCCCTCCAGGAGGGTATGGGGCATGGGTGAGTTAAGGGGGTCCCAATACTTGGCTTACCCAGAAAACCCTTAGGTGACTGCCAAAGCCCAAAACACACCGGCAATGAGACCATGATCACTGCCCTGAGTCCACATAGAACTGAACTTATTCTAGAATTTGGAAAACAATGAAATAAGAAATGTCACTTTTAAGAATTTAAAGCAAAAATACCTCAAAACACATTAGTTCTAAAACACCTGAGAACCATAAAATGGATGATCTTTCATACTACATTCTATGATAAAAGCACCTGGTCCTAAATATTAATAACAGAAAACATCTAATATCTTACTCAGTTTTCCAACAGTAAAACCAAAGTCAGTAGAACCTACCAAATCTTTCATAATTTCTTACATTTTTTTCCCAAACAACTAGGACGATATCTGGTAAAACAAAATGGTATACAGTGAAATAAATCATCACAGGTGATACTCTGGAAGTGTTCGTATTTCCAAATTTTTAACTCAATAAAGAAAAGCGTTCTCAATTAATAATTATCCTCCTTATATTCCAAATCTTCTATTCAACCTTTGTCTCTGAATAACAAAATAAGACCTTTTAGATCAACCCCAATTAAATTTGTGTGTACACACACACAATTTATTTCTAGTCTAAATATAGCCTCCCTGAAAACAATTGAGGTCTCTGAATGAGCCATTAACACTTGTCCCTTTCTGCATTCAAAAGAAATGAGAAGACATCCATCCATACTCCTGGCTCAGGGCTCCAGAGCTCCCTGGTGAGCAGCACCCCAGGCCACCCTGCTTTAGCTCAAGCCCCTACACTGCACACCCTACAAGGCATGCACAGTCCCCACCTGCAGGACAATCAAGTGGGGCTCCTTCCACCACACACAACCTGGTAAATGTCACTCACCTACAATGTAAATGTCTTTCCCTGGCATCTTGGCAGGTATAATCTCACCTCTACATGCAACTTAAGTCTCTGGGTTAAGCTGTTAAGGACACAGGCAACCTACTGCATGCACAAGGCAAAACAGAAAGGCAGCGGGGAAAGAGCCACAGGTAATCTGTCGGAGGATGGAGACAGGCAATGCTGGGCATAACAGACTTCTCACACAGGTGATTCAGAAACAAGACCAGGGAAGCCGAGGAAAAAGGTGTCAAAGCAACGAGGAAATACCCTGGGCTCAGGAACAAATAAAACAGAAGGGACCCAACATATGACCTAAACTCTAGGATAGGGCCCTCCGCCGCCACTCCCCAAATCAGGGAGACACATGAGGCCCTGCCCAGAGTACGTGAAGGTGAACCACATCACACAAGCAGACACAATGTCTCTATGTGCTTCTCTCTTATTCACAATGTCCTAGCTCCTTAGAGACCCATGACACTAATGAAAATATAAAAACAATACTACAAAAACATGCTTTAACTTTTTGGGGGGAGCAGGGGTAATATGGGGAGGGTGCTTAGCCACTGAGCCACATCCCCAGTCCCTTTAATTTTCTACCTTGAAACAGGGTCTCACTAAGTTGCTTAGGGCCTTGCTTAGTTGCTGAGGCTTGTTTTAAACTTTCAATCCTCCCACCTAAGCCTCACAAGTTGCTGGGATCATAGGTGTGTGACACTGTATCCAGCAACATTCTTTAACTTCCTAAAAGTTAAAAAAAAAAAAAAATTAAAAAAAAAACCCACCTGATTTGAAAGAATGTAAAAACACAGTTTATAATCTTAATTATTAATTATCTTTAAGGTAGTTTCACCTCTCTCTAATTAGACTGTGAAATCCTCAGTGAAGACTGTGTTCAGTATGTCTTGCCCATAGAATTAGCAAAATGACTGTCACTATGCAAATGTTCCAGAAACACATACTGGCTAACAGAACACCTTCTCATTTAATAATGTAGAACAATGTGAATAAAGAGAATGCAACAGAATTTACCTTTGAAACCTTTGAAACTAAAGCTAGTGTATAAAAGAAATACAATATTTTTAAGGCTTTAATTTTGGAAGTTTTCAAATTAGTGAAAAAAATCTATATATAAACCAAGATTCAATATAGGTTTAATAACCTCAGAGACTGAAAATTAAATTATTTTGTCTTACTTTAAATATATGTAAAAACTGTATTAATAATGTTTCTAAGATCTCTTAATAGTTAAATTTTATATGCAGCTAAGCTACTGGCTCAATTTTTGTGACCTTTAGGGGAGGAAGAAAAAGCAGCCACGGCCCTGACCACTGTGCAGGATGGGCCCCTCCAGTCTGCTGTAAGGAGGGGCCTGAGCAAAGGTCAACAGGTGGACAAGGCCTAGAACACAAGTAAAAACGTCCTGAAGGAAACGAAGCATGGCCTTTAATTTATTCATTGAAACTTAGCCAAAAAGTAATTTGATATTCTATTTTCCTCAGACAAAAATCATAGTGTTAATATGCACACGATCATGCACTCCACTTTTTTTTACTGCCACAAAACAAATTTCAAATTAAAACTCAAAGTATAATTTTAGAATGTAACAATATGATTTTTCACCCGGACAAAACAGACAAATTACTTTTTGTTTTACACCAGACTACTTCCTCATATTCTGATTACTGGTAATATGGCAGAGACCTTTCAAAAGGAAACCTAAAGCCCAGGCCAAGAGGAGGCCCCGTAAGGCCCCATGAGTCCAAGGGTAGGTTTGGCACAGGCTGCTTTTCTCCTTTGCCCTCATGCATGTTACCTTGTCACCAGACTTCTGCCCGCTTGTCTTCTTTTTACCTTGTCCTTTATACCTTGGTATCTGAGCATGAGAATAAAATGACATTTTACCACATAATATCAATCTTTAAAAATAAACTAACTCATTACCAAACTAATAAAGGTTCCAATTAAAAAATTTCTTAAAAATGGAAAATCTAGTATGTTCCTTTTCAAAGCCTGCAGTTCTTAGTTTTTCTTAACTCATATTTACTTACTAATTCCAGCAGGTATCTGGTCAAGTGTAGGCACTCATCACCATCTGTCCATCCTCCGGTGGAGGATGCTTCTTTCAACACTAGCCTTAGTAGTATTCTAAGCAGGCCTGGCTTCAGCTCCTAAGCAGCTCTGTAGAATACTTGTCCTGACCTTACCCAACCATCCTAGGAGCATTCGAAGCTGGTTCCTAACGGCTGGTGGGACCCTCTCCTTGGCCACAACATCCCTGTTTAGGCTCTCAAGGCTCATGAGGAGGCAGCCCGCAAGAAGAGGGTGGTAGAAGTACTAGAATCCCAAATCCAGACCCTTAGAACTAGAGGGCAATTGCATGTTAAGAGACAAAATAAGGATTCATTTTTAAAACAGATCCCACCCTAGCCTGGCCAGCAACTACCTAGAGTTATTTCTGAAGGCGCCATTGCAACCCGAGCTTATGGTGCCAACTATGACATGGAGCCCACACTGAACAGAAATGAGTGGCGGTTCCGCCTGAGGACAGGCATTGTCCTCTGAATCGGCAATGAACGTAAGAGTTTTGGGCAACATTTAACAACCTAAGACACTGAGGATTCTCATAATTCTCCAAAGTTAAAAATTCTTTAAGAATGAGTATGTAAAACAGACTTTAATATTTTAACCCAAAGATATACTTTACGTAGGTTCACATTGTTAATTTGCCTTAAAAATAACGTGCTAAAAAGACAACTTTCAAATAGCTCAATGCTGCTGGTAACTATTTTGAAATAAATAGTAGTTGATTTTAATCTCTAATGCCAGATATTTTTGTGGAAAATAAGTCTTTCTTCCACAAGCTCTTTTATCAGCAATTAATTTTTTAACATTTACTCATGACCTATTCTGTTGTCAGGATTATAGCGCCCACAAGCGCGAGGGAAAACAACTTTTTAAAAAATTCGCTTTAAAAAATGCTAACTTGGACTGGGGATGTGGCTCAAGTGGTAGCGCGCTCGCCTGGCATGCGTGCGGCCCGGGTTCGATCCTCAGCACCACATACCAACAAAGATGTTGTGTCCGCCGAGAACTAAAAAATAAATATTAAAAATTCTCTCTCTCTCTCTCTCTCTCTCTCTCCTCTCTCACTCTCTCTTTAAAAAAAAATGCTAACTAGGAATCTCGGAAGAAAAAGGAAAAAAAATCATCTTTTTTCTCAGTCAAAAATAAAGCACGACATTTCTCTGGGCTTCTAACCTTCAGCAGCAGCAGTGCCAACAGCAGCAGTCACTGGGCAGCATTCTCATCTGGCAATTGAGTCACTGTCCTCTGGAGACTCCCGATTTTTTAATTTTTAAAAAATTTTTTATTGCTACCAGGGATTGAACCCTGAAGCCCTGACCACTGAGCCATATCCCCAGTCCCATTTTATATTTTACTTAGAGACAGGGTCTCACTGACTTGCTTAGAACCTTGCTTTTGCCAAGACTGGCTTTAAACTTGAGATCCTCCTGCCTCGATCTCCTGAGCTGCTCAGATCACAGACATGTGCCACCATGCCCAGCTTACTCCCCTGATTTAAAATATCATCTCTTACATAAAAGTCACTGTACCACCCTGAACTCACAGCCTGATCTTTGAATGTACTCCACAGCATAACTCTATTTCTATGGAGTAGAAATAAAGGAAAGATCATAGAATACAAATGTAACCTGTAATGGACTGCATGTTTATGTCCCCCCAAATTCATATGCTGAAATTCCAATCCCTTGGATAATAGTATCAGGAAGGGGAACCTTTGGGAAGCTATTAGGGCCAGAGGATTGAACCCTCATGAATGGGATTAATCCCCTTATAAATAAGAGAGGCTCCAGAGAGCTCCCTTATCCCTTCCACCATGTGAGGACATATAGTAGGTCCCAATTAAAAACCAGGAGGTAAGCCCTTAACAGACACCAAGTCTGCACGCCTTTAACCTGGACTTCCAGCCCCAGAACTGGGATAAACAAACATCTGCTCTTTATCAGCCTCCCCTCCTGGGATGTTTTATCACAGCAGTCTGACTAGACTAAACCATGACCCAAGCCCATTCTTAAATAAGACCAGCTACACTCCAGTTAGTCACCAACTTTCCTAACAATCATATATTTGTTCCTCTATTGCTATATGTATATTCTTGATCTTAAATTCAAGCATTCAACTCATTTTTTTGCTCCTTTAAACCATATTCCCCAAATCAGGTCTTTTCTTTAATAGTACACAAGCACAAACGCACGTGCACACACACACACAAAGCTAACCATAGTACATATATTTTCCCATAAATTTTATTAAAATAGCTCATTAATATAAAAAACCATCATGATTTGCAATTTCTAAATCTGACCACCCATTTAACAGTATATAATATTCAACACAACAATTATATTCTGGAAACTAATATTCTCAAACTAGGGATTTATAAATGAAAAGTAAACAAATCTCCTTGGTAATGGAAGAAAATATTCAAAGTACCAAATGAATTCAAATATTCTACAATTCTGATGTTTAAGGGCATATTTTTTCCTACAAAATTCAACAAAAGGAATAGAAATTTTGAAACACATACTTAACCAACAAGAAAAAGGCACCTTGAACAATCAGAGCCCTTGTTACAAAAGAACAAGAAAACCTAGAACACACAAGAGTAGAGGGAAGAGCCCTCGGATTCTCAGTGCAGATGTTACTTTGATACCCAGCTAACTCACCTTACTGGGGGTTCCATGTGCACTGGTTCTTCCTTCTGGTGACTTTGGTGGAGAATGTATATCAGATAGATCCAGTGCACCCTAAAAATCACAATTTAAAACACATTTAAAAATAAAACAAGAATATACAAATTATCCTTTAAAGGAATCTTAGCATTTAAAAACAATGTACAAAATTGGCATTTTACTTCTTGCCTCATTCACATAACTTTTCTTATCAGATTTCCTCTAATTTTACCCAAAAAAAAAAATAAATAAAATGCATCCACATTCTAATTACCTATAAAATATTTCAGTCACCTTGAAGGCCACCTAGTTGCACTGCAATATGCCCCTAATCTATCTTTTCAACACTGACTTTCTCTCTTCCCTTCTCTCCTAATATTATTCTGTGATTCTCAAAGGTCTACTTTTTCTACCCTCCTTCATTATATGTCAAGAAAAAAAATACCAAATAGCAACTCTCACAAAAACCATCAGTTTCTACAAACGGTAGTACTCTATTTCTCTTTTATGCCCCTTTATTATTTTTGCATTTTTAAAGCAGCTATTCTAGTATGGCTTATATGTGCAATAGTTACATATGTCTCTCAGCACAAGGTTTTAATCACAAATGCAAAGGAGAGTATTTAAAAATATTTCCTGAATAAGAATCACTTCCAAAAATTCACCTGTTGTTATTACCATAAGCTCTATGACACTGTGTATTAAATACTGGCTATTTTGTTTTAGAAATTCTTTAACAACTACAATTTTTTAAATATGAAAATGTGCTATACATCATGGCTTCTTCCCAAGCCCATTCTATAATGGCAGCATCTTCTCCCAGGTTAGGAACTATAGCTCATCTCTGAGCTCTTCCTTTCTCACACGGCCTTCTATGACTCTGCCCCTTGCCAGAATACTAATTTACCAAATCTTGCTGATTCTTCTTTAAAGGGTAATCTTTCTCTCATTTCTATTCTGCTTCCATTCTTTGTCTAGATTTGGATGCCTTCCTACAGGTTTTACTTCTAATTTTCTCTAACCTTTACAAATTTGTCTTTCATGTAGCACTCAAAGACTTCAAAGACTTTCCACTGACCATGAGCAAACAACAGCTAATCATCATGTCTTTGATCCTACCAGGTGCATGAAAAGAAAACCCTTGTCCTCAACAGACTTGTGATCTAGTATTATGACAAAGATAAATATAGGTGACTGTAACAATCAGAATAAATTCTAAATTATACATCAGTTACCAGTAGTGAGAGAACAACAAGAGGAGGAAACACCACAGTCAGCCAGCCGTGGATAGTACAACAAGGATAACATTGCAGGCTGAGTGATGGGACAGATGTATCATTTCAGGCAGAGAATAAGATAAGACAATAAGAGCAGGCAAAAAGACATAAGCTGCTTTCAAGTAATTAAGTTCAGTCTAGATTGAATGCAAGTTGAATATCCCTATCTGAAAACACAAAAAGTTGATCCAGCACAGCTATACAAACATACTCAGAGATCTGAAACACATTCCAGAAATGAGATACTCAACTTCCACAAGGTTTCACACTTCAAAAAACAAAACAACAACAACAAAAAAACCCTATACAAACAGAATCCTGCAGTATCACTCAGGAGCTGAGATTAAGGACAAAGAATCTAGAGATTCAAATTACCATTATGATAGTCATAGCAATTTTTACAGAAAGAACACATGAAGAATTGAATTTTTTTTTCAAAGTAAAATATCTTATTTTATTATGTACAGACATACTCAAATAAAGTACCCACTCTGAAAACAAGTTCTGGCATTTCTGAGAGCTCCTAAAGGAATATAAATTGGAGTCTCAGAGACAGTTCCTTTCCCAGAGGAGGAGGAATGTAACCTGATTCCACAGGATTAGCCAATCTCATCTAAAGCCATACACTCTCTCTCTGCCTTAAACCCTGGCTCCAGCTTCACTGGTCCCGGAAAAGCCTCAGCCTGAAACAGGTATAAACCAGTCACTCAACCTCCATTTTATTCTTCTGCAAAGAATCGATGAAAGTTTGCCACTCTGCTGGGTAAAACGTTTATAGACGTTGATCTTATTCCGAATTTGTTTGGGGGTACCTTGATAGTAATTCTTCTCATCCCGAGCCATGGCCTTATAGTCCTCTCCATGGTTCTCCACCATGTAGCGGACATAGTCGATGAGGTCCCGAGACAGGGTGTTTCTTTTCTGGGAGGCTGGCTTCTGCTTCTAGATCATTTAGCACATAGGGCTTCCGCACAAGCTCCTTAGGCCTCTCCTCCATGTCAATGTCCATGCCCATGGCCTTCACCTTTTTCTTACGGAGGGGAACCGCCTTGTTGGGATCCATGGCCAACCCCATCTCCGCCAGGTTCTGTCGCACGGATTTGGCGTGGTCCCAGGCATGTCGGATGTGGGAGCACTCGATCCGTGGCGCTGCCTTCCGTTGAGCATTCCGATTCAGACGCTTTCAGTTGACATTATAGCCGAACTTCTGCCTCCGAGTTTTGCCCTTAGCCTTGGGCATTGCGCTGACCGCCTCACCAGCAGCTCACCCCTGAAGCCCCGCACTTACAACCTCGTGTTAACAGACTCCTGAAGAATTGAATTTTAAAAATAATTCAGCAACAGTGAAGACTGTAAAGGTGAGAACCCTGAGGAACGGAGATGAAGATGGATGATGAAGGTGCTAAAGGAGAGGATAATGATCCAGAATGAGCTCAGAAACAAGAGAGTGCTTTTGATGAACTACAGCCAGGAGACACTAATAGTCAACCACAATGAAGTATGTGGAACAGAGCAACTCAATTCTTAAGGTAGTTTTAAAATAAAGTTTTGGCAAAAAGCCCTAATAACTGAGCTCAACAAGTTAATCCATAGCTAGTTTCTATTATCAAAAGTCAAAGGACAATAAAACCTGTAATTTTTTATTCTGTTCTAACATCAGGTTTTCTTTCAAAGTAATAGAGTAAAATACTAATAAATGATGGAAAAGCTAAAAAAGACTAAATACCCAAATACTAAGAGGGGGAAAAAAACAGCAAAAAGTGGGGATAAATGTCCAACTTAATTGTTTTGCAATCTAGAGAGCAAAACAATTCTATTTTGAAGAACAAGTTCTATGCTTGGTCTATCTGAAAGAATCACAGATGTGAGTCAGGACAAACTGACAGGGCAGGCTGCAATTCTACCCACCAGAACAGGGTACTGTTTATTTTACTCTCAAATCTCATCAACCACAAAGCAAAGGCTTTACTAGGTCTCAACTTGGTGCAAACATATGTCTAGCAGAGAAGAGCTTACAGCAATTAACTTTTCCTTAATTGCCAGCTGCCACATCTGGAGCATGCAGGCAAGAGTGAATTCCTCCTAACAAAGTGACCACATCCAGGGCTATGTGAGGAGCAATCCTGGGGTGGAGCCTGGAGTTCCAGAGCCCAGGAAAGAATGCAAGAACACCTGGAACTGAGGTTGGTTTAGGGGATAGGAAGGTTGTTCTTGTCATGTTTCTCTTTTTTAGAAGTCAGCTTTTTCACACAGAACTTAAATGTACTAGTGGTTTATCCAGATTGCTATATGTAGTGAAGAGCTAGAAATTCCAAGCTGAAGCCAGGGGAGAGGATTAGGCATGGCTAAGGGAGTCATCCACACAGTAACTATACAAAACTAAGAAACAGTGATAACAAAGGCCAGGGTTTACCCACTCACACCTCCATGCCAACACTGCTCTGAGAGCTTCCGTTATCGACTTCTAAACTAAAGCAGCTCACACAGCCAAAATGTGGCAGGCTGGGGTCCCAACCCAACAGTCTGGCTCTAGAGTCCAGGTGTTACCTAGGGTACGAAGAGAGAGGACCAGAGAGAAAAACATGCAACTACCACTGCAATCAGGACAGAGAGTAATAGAGAAAGAAAACAAAAGGGCGGGTGGAGAAAGAAAAGACCTCGGGATCACAGAAGTTGAGAGGAGTGCAAAAAAGAGATGCTGCCACCAACTGTAGACTTGAGGTCCAGGAGACTGTTGAGCCATTTTTCATACCCTAATATATAACAATGTCCATCATATAAGAAGACAACAAAATCCTATTGACTTACTGAAGAATAAGTGAATGAAGGTGCAATACACGGGCTACGACGGCTCAGAGGCCGTTGGTCCCGGGTCCTGGATCTAGCCAGCTCCCCAGCCGCCTTGCTGCTCTCTTCTGCCTTCTGAAGTGCCCTTACTAAACTTGGTCCCCCAACCAATATCTTACTCACATTGTTTAGCAAAATTTTGGCATGAAACAATCACTTCACCCTTTGAATTAAAAAAATTATTCACAAACATTTGTTAAAAAAAAATTATGTACAATCTTCCTCTCAAATCTTGAACTGTTACTTAAACATTAATTCTGGAAGCATTTTTTTATCCTGAATACCTCTGAGCTCTTCAAGCACACAAAATCTTCTATTACCCATGGAATATATTTACCATGCCTGAAATTCAATTAGTACTAAAGCAAGCTTTACTGATTTTCAAAGTTCCCAGTAGAAAACATACACTTAGACTCCTCAAATGGAATACATACACAGGCCCATTTCCATCCACATTCTAGAAATTTCTATGACTGAAAAAGCATACTCAGCCACAAATCTGGAATAGTCACACATGTATCTACATCTTTTAAGACAGTATCTTCAAGTAAAACTAATGTGTGTATTATGGTTTAGATATGAGGTGTCCCCTAAAAGCTCATGTGAGACAATGCAAGAAGGTTCAGAAGTGAAATGATTGGATTATGAGAGTTGTAACCTAACTGATGGATTAATCCACTGACAGGGATTAACTGGGTCTAACTATAGGCAAGACAGTGTTGCTAGAGATAGGTCACCAGGGAAACGCCTTTGGGGTTCATGTATTGTCCCTGGTGAGCAAAGCTCTCTGCTTCATGGTCACCATGTGCTGAAGTGCTTTCCTCCTCCATCCCCCTCTGCCATGATGTTCTGCCTCACCTCAAGCCCAGAGCTATGAAGTCAGCTGACCATGGACTGAACCTCTGAAATCATGAGCCAAAATAACTTTTCCTCCTCTAAGTTGTTCTTGTCAGGTCTTTTGGTCACAGCAACAAAAAACTGACTGAAACAGTATTTAAATATAAGTCAGACCTGCTCAGGAGTAGTTCTGAAAAGAAAGGTTAAGAATAAGATCACTGCTAATCAACAAATTTGAAAACGTTTAGAAACTAAGCAAAATCAATAGCTCAGTTTTAAACATAATCTAAAAAAAAAAAAAACCTTTAAATTAAAAAAAATTCGTCTATACATCATCTCTTCCAAATTTAACTAAAATAAAAACAACTAAAAACTAGCTGAATATTTCCTATGTTAAGTATCATTCTTACATTTTATAGGTGTTAACTCATGGGTCTTACAACACCCACAAGATGTAGATCCTATTATCCAAATTTTATAAATGAGGCAAGGCAATGGAGAGATTAAGTAACATGTTGAAGTTTGAGAGCTAAGCAATGAGGAGCTATCATTTTTTTCAGACAGTTTGGCTCCTCAATTCAACACTCTGAAGATCAATAACTAAAACAATACACAAAAGTGTCAAAATCAGAGCTGGGGTTGTGGCTCAGCGCTGGAGCACTTGCCTAGCAAGTTCAAAGCCCTGGGTTTGATCCTCAGCACCACATAAAATTAAATAAATAAAATAAAGGTATTGTGTCCAGCTAAAAAATAAGTGATCAGAATATTTCAATTTTCATTAAAATATATATTTATTCTCACTGCGTTTCATTATCTTTAAGGAAATCTTTTCATGTTAACCTTGATTTACTGCATATATCTACTCTACCTGGCCAAATTAGACAAAAACCAAAACAAATCATGAAGGATCACACTTACTTCCCCACCGGAGGGCCCTTTCTCCTTCTGTTGGCAGCGTCTGATCACTTCTAATAATAAGGGTCCTCCCACAGTGCCTTCCGCTTCAATGATACCTAAATCACGGGCTAAATTCTCTCGACCTTCAAGACCTTGAAACTGGAAAAGAAGAAGATACATGTGCCCAAAAACATACCAAAAGTACAACCAGAGATCACAGAAAGTATCTCCAAACTCAAACAAGCTATCTTTCTAGTGAATGTCTTTTAAAACTTTACTTTAAAAAAAAAAAAAAAAATGCCACAGCATAGGATCATGACAAAACTAACTCTAATAACACTCAACTTTATTAGCAAGCTACAAATTACACGAAGCAGCAACACTGGTACCTCTTCTCTGACAGTTCAAATAGCTTTTATAAGAAAAATGAATCATCAATTATAAAAAATAATCTGTGCAAGAAAATATAACTTGTCAAATTTTATTAGCTTCCAGGTTAATATTAACTCATTTGTATCAATGTTTCTGGGACGCGAAAACAGACGTAAAAATCATTGTTCTTACTGTGCTTGTTTCAGGTTGAAAAACAGCCAAGGTAAAGTCAAGGTTAAAAAACTGGAGAAATTCTGCAACAAGACTAGCCACTAAACGACCTGTAAAGATCAAAAAAAAATTGTGTAAGTAAATCCTAAAAAACTTTCAATTTCAATTTCACCAAGCAGCCTTGGTGAAATAAGATAATGAATAGGAGAAAAAGAGGCTTCTAAATTTTTCAAATTATGAATTTCTTCTCTTTAAATATATAAATAATAAAAAAATCTCAATCTTCAATTTTTTCCTTAGGATCACCAGTCTGAAACTATAAAACAATGCAATATTCCACAAAAATATTTCAATGTTGTACTTTTTATATTAAAACTGTGTTTATGTAAAATTTGCTTTAACCAACAACTTTCCACAACCAAACCCACTGAACAATAGCAATGTGACTGTTACACAGCAAAATATTTTTAAATGTGCATCTATAAGAAAACATACTTGAAAAAAAGATAAAATTTCTGATTTTTCCCCAAATGGGACAAGATTTGAAAATTCAGAGGCAGATAAAAATAAACAAAAATGAATGGAAAGTCTTACCATCTTTTGTATTTAAAAACTTTTTCAGGCTTTCATTGACTAAAGGAGTTTTGTTCTGTTAAAAAAAAAATGAAATATTTTAAGTGTCATGTTTATCCTAAAAATAACTATGAAATGTACATTAAGTTTAATTTTTGGCAAAGACATAAGTAATATGTTATCATTCATAAAATTAGTTTCTGAAATCCATTTCACAAACAGGACTTGATTTGTACTATTTAATAATGTCTCAAAGTTAAAAAGCCATACATGAAGACCCATGTTTGTTTTAAATTGTTTTATAAATCATTCATTAAACTGCTTTTGAAGCTCAATATCTTCAATACAACTGTAAAATGCAATTAAATTTAAACAACTATTTATTATTTCAAATGTATGGAGTATATTTTATCATCTTAGGTCTCTATTGTTTGTAACATATATACTTAAAATTTCCAATTACAAGTAGCCATAGGTCAACTTATCTTTGTAATTATAGATCTGAATAAATATAGGAAAAAATACTCTTTTGCATCAAAGCTGTGATTATTGACAATGAGGCTCAAACAAGGCAGCACAAGAGGGACCTCCTCGAGCTGAGCACAGTTACAGGTAGATAAGCGCCTCATATACTGCTGATGGAAATTCAAAATGGCACAATCATTTTGGAAAGCAGTTTGGTGATCATTTTTAAAAGGCTTAAAATATCCCTAGCATGAATGTGATCCACTTATTTCACCCTTATGTATTTCTCAAGAGATATCACAAATTTAAGCAAAGACTTATACATGAATGTTCACAGCATTTGATTATGATAATCAAAATCCAAAAATCATTTAAATATGTGTATCAACAGGTAAATGGTTAAACAAGTTGTCATGTATCCATTCAATGAATCAATGGAAAGATATCTTGAACCCAAGATTAAATGACATGACTTAATACACACAAAATGAATTTCAAATGCATTATGCTGAACAAAAGAAGCCAGATCAAAAATAGTACATACTATAGGATCCCATTCATACGGCTCTGAAGACATATTTAGGATGCAGGGGGACACAAGGAAATTTTGAAGGACTAGAGTTATGTTCACTATCTTGATGGTGGTAATCAGTACATATTTAGCATAAATGTAAAAGTTTACCAAATTACACATTTTATATGCTGAATTCATTCAAAAAAGAGGGAAAGATCACGAAGGACCCTGATAGTCTAGTCTAGGAAATTTGAAGACTGAGTCAACTAAAACACTCAGGAAAGAATGGAGAGACAAGATCAGATATGTATTATAAACAGTCAATCTAGATCTAGGAGCAATATAGAGGACTCGAGGGGGATTGTGAGGGGCGTCAACAAAGGGAAGCCTAGATAATAGGAACAGGATAGAGCACTCTGGAAAGGAAATAAAATGAAGCACAGGCAAAGCAGGCAGCAGAGTACCTCCACACTGACCTTCAGAGACAGACTGGACAGACAGCTGGGTGAGGACTGAGCAGGTAGGCAGAAAGAAAGGCAAGGCCTAATAAACACATTTCCTGCCTGATTTCCCCAGAAAGATGGGTCTATTAGGTAGTTAGACATACAGGCCTGCAGCTCAGGAGAAACATAGGCGCTGAAAATATGGTGCTCAAGTTACAGGTGTTATTAAAGTCACTAGGAAAAGAATGCACAATGAAAACTGTGGAACAAGGTAACAAGTGCAAGAGTTCAAGTGCAGTACAGAAAAAAAGATCATGCTAAAGAAATCATGGAATAAGAAAAGAGAAAAAATAGAACAGAAAGGTCTCAAAGGTCAAGGGAGACTTTTCAAGTAAGAAGGAATTAAGAATGTCAAATGCCACTATGCTCAACCAGACAGGTAAAATCCAAAGTATACTCAAGATATTCTTCTTGACTGTAGCAAGAGACCTTCTTAAGGTGTAGTAGTGGTACATTTAAAATGTTAATGACGGAATGTCTGGTACCGTAAGAAATGGTATGTAATATACACATTGTTTCAAAACCTAGATTTCTGGAAGGAAGAAAAAAAATAAGACTATGGAAGGCAAAACCCAAAGTAATAATACCTGGATAAGACAGGGCCTTGCCAGGCGTGGTGGTGCATGCCCGTAATCCCAGAGGCTGGGAGGCTGAGAACTTCGAGTTCAAAGCCAGCCTCAGCAACTTAGCGATCAACGAGACCTTGTCTCTAGATAAAATAGAAAAAAACAGAGCTGGGGATGTGGCTCAGTGGTTAAGCACCCCTGGGTTCTATCCCAGGTACCCACCCACCCCCCCCAAAAAAAACACAAAAAACAAAAGACAGTGCCTCTTCTAAAGCAGGAAAGAGAGAGGTACAGATACATGTTTTTTAGGTAAGCTTTTCCGAAGGTAAGCAGTAGATTGGGGGCAGGAAGAGGAAGACACAAAGGACTCGATGGTTTCCATTTTTCCCTGTGAGGGAAAAGACAAGACAATCTGTCTAGAGCAAAGAGAACAGATAAAGCAGAAGGCTTAAATGAAGTTAAAGAGGGGAATGCCAAGTAAAACACAGATGGGCTGGACCTGATCAGCTCCCAGCTGTGGATGGTAACCACCAATCTATCTGTAGCATCACCAATTCATATGGTTAAGTGGCTTTTCTCTAGAAAGTGAAGTAGTCAGGGTTTCTGAGGGAAGGACCATGGTTCTAGATTAATCAAGAAAAAAGAATCAAGCTGAAGATATAGCTATTTGGTAGAGTGCTTGCCCAGCATGCACAAGGACCTGGGTTCAATCCCCAGAATCACCAAAAAAAAAGAAAAAGAAAAAACGAATGCCTAAAAACAAACAAGGAGAGAAATTAAACAGAAGGTACAGAGGTCTAATCAAGTGGGAAAAGTGCCATCAAGAACAGTGAAAGACTTTGATAGTAAAGTGAACCTTGTTGACAAGTTACAGGACGTTTAGTTAGGTTTTTTAGGGGATTATTGGTAGAGGGCAAAAAAAAAAACCCTATAAATTATCAATTGAATAAAAAGATGTGAAAAATACTAGAGGACAAAAACATTTTGGAGAGTTACATACTACACACCCCCTACCTTGAAGATGCACAATGCATAGAAGCTTACTAACGGTTCTGAACAATCTCAGCTAACTCACTGACAATGAACCATTTCTTCTGGTAACTCCTACAACTTTTTGATTCGGATTGAGCACTGGCCTAAGTTACTGGGCATACTTTTAGGAATACTCCAAGATTCAGGAAGATACACAAAAGAGCAATGTTGGTCCCCCCATCATAAAGAACCTGACGTGTGGCCGTCCGCAGCGGACCGCAGGCTGCGCAGTCCGTCTCGGAGCGTCTCCCACCAGCCAGAAGCCGGCTGACCCCCGCTAGCTACATCTGCAGGCTGCGTACCTCTACTTTTTCTTGCTCTTCTAGTGCTAAAAACACAGCTGCGCGAAGTTCAGCCTGGAGAAGGAGAAGGACGTTACTGGGAGCCGGCCACCCGTCAGGCGAGCGCCCGCCCCCGGGGACCGGGCACCTGCGGGCGGCCCATCCTCCGGCCAGCGCCGCCCGCGTCCCCGACCGGCCCGGCGCCGCAGTGCGGTCAGCTGACCTCGCGCCCCCGACCCCCAGCCGCGGGCCGCCACCCGGCGCCCGCCGACCCCGAGCCGCGGGCGGTCACCCCGCGCGGCCCGCGCTCCCGGCCCCGCGCCCTCTTCACCCGCCTCCACAAGATGGCGCGCCCGCCCAGCCCGGCCGCCCGCCTCCCGGCCACCCTGTCGGCGTCCGCGCACCTTGATGCGGTTCAGGACGCCGCTGTTCTCCAGCGTCTGCACCAGCAGGTCCCGCAGCTCCGTGTCCTCCTCGGCCACCACCGCGGCCGTCGTCGCCGCCATCTTGCTTCTCCAAGACAACCGCCCAAGCCGCGCTAACGGCCAACGGCCGCCGCAGAAGCCGCACGGCGCAGCGACGCAGCGAACCCCGCCCCTCACGTCGGGGGCGGGGCCTCGAGACTACGGGCGGACGCGAGAGGGCGAAGCGTCGGGACGCAGGGGGCGAGATTGGGGTTGTGGGGGCGGGACGTCGGACGCCGGGGCGAGGACTCGACGCACGTCCGGGCCTCAGGGCTCGAGGGCGTGGCCTTGGCTCGGGGCGGGGCTCGGGGCGGGGCTCGGGGCGGGGCTCGGGGCGGGGCTCGGGGCGGGGCTCGGGGCGGGGTCGAGGGGCAGGCTTCTGAGCGCCAGGTCTGCGCTGCAGAATTCTCGTCCCAATTCCAACAGGGTGGTGGTTAGCTCTTGGTTCAGTGCACTGCCCAGCTGCGGGCTAGCCCCGAGAGACCGCCGTCGGGCAGTGTCTGCATGTACAACTCATGTATGTATCTACGCCCATATGTGCGTCTATGTGTGTCTGTGTTTGTGTGTGTGTAAACACTTTCCCAGAGAAAGTGAGTCTGTATTTCGGGTGGAGGCTAGGAATGAAGGCTCAGTGCACTGGCCTTGTCCTACTGTTTACTCCGGTGTGTTTTAAGTCCTTTTGCAAGAATACTTGGGGAGGGAAAGGGAATCCCAAACTCCAGCACTCATAGGAAACTCATCCACAAGGGCTGTGGCAGGGCGTAGGAGCCCTCCTTTATCTTCCTGCAGGTAGTCTGCAGATTAGAATCTGATATACAAGTGCTAAAAGACGTCTTTCATATTGATGGTCATACAACGAGAATACAGGAAAAACTGAGTTTAAATGGAGCCTTTTCTTGTAAAGATTAAGAAGTTAGTTTTGAGGTGGACTTAAAAAGAAAATAACTAAATCAGATTCATTTGAGAGAAGTAAGACCATTCCAAACATAAATGATGACACGAGCTTTAAGAGAAAGGGTCTGGAAGTAGTGCTCAAGTTGCTGACAGTAGAATCTGATCTGGTTAGAAAATGGGGATGGACGCCTGGGAAGCCAGGAAGACACCCATGGACCAGGTAGACAAGAGGAAGGCAGAAGGGAAGAGTGCTCCAGCTGGGGAAGGACACAGACGCAGAGGCTGGAAAGCCGGACCCATCAGGAAATGAGAACAGCATCTATGGCAGAAGCAGGATTCAGGAGCTGGCACAATGACGCATTGGTTTGGGGAATGAGCCATTTGAAGCCTGTGATGAACAAGCAGCTTTGGACATCTGGAAGACAATTTGAAATTCCTTGAACTGACAAATTGAACACCTGCTCTGTTCTAGGCCCTAAATTAGGTAGTGAAGAGACAGAGCTCTTTTCCCTTAGTCAGGGGGCTGACCGTTCAAGGATTCAGACAGGTAACTCTTAAAATTGACTGAAAAGACTGAAAAGGGAGGGTAAGAGAAGAAGCAGCTAGACAGACAGTCAAGGAGGACAGAGAACAGTGTACCTACAGTGACTGTATTTGGAGAGCAGGCCCACAGGGGCAATAAAGGTAGTGTGAGGTCATAATCCAATATGATTGGTATGCTTAGAAGAGGGAGAGAGACCAGGACTCTTTCCTTGCCTCTAAGCCATGCAGAGGCACCTCACAGAAACCAAAACTGCTGCCACACAATCTTGAACTTCTACCTCCAGAAGTGTGGGAAAGTGTGCTTCTGTTGTTCAAGCCATCACCCCATGGCGACCGTCAGTCTCCTAATGGAGTGCTGCTAAACACCTGATGTAATAGGGGTTTCCTGGTCAGTAAGGAAGAGAGGAAAGATACCAGGGGACTGGGCCAAGGGACACGGGCAGTGGTAAGGTCTGGCTGGGGTGACCAGAGTGCGAGGGCTTCATCCGCCAACGTGACAAATCTGACTTTCATCCTGAAGGTAGGAAATGGCCTGTAAATGTAACTGTAAAGCAATGTAGGCAGGCTGGGGCTGTGGCTCAGTGGTAGAGCGCTTGCCTAGCACATGTGAGGCACTGGGCTCAATCCTGACCCCCACATAAAATAAATAAATAAAACAAAGGTATTGTGTCCAACTACAACTAAAAAATATATTTTAAAGCAATGTTGGCAGTAGCCTCTTTTGATTCTGAGACTCCAGAAGCAAGAGGGGATGGGCAGGTGAGATGCAATGACACTAAAACAGTTGCTCCAATAGTCAAGAAGGATTCAGAAGGGCCTCAAATAAGGTCACAGAAGAGAACATGAAAAGAAGAGGATAGAGCTGAGAAACATGGATATGGCACAGATATTTTATTTATTTCCAGAGAAGCAGAAACTGTGTACATGTCTACATATCTACATACATATATACATATGCACCCACAAAAAAATTTATTATAAAGAATTGGCTCGTGGGACCATCACAGTCACACAGCCAAGATCCGCCACTCAAGTCTGTTGGGTTCCCGCTCTTTCCAGGAACCAGTCCTGAGATCTGTTGATTGAGTTGGCAAGCAGGAGACCCAGGAGAGCAGATGGTGTGCCTCCTGGCCAAAGGTAGCAGGCTGGAGACAGGGGACAGTCAGTGTTTCAGTCAGTTTAAAGGTGAGGAGGCAGGAAAGACTCTTTTACTGGGGATGGCCATCTGTTTCATCAGGCCTTCAGCTGAACACCCAAGTTAGAGGGAGCATCCTGCTCCACTCAGTCTACCAGTTTAAACATGCTCACAGACACCTCCAGAATAATGCTGGACTGAATATGGAGGCCCTCCATGGCCCAGTCAAGTTGACACATAAAACTAACCATAACAAATATGTTCCAGTAACTGTAAGTGTGAAATAACTAGATTCTGATAAGAATAAACACAGGAGGGTAGAACAAGGAAATGCCTTCCGACTTTCTGCTTTTATTTTCTTGAAATAAAATGTGTCTTTGATGTTAAAATTAAAAATGATTCTGGAATCATAAAAAGAATCCATCAGTCTGTACTCAGTGGTAGACTTTCTTACTTGGGGTCAGGTGTCCTGTTTTTATAAGCATCAGGCAGTGGAGAAGGAGTACGTTTCTCCAGGGTGTGGGATGCCATGCATGAACTGTGCGTGAACTAGAACAACGTTGAAGCCATCGGGCAGGAAAGCCTGGTATCAGGAACTCCCAGCAGCAACCCTGCTAGTGTGAGAACACCTGGTTCTGGTGGCTTCCTACCCAGCTCCATCACAAGTTCAGGACAGCACTGGAGATGAGGGTGACCTGCTGGAGCCACACAGCGTCTGTGTTTGGCTTGCCAAAATGTCTATCAACCGTTTACTGCAAGACACCCTCCTCTCCCGGATTAGAAGCAAGACTCCTCCTACTGAAATCTTATCCCTGCCTTTGATGTACTCCCGTCAGGATTGGAAGACCCATCAGCACTCTTCTGTATATCTAATTTCTGGCTCTGGCTCTATTTCTTACTAATTGTTTCAGACTTTTTACTTCCCAGGCAGCTCACATTACCTAAGCAGGAACCTACCCTGGCAGGATACAGGTCACCTTAATACCAGGGCTCATCGATTTCTTCAAATATCTTAAGATTGTGCAAAAGACATAGCACACCTGGAAAATTAGCAAAATTGCTTAGTGTCTTATTTTGACAAAAACTTATTGATCAATAACAGGGTGTATGATAGTCAAAATCATGGATTCCAGAGCTACAGTGCATAGGTTTGAATACCCTTGGTGGTTATGTTGATCACAGAAAGTTTCTTAACCTCTCTGTGCCAGTTTCTCACATGTACATGGAGATAAAAATCACATGTATATATGGGTGTATGTATGAGTACACATAATTAGATGTGTAGATAATACTTAATATCCTGAAACATAGAATGCGCAATAAAAATATTATTGTTTTGAACATACAGTCTAATTTCATTATCTCAGTGATGCTCTGAGAAAACTATTTTTTCCTGACTTGTTATAGATGAGACCAAAGCTCCAAAAATCTAGGTGGTATGTCCACAGTCACACAGCCAAGATCCGCCACTCAAGTCTATTGGGTTCCTGCTCTTTCCATGGTATTTCACTTTCTTCCAATATTTATATAAGATATTTGTTAGTTCGCTTTTTGTTGCTTTAACTGGATGGTGCAGACTGGGTGGTTTATAAAAAATAGAGGTTTATTTAGCTTGTGGTTCTGAGGCTAGGAAGACCGATATCAAGGTGGCCTTCTTACAACCTCACCACATGGCAGAGAGTGGCATGGAAAGACAGAACACATGTGCTAACTCTGATCTTTTCTTCCTATAAAGCCATTTTGTCTTGATGCAGCTCTGCTCCTACAACCTCAAATAATTCCTAATGCCTCCCCCAAACCCAGATGACGTCAGCATATGAAATAGGAGAGTAAGCTTCTAACACATGAACTTTCTAGTGACATATTCAAACCACACAATAATGTAATTAAATAGAAGTAGGTAAAGTAAGAAAAAAAGGCCGAATGAAGGAAATGGGAAATGCAAGGGAGATGTTCTCCCTTCTCAAGACAGCTTCAAAGCTACCGCCACCAGGGGGCAGTGTGCAGCAGGACAACTGGCATTTCTGATTACTTGCTCAAAGATAGGATACCAGAATTTGCCACCCCAAAATGTCTCACCATTTTGGCATAAGGCTGAAGGCAAATGAGTCCAAGCAGATCACATTTTTTTTTAATCCTCTGCTTTCTGCCTATTTGGCTAAAGGCCTCCCCTCTCTACCAGGATGGAGAGAGGTTGGTCCCTAGAGAAATGGATGGCCCTACTTGGCCCCAGAGGGCACCAACCCACCACAGTAGCTGGCCCTGGTCCTCCTCCATTCCCACTGCTCAGCTGCCCGTAGGATGCTGCCTGGAGACTCAGTCCTTTTCCTAACGTTCATTGTTCCCTGCTGAGAGGCTGTGTGGGCCTGAGTTCCAACCACCCCTATCCACAGAGTGCTCCCTGGGTATAGGCCACACAGGGGAATCAACGTGTTTTCCCCCTTCTTCCCATGGAGTTTACAGACCCTTGACCAGAGAATCTAAGATGGACGGAGGGAAAACATTCTCCTCCCCTACAGTGTTAGAGTGGGCAGCTAATATTATCTGTTGACTGTCCATTTAATTTATGTCTTTAAGTTAGATTTTGGGGGGATGGGTTGAACCCAGGAAGCTTGAACCCAGGAAGCCCTCTAGTACTAAGCTACAGCCCAGTTCCTAGATGTTCTTAAATACTAAGATCAATATGAAAATGTTTTTCTTCTACTCTACTATTTCCCTGAGAATTTTGTTGTTTATTTCTTCGTTTCCCTTCACCGCCTAGTGCACTTTATAAATTTAATTACTTTGTTGCTAAGTGCATGTCTATGCAGAATTGATTGGTTCAAAAGCTGTAACCATGGCAACATAGCAATATCTGGTACATACAAGCCTTAGAAATGCACACTTCCAGTGTTCCAGTAGATATGTGCTACTCTACTACTTGAAGAATTACCATTTTTAAAATTGCTTCAAATTACTATTAGCCTGCTATCTTAACCCATTACTTAAATGTCTTTGACATTTAGACTCAGAATCTGGCAAATACATCAGGACAGAAATAAATTAACTGAAAACAGTAGATGTCAACATCATTTTATTTATGTGTTCATTTTAAAATATTTTCGGTGCTGAGGATTGGACCCAGGACCTCACAAGCCAGCTAAGTATGTAGGCTAACACTGAGTTACATCTCCAGCCCCACCTTCCAGTGCTATTGTAATTCCAAAATATATATATTCATTGTCTAAAATGTGTGTGAAATAGAATATTGCACTGATTTAATTAATGAATCTAAACAATACACAAGAAGATTAAAATACACACACAATTTGGGACATGCACGCTGAAATTCTTGCTGTCTTAATATTTCTTTCATATATCCTCTTTTTTCTTTGACTTTTCTATATCTGAAACAGTGCTTCCCCACTGGAACAGTTATGCCCTCCCAGAGAACTTCTGACAAGGTCTGGACACATGTTCTCTTGGTGGTGGTTGGGGAGGGGGAGCTCAGTTACTGGCTTCCAGAGGTAGGGCGAGGGCACTGCTGGATGCCCCATTGCTGCCTGGAACGGACCTGCACAGCACAGAATGATCAGGCCCACGATGTCAGCAGAGCTATTTTGAGAAAACCTGCTGCAGAATGATTCCCCATCTGTAATTAGTGTTATGTAAGTGCAATTTGTCAACTTTATAGACTACATTTTGTAAATTTTTTTTTTGATCCACATGAAATTCCCTTTGCCTTCAAATACATATCTTCTTTCTCCCTTGGTCAAGTGACTATCAGCTCTTCTGGGCAACTCTAAATTCTGTAGCCAATGAAACATTGCAACTGTAATAGGAAAAAGGAAACAAAACAATGTTGTTTTTAATGTAAATGTTTACACATAACAGGTTACTTTCAAAATCTAAAAGCTGTTCACACATTAATTTTATCATGAAAGTTCTAAAAAACTTTTGAATATCTTTAAAAAAAGGCCACTTCCGGGCGTCATGAGAGTTTTGGACCAAAAATCCATGTTCTCCATGACTCTGGGCAAATCAAGTATCTTTCCTGTTCTCAATAATCTGGAAACATTTAATGTTTTATCTTGGAAAAAAATAAATTTACAGAAAAGTCGTAATGAAAAGACCCCCAGACCCTCAAATCCCCCGTCCAAAAGAACTAGCGTCACACTGGCTGCAAAAGCAAGAGGCAAGTTTATTAATACACAGGCGCCTGCGGGTGCACAGCAAAACCTCAGCTGAAGCTTTGGTGAACTGGCACACCGGGCTTTGGGGTACAGATCTTTTATAGGGAAAAAGGAGTTGTTTCCCGCCTAGCACAGTAACAGGTGTCTCATTGGTCCCTTTGAATCCAACGTACAGGTCACTTAAAGGGTAAACTTGTTTTTCACTATGATAAACTTGTTTTTCACTATAGGTTCCCGAAAAACTCATCAATCTCACAGGTTTACATTGTGTTTCCTCCCTGTTCCCGCTTATGATCCCAGTTTGCTCAAGCATGTCCTGTGATGTGGTCAGGGTGCCCTTTCTAACAGGTCATGTGGTGAGCTCACCTGTTTACTGCATACTTTCTACTTTTTATAATTGGGCCTTAGGTTATGGGGCTGGGGTCTTTCAGTAAGAATACCACAAATAGCTCCTTACCCAGATTTACCCTTGTCACAACTTTGCCGTGTTCGCCTTTTCTACCACTGATCTATCTGTGCATCATGAACCACCTCAGGAAGAGGCAGACGTCACGCTGCTTTGCCCTCACATGTGTGCCCTTAGAATAAGACCATGGCTTCACACCGCACCCCGAGGTCTGCAGAGGAAACGGAGCGCTACCCCAATGCCATTATCAAGTGGCAAGCTGGCACAACGGGAAGGGAGAGGGGACCTGGTTCTTAGCATTTGCTGGCTCCTATGGTTAACAGCCCACCACAGCTGATTTCAGGTTACTGACAGTTTAACCAACAGCTCAAAAAATTGCGTAGTATTGAAAACCTGGCTCTGAGGGAGTCAGTATGAACCCACCCAGCCCATCGCACCTGTCATTGATTCTTTGGTTCCTATTCAAAAATCTCCAACTGCTTCAACAATATTCTCAACAGCAACATGTCCTCCCAGTTCAAGATTCAGCTCAAAATCCTCACTGGTCCTACTTCTTTAGAGTCCATGAAGAATGAATTTAGTGTTTTGTTTTGTTTTTGAGACAGCCTATGACTATGTTGCCCTGGCTGACCTCAAACTCACGATCCTTCTGCCTCAGCTCCCAAGTGGCTGGGATTTCAGGCATGTGCCCCCACACCCAGCATTAGTGAGTATCCTTTAATCTGGAGTGGTCTATCCTCTCTCCATCTACCACACACTGCTGTTCTTAAGG
This sequence comes from Spermophilus citellus, assembly GCF_964194105.1. NCBI lineage: Eukaryota > Metazoa > Chordata > Mammalia > Rodentia > Sciuridae > Spermophilus > Spermophilus citellus. Next base: position 172,500,959 of record NC_138186.1, on the reverse strand, counting down.
GCAATATTTTGTAAAATGACCTTCATTTAGGGTCATCTGATGCCTTCTTATGGGTAGATTTCAATTATGCATTTGGGGCAGGAGTAGCACCTAAGTCCTGAGGAGGACCACCTCAGAGCGCCTGATATCAGCTTGTCCTGTAATTGGTGATGCAATTTCTGATCACTTGGCTAAGTGTGTTTGTCAGGTTTCTCCACTGTAAAATTATTGTTTCCTTTAGTGATTAATGTTTCATGGAGTGGCACTTTGAGACTATAAGTATCCTCCCCCTCATCAAATTTCCTATTAATTTTAGCATCTGTGAGCCATTCTCCAGATTGGGGCCAGTGATCCTGACCTCCATCCCTGGGTCCCCTCCCCACCCCAATCCAGAGGGATGTGGAGGATATAATGAAGTTCACCTCTAAGGTTCAGTCACACAGGAAGCCATGTTGGCCCCCACCTTGCTCTGGACCTCTTCCCCAGAGGATCCAGGCACTCAAAGTGAGGGCCTGGGCCTTCCTGCAGCAGCTGTGGGAGCTAGTCACTGGAGATGACCCTGTCCCCCAGGCAAGCCTGGGGACATCGCAGCTTCAGGCAGGGCAACCCCTAATTGCAGTCTCCAGGAGGCACCAGGCCAGAATCACCCTGCAAAGCCACTCCCACAGCCCATCCCACACAACTTGGTGGGTAGTAAACTGTCATCCTAACCCAGCAGGGGGGGAGTAAGCTGAGGTATGTCTGGAGGTGACCAGAGAGCATCAGAGGATGCTTCTTTCCTTGAGTCAGTCACTACTGTGCCAGCTGTAAGAGGGAGAGATTTTGTTTGTTTGTTTTAAACTGTATCTCAATGTCTACATTTATTAGTTGGTGTTCTCTAAGGAGGAACTTTGCCTTATTTTATTTATCTACATCAGTGTGGCACATAGATTCTTATTTTATTCAATAAGTTATAATCCATTTTTCTCATTGTTTTATTTTGCTGCTCAAATTGTCCCACATTTGGCCATTTGGCTTTCCTCCAGCCCCCTTGTTCTTGGACATATTTTCATTATTTTTAAGCATGTCCTTACTTTCTGGTTTGATAGGGGACAGTCAGACACCAGTGGTGGGAACACAAGGTTCAGGGGATATCCATAAACTGGGTCCATTCTGCTCCCCATATGCTATCTCTTCCAAGAAGCAATTCACCTGCAGCCCTGCCTGGCCAAAGTGGACAGACTGTGTCACATTCCACGGCAAACTACCTGTTATCCGCAGGAGAAATGCCTGAAATAATGTTGCTAAGAGAAATCCAAATTACCTTGAAGGGGGACACTTTCCACAGACCAGATCCCCAAACTTAGGGAGATAAGGGTAATTCCTCCTAATCATAAAGCCTGCAAGAATCTAAGAGTCCAATTTGAACTGGTCAGCATGGCAGTGGGGACTTGAAAACATGACATTGTCCTCCTGCCAGCCAAAAGTCAAAAGGTGGACCTGGGTGGGACTCTCTGGAAACTTCCCTGGGATCCCCAGTAAAACTGGCATGCTGGAGGGGCACGCCGCCCCTCTCCTCTCTGAGAGGAGCACTGTCCCCACGAGAGCGTCCCCTTTCGCTTTTCCTAGTCCTCCGTGAGCCCTGTTCCCTGAGCAGCGTGTCTGAAACCTTCCTGGCTTGATGGCAGGAATCAGGGTTTGGAGGGGTCCTCACACTGTCTCGATTTCCCAGAAGGCCCCAGCCCTGAAGCAGGTTCATCTTGTCTTTTTGTAACCCAGCTCTGGAACCAGCCATTTCTCCCAGGATCCCTATTTCCTTTTAGTGGAGGATGATACTCAGAAACCAAACTTACTACCTCTTTTATTCTATGTATTCTTTTAAAAGTTTAAAGTGTCACCTTCCATATTTAAATCTTCAATCTCTTCTGATGTGATTTTTTTGTGTAATTTCCCTGTTGTCCTAGCATTAATTATGTTAAGTAGTTCCTTCTTCACCTATATACCTATAATCCTCTCTCTAATGTCAATCAAAGCTCCATAGTTAAGTTGGTTTTCCCTTGGTTCTCTTTTCCGTTTCATTTGTTAGCTGGTCTATAAACACACTGTTCAATATTGGAGAGTGTGTGACAGGTAGGTAGAAAGCTAGATATAGACATGGACGAATGTGTTCTGTGAAAACCTTAAAGCAGTGATCACCCAGTCCAGGTGAGCGTTCCCCATTCTAATGCTGTCTTGAAGTGCCATCTCCCAGGGGAGGGGAGGGTGGCACAGAGGGTTTTGGAGAAGTAGCTGATTCTACGTCTGAGTCAGAAAATCTAGAAAATGAATCTAGAACATTTTATCAGAGAGCAAGGAAGCTATTAAAGACTACCAGGTGTTGCTAATAGGACACAAAAATCAAATTGTAGATTTTCCAAGGTCCAAAATGGGACAATCTGAGCACCAGTGAGGATGTTAACTGCATCAGATTGAAATAGCCCCCAGATAATAGGAAACACACACACTTACACACATACACTCACACACACCACACACACCTACACACATACACACCACCTACACCTATACTCACACACACTCCACACACATACACACACACACTCCACACACATACACACACACACAAACACCACACACACCTACACACACACACACCACACACACACTCACACACACACTCACATATACATGTGTCTGGCCACCCTGAAGAGATGCTAGGGAATCAACTATTCAAAACTGAGAACAGAGGGAAAGAATGGAGAAACTTAAGGTGCCTTTCTTATTCAAATCGTCACTATTCAGGTCCCAGCAGTATAGACAGAAGGTGTTACTACATAGAAAATCTTGAGCAAGTAAGGAAGAATGACAGAATCCTGCTATTTTTCAACCCCAAGGGACTGTCATTGAGCATCAGAGACTGCAGCACCTCACACAAAGGCACAAGATGGCACGCTCTTCTTGATGGAAAACCACCTGTGAGGTTGTTTTGTTACAGAAGCCAAACCTCAGCCTCAGTAAGCCTCTGTGTCCAACTACAAATTTACACAAATACAAAGGAACAGAGGGATGTCCCAATCTCCGCGGCGGGGTGCAGTGAATGAAAGCTGGGTGGCCCAATCGCCTGCCGCCTGCCGTTAAACAATGGAGGGACGGTAGCCCTGGGGATGCCAGTGTGGACAGTGAGGCTAGTGCTACAGGAGGCAGGCGGGGTGCAGGGAGGACACGTGAGGCCCACTTGGCCTAGCCAGCAAGGTCTGTCTCCCGACTTGGGAGGTTGTGAAAAAATGCCCATAAAACTGGGCAAAAGACACAAACATTTTCAGCAGCAGGCGTCTTGCAGGGCTGTGGCCCTGAGAGGACCTGACACAGCACGGACTCTGCGTCTGCACCAGTGTCCATCTGGGGCCACTTTCCAAACAAGGCTGCAGGAAAGCGGAACCCCAAAAGAAGAAGTGGCCCTGCACAGCTCGGGCTGCAGCGGGCGGTCACGAGGTTGGCGGGGCAGGGTCAGGAGAGGGCAGAGCTGCACAGAGCAGGCAGTCCAGAAATCCCCAGGCTGGTCCTCTGTGGGTGGAGCCAGATGTGCCGCCCAGTGGGCTCCCTGAGGCCTGGCGGAGAGCAGCTGTGGCGATGCCAGATCACAAGAGACCACACAGCCACCACGAGCAAGCACACCAGTGCTGGGACCCTGGGCCCTGGAGGGAGCACAGGAAGGCCACTAGCTGAACCCAGGAGCAGGGGCTCTGCCCCCCCACCCCACCAAAACCTGAAACCAAACCTTCGCGGGAACCCACTGAGCTGCCTGCATATTAATTGCTGTGTACTTGCCGGGGAGCTTCCAATACTCCTAGAGAAAGACAGCAGAATCCATTCTCCCTGAACAATGTAGCACTTACAATAACCAGCATGAAAAGTTTCTAAATATAGGAGACGCAGGAAAATGTAAACCATAACCAGAGGGGAAAAGAGTCAAGAAAGAGGCCCCAAATCACAGTTTCTTCAAGGAAAGGTGGGAGAACACGTATGCAGCTTCTGTAGCAGAGACAGCAGAACCATAAATGGAAAAAAGGGTGAACTACTAGCCTTTAGCAAAATCAAAGCTTCTTTTCATCATTAGAATCTAATATGTGAGAAAGTGTTCACCAAACCTAGACTGACAAAGGGCTTGTATGTAGAACATTGAAGAACTGCAACTCAGTCATAAAAAAAACAGCTCCAGAAAAGATGGACAAAAGACTTGAACGGCTACCTCACCAAAGAAGACTCTGAAATGGCCAGTGAGCACAAAGACTGTTGAAAAACTCACCACCTGTATGTGACGGTCAGAGCACAGTGCTGAAATTTATTCTGCACTCAAATATCTGTTAACGTATGCAACACAAAGAAGTGATGAAAAATATAGATTTCAAACTTGGAGGGTCAATCCAGAAGGATCCAAAACCAATAAGTGAGAGTTTCCAGAAACAACAGAAAGGAAAAAAAAAAAAAAACATGATCTTAGATAGAAAATTAACAAAGTCTCCCTGAACTGAAATATGTAAGTTTATAGCTTGAACAGGTGCCCCAAGTCCTCAGTAATCAATTTTGAATATAATCACAGCCAGAACTTTCAGATCTATTTGCCAGGGATGGTAGGGAGGAAGTGATAGGGTCTCTACCCCAGCCTTTTTTGTTTTCTGAGACAGGGTCTCACTGGGTTGCAGAAGGGGATCTTGAATTTATAATCCTCCTGCCTCAGACTCCCAAGTCACTGGGATTACAGCCTGTATGTCACACCTGACAAGCCTTCAGATTTCTATGGATATCTGAAAGCTGTCAGAAAAAGATTGGGGTTCATACAAAGATGAGGAGTGAAATCAAAAGGCCAGGACCTGAGCAATAATACTGCAAGCTAAAAGTCAAGGATCTATGCATTGGAAGTCTAGCAAGAAGCTTATTTCTGATCTAGATTTCTGTAGCTAATGCTGGTGATATAGCCCAGTGGTAGAGCATTTGTGTAGCATACAGAAGGCCCAGGTTTCAATCCCTAGCACTGAAATAAAAAATCAATTGGGGCTGGGGATGTGGCTCAAGCGGTAGCGCGCTCGCCTCGCATGCGTGCGGCCCGGGTTCGATCCTCAGCACCACATACTAACAAAGATGTTGTGTCTGCCGAGAACTAAAAAAATAAATATTAAAAATTCTCTCTCTCTCTCTCCTCTCTCACTCTCTAAAAAAAAAAATCAATTGCAACAGCAAATGATCATATAATTCAGTTTGGAAGTTGTAATCGGTCTTCACATGGATACCACAGGCACAAAATGCTGCCTTTGACTAGCATCTAAGTGCTTCTGTCTTTATCTGCTCTTGGATCTAAGAGCAGTTTTGCATGAACCTTAAAGTCTTAACTACAAGCTGGGAAATGCACCTAAGTTATCCAAATTATATAAAATTGATATTAATCATAGCATACAGACCACTAAATTTTCTTGTTCTATTTGTTGGTCAAAGCAAATATCCTCCCAGCTACTGAGAAGTCTCAACAAGCCAGGCTAAAAGTAGAGGTGGTGCTGTAACAAGGACCAAGGGTGGGAAATTCAGATGGGGTTTTTGTCTGTCATCTGGTTTGTGAAGCTGTGCCTGTGAGATATAATCCCATGTGTTCGTGGGCACATAGCTCTATGCCTACATGTACATACACATAGACACATCTGCACACATGCACATATATGTACACACACCACACACATGCTATGCACATACATGTGCATGCTGCACAGATGGACATGTGTCTGTATACACGTGCGTGTTGTGTGAAAAGCTCCCGCCTGCACACAACATTGCTGTCCTCTCTCTAATCTATTGACTCCACAGGTCTCTCTCCTGCTGAAAGCCAGGCATCCATTTCAGGAAAATAAGCAGGAAAAACTAGTATCTTCCCAGAAAGGATCCATGGCCTCTGGGGGACAAATGCCTGTGAATTATTTGTAAACGGTAAACAACGAGGTGATGTGGACAGTGTCATAGGGGGGTCTGGACCCGCAGCCAAGGATCATCTGAGCTGCCCTGAGAGGCGGCAGCCTTCCACAGGAGGGCCCTGGAGCTGAGCCTCAGAGCAGGAGGAGTGGGTGACCACATGAGGTCACCTGTTCTAGGCGAGGGGCCTGGGAAATGCACCTAAGTTATCCACACCTGAGGGTGGGGAGATCAGGGAGGACTGGCCCAGGACTGGCCCAGGCAGCTGCAGGACGGGACAGATTCAGTGTCCACCTAGAAACAGCACTCTGGTGGAGTCGCCTCAGGGTTCCGGGGCTTGTCTTGATCAGGAATGGTGAGACAGGTATCGGACAAGGCTGTCACAGGAGAAGAGCCCCAGAAACAGGGCTTGGCAGGCGGGGGCCCACAGGATTGGCTTCTGTGTCATTTCCCAGCGCCTGGACCAGGGGCAGCCTTCTTTGGGCGTGGCTGGACTGGAGTGGGAAGGCCCAACAGGCAGAGGGGCTGCGGTGAGGGTGGACTGACGGCTGGACATTTGGCAGGTAAATGGCTAATCTAAGGTGAGCTGTCTCCCAGGAATTAGCTGATGTCGGAGGAGCATCCCTCCAGGGTGGGCAGCCCAGGTGTCAAAAAGAAAGAAAAGGAAAAGGAAAACAGGTGTGAGCGGGAGGCAGAATGGGCCAGAGCAGCAGGATCAGCAAGAGGCCTGACCTGGACTAGGCAGAGCCTGCGGGAGGCCCTAGCTGGTGTGGCAGCTGTGACGGCTGGCTCCAAATTCTTAGCGACTGCTCTCATCGAGATGGGGAGTCCAGGTCTCCTGTTTCTGAATCTGAACGATGGTGACCACCTCAGTCAATGGGTCAAGGAGAGTACTGCAGGTGGCCCTCCATAGGCAGGATAAGAGCTGGCTGTTCCTCCTGGTTTTCTTTCAGCACTTATCCTGAGAAGATTCCTCTGAAATCCAGCTGCCACACCCGGGGACCCCAGTGGGGCCACGTGCAGGCCCTCTGGGGGGCAGTCTCAGCAGGGTTTGTCCAGCCACTATGTGCAAGAGGGTCCCAGTGTGGAGTGCATCCTCAGTGACTGGCTCAATGTGGCAGTGAGGGGCAGTCGAGGCAGGTCAGTGGCTCTGGGCGCAGGAGAACAGTGGTCCCTGTTTCTGGTGTACTCTATGAACACAGCGCTGACTTTGCCCCATGTGCACACGATGACGCCTTCAGGGCAGGGTCAAGGCTGTCACTGTACTTTCAGATCCAATGGCTTGCTCCAGAGCCCAAGGCTGGTCCGGGTGAAGATGGGTCTAGAACCTTCTTTTTTCCATCCCAACAGGCACCCACTAAGTTCACGTGTGGTTTGGTGTCAGCACCAAGAAGCAGTTCCCCACAGCTTTCAGGTGGATCCCTCCCCAGGGAGCACGAGCCGTGCCTGGGCCTCTTGGTTTGCAGCTGGCACATTCCCAGACCTTCCCCAAGAGCCAGCTGCCTGACCTGACCTCTCCCCGTGGCCTCCACAGGTGCACAGGCCCAGCGTTCTCAGCAGCTGGAGCCCAGTTACTTGTTAGCTTGGCCAAAAGGTCTTGCCTCAGGGGACATTCAGAATCTCCTTTTCACAACAGCCTCTCACTGGTTTTTCTCAGGTTGAAACCAGCCATCAGCATCTGATAGACGCAACTTTTGAAACTCAGAAACAAAAAGGTAGTTTTCTTTGATCCCAAAGCAGACTTCTCCTGACTCCTCCCTGCATCTAGCGCCCTGGTCTGTCACAGTGGTTTGTAGCAACAGGCTCTGGTTCCCAGCTGCAGGGGTGGATGCGAATGTGTGAGCTTCAGTGAGCCACAGTCCAGAAAGCAGCCCTCACAGTGACGTGCCACCTCCCTCGTCAAATGGACACTTGCACTTCTGCGTGGAGACCCTCCAGAGCCACGGGGGCTGCGACACTGCCTGCCACCAGGTCAGCACAGAGCCCTCCTTTGTACCTGGCCCCTGATGCCGTTCAGGCGTCCACTGCAGTCTAGGAGGCAAGACCTTGCAGACTCCTCTCCAGGACTTGGCCTGGTCATTCAGAAGGTCCTGGCACGCCTGGGGAGAGGGGAGCCGGCACATCCCAAGGGCTCCTTTACCAACACTGACTGTCCTAAACAGGGAGACCTGCTGGGGCAGGCAGCACCTCCTGTCTGTAAGGAAGAGCCAACACAGACCCATTGGGAGGCCCAGCCCTTAAGCACTGCCTCAGGGTGGAAGGCCTTCCAGGCCACCCAGGACCACTGGAGGGGACAGAGCCCGGGGAGGGCCCTCTGCCTGGCTCCTCCTCTGTGCCCTTAGAGCCCAAGGTGCTCAGTGGAATGAGAAAGGAGGATCCACCCTAACCAAGTTCGGGGTTTGATCTCAAAGGTGAGACCATTTCCAGCTGACTCCACCAACTTAATAAACTCCTCTCCAGCTCAAGGTCTTGTCAAAGCCTGTGGAGACAGAGGGAACACTTGGTTTATTCTCATGTTGAAGTCCTAACCCCCCTAAGTCTTGGGGGTGCAAGGATGAGGGCCTTGAGGGGTGATTAGGGTTGGGGTGGGTCCTCATGATGGGATCAGTGACTGTACAAAATGGATCCCAGAATCTCCGATGCCCCCTCTACCATGTGAGGCCCAGCAAGAAGGTGCTGCTTGTCGTAGGAAGTTTTAAATTTGTTCCTTTCCCATTGAAGTGTCCTTAATTTAATCCATGAAAAACTGACCACAGGGATTAATAGGGAAACAAGAGCGATGAACAAAGAAAAGAACACAGCCCTCTTACCCCTTGAGGGAGGCCGCCGTCTGGCCGGGCAGAGGAGGCCTCCCCGGTACCGGCCCCTGTGGCAGTGTGTCTGGGCCGTGGCATGCCCCAGGTCTCCTCCCCCAGTGGAAAGATCTTTCAGGTTGAAAGTGGGCAGAAGCTACAGAAGCGGTTTCTGTCCCCCACTGCAGTTGTGGTCCCCACACAGACTTCCTTTAAACTCACCCAAGGGCAGCCTTTCAAAGGCACTTCTGTGTCTGCAGAAGGTTTGTTCTTCTAATTCAAAATGTGCCAAAGAAATTCATTTGTAATGGGCTATTTCCCTCTGCCTCACGACGGACCAGGAGGGCACTGACTGCGGCACCTTTGACCCAAGTCCTGGCTGGAGGGCCTGGATTGTGAGTGGGTGTCTCTTCCAGCACAGAAGCATCTCTCAAGGACCAGGAACTCAGAATGTGACCTCAGAAGAGGAGGCCGTCTCCCAGGCTCCCTGAGGGCGCTGCGGCCGAGGTCTCCTTCATGCTCACCAACCCCTGAACTTCCCACTTCTCTGGTTCTGTGGAGCTCCTAACTTTTCTTGCCTGTAAAAAGCCCAAATCAGCGCTGCAGATGTAGCCCAGAATAGAGCCTGGCACGCGTGAGGCCCTGAGTTCCGTTCCCAGCACCAAAAAGAAGAAAGTCAGAACGGAGCTCAGATCTTCCCTACTGTCAGGGCTTTTCTTTTTTTTCTTCTTTTTTTTTTTTAATAGTAATTTTTCTATTTCCCCTTTTCAGTCCTGGAATCAAACCCAGGGCCTGCCTGGCATGTGCTGGGTAAGTGCTCCGCCCCACAGCCGCCCCTCAGGCCCTAACTTCCTCATATCTGGCTGTGGTGTAAGATCTTTGCGGGCAGAACACGCTTTCCTGGGAAGCGGCTTCAAGTCTGCCCTGCAGATGACCCTGAGCTAGGATGAGCTAGAAGTCTCACATCCAGGGCCTTAGACAGGGTGGGCACACAGACAGGCTGGGAGCCTTAGACACAGACTAAAACCAAGATGGACTGGATCTCATCAAGACGGAGACAGCATCAGACCCATCACCTCCCCACGCCCTGGAAAACCCTGCTCGTGACCAGCTGGGGAGACAGATCTGAGCGGGCCTCTTGCTCCCCTGTTGGGTGACATTCAATGAAGCTCTTTCTTTTTGCCCTTGCTTGGTTGACCTTGGACTTTCCAACTTCGAGAACTGTGAGAAACAGGTTCCCGTTGTTTATCAGCCTTCTGATTTTTGCTACAGCAGCTGGACGGGATAACACTGTGCCCAACATGCATCAGAAAACATGTTCTTTACTCCTATTTGAATTACAGTGTTCAGATGTCGACTTACAAAGTGTGCACAGTTTTCAAAATTGGTTTTCAAGTCTGAGGGCGAAACCTTTGCATTCTACTGTGTCACAGTCCAGTGCCAGCGGAGATTAGGTCGGCTTCTCAAGTGGCAGGTGTTTGAAGCCAAGTTCTAGAGCAGAGAGGCTTCCTCACCACTGTCTGCCACCTGGCCTGACTCAGAGGATGTAGAGCCGGGGTGGTGGCCTCTTGGTGTGGCTTGGGCTTCCTTGTACCTGACAGGCTTAGGGGAACCTGGGCAGGCCGTGGGGAGACGGGGTACTTGTGACCAGCCTTGAGACCCGAGGTGCTTCTGACACTCTGCTGGCTGAGAGGGTCTCGGCACAACCGTCTTCAGGAGGATGCAATATAAAGTCCATTTTTGCCTGGAATGGGGTCCAGTGATCTGTGATCTTGCTTCAAAACTGCCAGCAGAGATGACCTTCCCTGTTCTCAATCCATCCAGTTACACTGTGGCCCGGTAGGAGGGCACAGCTTGACCTAGGGCACCTCTCCATTGCCCTCCCAGTGGACGGAGGTACCTGGCATGTTTCACGCCCTGACAGGCTGTATACCAGCGCGGCAGGATTTTCTTTTAAGTCTTCACAACAAGAAGAGCCTTCTTCCTTATAACAGGGATTCCTACCCTAACCCCAGTGACCACCTTTCTCCCCAGGGTGCTTCTAGAGCTCTCGGGGATTGGTGGGAACACACAAAATACTTTCCATCAGTGACCTCATGGCCTGAAGACTTCTTGGCACATTTATTGAAGTATGATTTTCAAAAAGTTTAATTATAGTTCTCATACAAGTGTGTGGTAAGTGCACGTCAAAAGCCCGGTCAGATGGAAAACATCAGGATGGTAAAGTTAGCTCAAGAGAGCCTGAGAGACTATTTTCTGAAGAAAGATGAGGAATGAGATTGTTAGTGACAAAACTGGTTGATGCCCCTGGAGGGGAGTAACACTTAACTTTTGGAGTTATCTTTGCTAAGGGACATAAATAATTACCTTGCATTGTAACCAACTGTAAGAGTTAACATACAACTCCTTGGAGCCCTGATCAATAACAAATGCTAAGCCAAACAAAAGGCAGATTCCCCTAAATCAGCAGTTCCCCAAAGGTGATCAGCAGACCCTTGGAAATGATCTCATCCCCTCAAAAGATCAAAATCATTTTTTTTCATTTTTTATTGGTGCATTACAATTATGCACAATAGTGGGATTTTCAGTGTTATATTCGCACGTGCACATAGCATGTACTGGGCTCCTATTCTCCTGAATCTCCCCTTCACGCAGCTGGAATGGGATAATACCTGTACCTTCCCCCGTCCCCTTTCTGGTCTTCCCTCTATTTTCACTGGGTCCCTTTTCTTTCCAGCTCCCACACATGAGAGAAAACTTGAGTCCTTGACTTTCGAGACTGGCTTATCTGACTTAGAACGATGTTCCCCAGTTCCATCCACTTTCCTGTAAGTGACTAGACTCCAGTCTCCTTTATGGCTGAGTAGAACGCCCTGGGGTGCGTGCACCACCTTTTCTTCATCCATTCACCTGTTGACAGACTCCTGGTCTGGTTCTGTAACTTGGCTAATGTGAATCATGGTGCTACGATTGTGGGTGTGTGTATGCTGAACCACCCTTACACCCCTGAACTGAAACCAGATTATTATGATGGACAGTCTTCTTCATGCGTTTTTGAATACAAATTGCTAATGTTTTAATTAAGGATTTTTACATTTCTGTCCATCAAAGATATTCGTCTGTAGTTTTCTTTCTCTGATGTGTTCTTATCTGGTTTGGGCATCAGGGCAATACTGGCTCAGAAGATGAATTTGGGAGTTTTTCCCTCTTTCTACTTCATGGAAGGGTTAGAGGAGCCGTGGTGTTAGTTATTCTTTGAAAGTCAGGTAGAATTTAGCTGTGTATCATCTGGTCCTGGGCTTTTCTTTGTTGGAATGGAAGACTTTTTATTACTAATTCAATCTCATTGCTTATTACTGATCTGTTTAGGTTTCTGTATCTTCTTGATTCAATTTGGTAGGTCATATGTGTCTAGAAATTTGTCCTTTTTCTCTAGATTTTCCATTTTATTAAATATGATTTCAAAGTAGTCCTTAATGACTCTCTAGGTTTCAGAGATATGTGTGGTAATATCTCCTTTTTAGCATTTAATTTTATTAATTTGGGTCTTCTATTTTGGTTAGTTTTATTTAAATATTTATCAATCTTATTTATCTTTTCAGAGAACCAAGTCTTTGTTTCATTGATCCTTTGTATTATTTTTGAATTCTCTATGTCACTAACCTCAGCTCTTAATTATTTCCTTTCTTCTACTGATTTTGAAATTGGTTTGTTCTTTTTTTCTAGGGCTTTGAGATGCATCATGAAGTTGTTTATTAGGGATCTTTCTGATTTTCTTATGTAGGCACTCATAGCTATAAACTTTCTTCTTAGAACTGCCTTCTCTGTCCCAGAGATTCTGATAATGTTTCTATTCTCATTTGATTCTAGGAATTTTTAAATTTCTCCCTTTATTTCCTCTCTTATTCAGTATAAAAATATATTGATCAATCTCAATTTGTTTATGTAATTTCTATGGCTTTTCTTACTGTTTATTTTATTGTATTATGATCTCATAAAATTCAAGGAATTTTATTGATTTGTTTGTATTTGCTCAGACTTGCTCTGTGTCCTACAATAAAGTCTATTTGGGAGAAGTTTCCACAAGTGGCTGAGAAGAAGGTAAATTTAGCTGTAGGATGAAATATTCTATAGATGTCTATTAGGCTCATTTGACTTAAGGTATTTTTTTAGGTCTAATAAGTCTTTACTGAGTTTATGTCTGATTGACCTGTCCATTGGTGAGAGGGATGTATTGAAATTACCCAGTATTATTGAATTGGGATCTTTTGAGTTTTTACATCAAGTAGTGATTGTTTTATGCACACTGATGTTTGAGACATAAATACTTACTGACATTATATCTTCTCATTGGATTGTTCCCTTTACCAGTATGAAGTGATTTTTTTTTTTGTCTCTTATAAATTTTTGTTTTAAGTCTGCTTTATTGGATATAAAAGTAAATACTCCTGCTTGTTTTTGGTCTTCATCTGCATGGAATATCTTTTCCCATCTTTTCACGTTCAGCCTGTGAATGACTTTGCCTAAAGATGAGCCTCTTGAAAACAACATATACTTGGGTCTTGCTTTTTAATCCAATCTAATGTCTTAATTGGAGTGTTGTGAACATTTTATATTCAGTGTTATTAGAGGGCAATGTTTATTATTTCCTTCTCTGATTTATTTCTAATGTTTAATTTGGTCCTTCTTCTCATTTGCTTAGTTATGTTTCTAATGAGATCCATCCCTTTGGGAGTTCTGAAGACTGTTTTTAACTTCTTTTTGTATACAGTGTCTTTAAGTACAGAAATTTAGTGCATGACTTAGTTGTGAATACTTTTAGTTTATGCTTATCTTATTTCTTCTTAAATTCTAAAGAATAGCTTTGATAGATATAGCAATCTTGGTGTGCAGTTAGTTTCTGTTAATTAGAGTCTGCTGAGAAATCAGAAGTAATTCTGATTGGCTTACCTCTAAACGAGACCTCATGTTTTTCTCTTGAGGCTTCAAAATTATTTTTGTAATACCTCCAACATGTCTTTGGCCCTTTTTGCCTGTTTTGGCATTTATATTAGTGGTGGGTACCACTGCAGAAACCAAGAGTTGTGACACCCACCACATGGTATTGGTCATTGCCTTGTTGATGTCTCACTCCCAGGCAAGGAGAAGAGGTCAATTAGACATGCCAGTATCCTTGATGAGGATGTAAAAAGTGTTAACTTTATTAGCCTTGATCTTTGTGTGCACATTTCTAAACATTGTGTGGGATGAGAATGGCCCTGCGCTCTTTACTGCACTGAAGTATGTTGTCTCCCTCAAGGTGCTTGGGTGCTGAGCCAACTGTGGGGCACCATTGTTAGTTGAAAAAGCAACTGACAGATGAGATGATTATTTGGACATCAGTATTTAGAGTATTTTTCCAAGATGAGTGCAGTTAGTGTGTTATTTCAAGGAAAACAACTAACAGTATTTGTTGTCAATGATAAAAGTGGAGTGGTCAAGTGAAAAACTAGAATTTTGGAAGGCTGTGTCTGCCACTGTGAGCTTAAAAGCTTTCCCATTCCCAAAGAATCTTCTGACCAGGTCAGTGGTGGCATTAATGAAGACGATTCCTTGGGTAGGGTATGAGGAGACATGGTAGCAATGGGAAACTCTGCGATCTCAGTGAACAATATCATCCAAATGACCCATGGGCAGTGATGCAAAATCACGCATGGTGTGACGGATTTGATGCTGTAACAAATTACCACAAACTCATAGGTGTACAACAGCACGATTCTCTTATCTGACAGTTCTGCAGTTTCAGAGCCTGATCCGAGTCTCCTTGGGCTTAGGTCATAGTATCATATTGGACCATGCTCCTTTCTGGAGGCTCCACAGGAGAATCTGCTTCCTGGTCTTTCCAGCTGACAGAGGCCACAGCATTCCTTGGCTGAGGGACCTCTTCTTCCAATGCATGAAGCCAGGAGCAGTGGGTTGGGTCCTTTCCATGTGGCATCCCTCTGGTCCTCTTCTGTAGTTACCTCTTCCTCTCAAGGTCCTTAACAACTACATTTTGCAAAAGTCTCTTTTGCTGTGTAAGGAACAAATCCAGGGTTCTGGTGAGTAGCAGGCCAGTAGGGGGCCATGACTTTGACTATTGCAAACAGGCAGAAATTCACTCAAAGTTCTAGATGGTGCTATGCGTTCTAAAGTCAGAATGGGAAAGAGTGATACAATTTCAGATTCCACAGGGCAGCTGAAAGTTTAGAGTTTTTGTTTATATCTAAAAAGCTGTTAAATCCTCCTCCCCTCTCCACCTAGATATCTGTGTGGAGCTGAATTTTCATTATCAACTTTAATTAAACAGCACATTTCAGTGATCGAATGCAGGAGCAAATATAAGAATCAACTTTCTTCTATTATACCTGACATCAAAGAGATTTGCAAAACTGTAAAGTAATGTTTCTTTTTTCACTGTGTTAATTTTGCTATACAAAATGTTTTTATTTATTTTTTTTTCAAATAATTTTATCTTTAATAACGTGGCAATAATTCAAAATATGAAAAACGTGTTCCCTTTAAAGAGGATGCCACCATGATGGCCTCATACAAGCATGATCAAAGGCAATCGGAGGAGACTGGATTCCAAAGGGCATGGGTGGTTGGGTTACAGATTCTTCGAAGCAGGCGACAGACGAAACATGAAATTTAAGGGACCCTCAGAGAACAGGGCGCGGTTGCTGAGTCATGAGCACCTTGAACCGTTTCTTGATGGTGATTCGGTATTTGTCGTCCGGGGAGAACTGAGCAGGATGGGCTGAGCAGGTCTGTTGTCCCATAGGGTCAAATTTCTTCAGTGTGTAGACTCCATCTCCTTGCTCATTGAGATAATACTGGAGAAACATGACCACGTTTTACAAAATGTTTTTAAAGACATAAATTTTAATACAAACGTGACTTTATAATGGGCTTATTATAAGAGTTTTTAATTTATCAATTTTAAAATGTTCTCTGATTTAAATTTTTAATAAGCTAGATGTCATTAAATATAATGCATATAAGCAGAGGTTCTTTGGGGGCCTCAATGACTTTTTCAGTTCTTATTAGTGTATCATAGTTGTACATAATACTGTGTAATCACTCAAGCATAGGATACAATTTGCTCCAATTCAGTCCCAGCTTCCCCTTTCCCACCCCTCCTCCTCCCCTATCCTTTTCCTCTATTCTATTGATCTTCATTCTATTTATGCATACTTTTTAAAAATTAGTGTCTTATAGATACACATAAAGGTGAAATTCACTGCGGTGTATTCAAAGGGAACTCAATAATTTTTAGGAGTATAAGGGATCCTGAGACCAAAAGTTTAAGGATTGCTTCATATAGAATAAATAAATCATGAGATGATGTTTCCAGATGGCTTTGGAGGGACCTGTCCTCGTCCCCTGTGCTGTTTCTTGACAAATGTTTTCAAGCTCTCCTGTGTTGTAGATTGGGGGAACAAGGGTGAGGACCTGGGGTGCTGGGCCGTGTTGCCAGGCACCCACTATTTAGCTGTGCCCCTTTAACACACTGTAAGCTTTGCCAGGCTTGACTCCCTTCCTCTATGAGGTGGGCACGACACCTGCTTTGTCTATATCCGGGGTTGTTAGAAAGCTAAGCAGGATGATGAGAGGAAAATGTCTTCTGATTGAGAATTTGCTGGGTAAGCTGTTCTTTTTAATCTAACCTACAGAATAAAATCTGTCGACAAAGTGCTCCTGGCTGAGTGGATAAGGGAGCTAAAGCAAGCACAGATCAATTTAGTGCCTCTCCCAGCCACAGCAGGAAGGTGGCAGGCAGAAGGAGGACACAGCTCTGTCCCAAGTTACTTGTGGGTGCTGAAGAGGGTGCTGAATCAGGACAGGACGGGAGTGGGGACTCAGAGGAGGGGTGGAGCTTCACCATGAAGCTGGGCCTGCAGGATGACAGGGGGGGTCCCTGGGACCCTCCACTCCTTCTGGCTCATTTCTGGACTGCAGTCTGTGCTGGCCCAGGGTGACCCTGCTCTGGTCGGCTCTCCTCCCCAGCAGCCCCTGCAGGATCTCTCTCCCCCTGTTGTACCTCGGTCCTGCTGCACACCCACCCACAGGGCTGCCCCAGCAGTGGGGAGCCGGCGAGCAGA
This sequence comes from Spermophilus citellus, assembly GCF_964194105.1. NCBI lineage: Eukaryota > Metazoa > Chordata > Mammalia > Rodentia > Sciuridae > Spermophilus > Spermophilus citellus. Next base: position 172,484,131 of record NC_138186.1, on the reverse strand, counting down.
CGTCCTGGGACTCCTGCAGACGCCCACGATGAGGGAACCTTGCCTCCTTTAAACTAGCAGAGGCAAGTCATGAGTTGTCACCTTTATCTGGTCCAGGGAAACTATTTTGTGACTTAACCAGCTTCCCAAACCAGAGTCTGCCGCAAGGAAAAGAGAAAATTACTTTAATGACTAGCTATACCTTGAAGAAGGAGCAAAGTAGCATTTAGAACAAATGGAGTCGCCTTTTAAGTCTGTGGCCAAGTGCTTGCAAGAGATTAAAGGGAGATGAGAAGAGATATAAAATACAGGACCAAAATAGCAAAATAAGAAAGTCCTTTCATCCTAAAGTTGACTTCTAAATGTCATTGAACTCATGAATCTTTTTTTTTTTTTTTTTTTTTAGAAAAACAAAAACAACCAAAGGAACAAAGCTTACTTCTTAGCTCTGTCAACCAAGCAGGGTTAGAAAGTCGCATCCCTCAGGCCAGGACTGCCACCTCCCAGGGCCCAACTCCATCAGAAAGGCAGAGTTCTTCTTAGCAACATGAGGCGGGAGAAGCAGTATTTGAGGATAAAAAGTGCCATGGTACAAAAATGGATTTTTGAAATAACAAATGACAAAAGCTATAATGAAAACCTAAAATGATGGCCCCAAACAACTCAAAAGTCAAATGCATAGAACCCCAAGACTGGCCAGAGTGCTTTGGAGGTGGTGCAGGGGGATATGCACCTGGCTGTTGCCTTAGGATGTGACCTGATCAGTGGCCCCAGGTTTGTGATTCACCTGAGGGTGGTTGATAGAGAATAGGAAGAATAAATAAAGGATTTTTGCTCTGTTTGCAAGTTTCCTGAATACTGACTTGATTCCTGTCATTCCCTTGATTGCTAAGGGCGACCAACGAGGAATCTGTTCTCTGGAATACTATGCTTTCGCTTTTGAACATGTTTGATCTCCTGATCCACTGTAATTATGATTATTATTATTATTGGTGCTCACAAGTCATTCCATTCCTCTATCAGGAGCCCTTTGAGTAAGCTCCTGGGTCCCCAGCTGCCTTCCGGCCTCCTAGCTTTCCCCCGTCACCATGCTCTGGCCTCGTTGTCCCTTTTCCCTGACACTGGAACAGCCACTTCTCCAAGGAGCTCTGGCTTCTTGGAGAAAATATGTATTTAGAAACCATACTTTTGGTCCTAGGGGGTGCTTAGTGCCACTGGGGTGGTCAACATTACCAGGCCCTTTCAGTAGACATGGCAAAGTGAAAAAGTCTGGTTTGTTTCTTATATTAAAAGGCACACGCACACACATCATGAGTTCATAGTGAGATTTACAATTCAATTTTAGCATGACAAAACTTTTGCTTAATCTTGGATTCATTTCTAAATTTGTTTAATTTTATTTTTATATTTCCATTCTCTTATAACACCCCCGGTAGCATTAATATCATTACTTGTTTGTTTTGTTAATTTATTTAACTACACGATAACAATGCTATATAATTACAAAATGGAAACTGAAAGCAGTTTAATATACTTTGCAGGGATTTTTTTTTTTTTTTTTTTTTTTTTTTTTTTTGCTTTAGGATGTGTCCATTAGGAAACACAGTCAAAGCCATGTTTTAAAGTCACTTGAAATAATGCTCTCTGTGGTTAAGCAATCTTCCCGATACCTAATTCCATACATTTCCTCTACTTTGCTTTTGGTTTTCAGAAGTTGCCAAGAATTAAGTTTTGTTGTATAATCATAAAAACATTTGCAGTGTTCAAGGTCAAATACACAAAGCAACTGCATTCAGGGGACTTCCCCCCACCCCTGGGTCTGCTCCTCCGCCCAGAACCACTTCTTTCAGTTGCCAGGGTGGGTAGCACTGTCCCCCAGTGCAGGGCAGGCGTAGCCCTTTATGTTGCTCACACTTTCTGTGGGTCCTGACTCTAGACAGCTCCCGTGACGTCTGGGGTCTCGGCTGCCTTAGTCCATCTTCTGTGGCTAGGGACAAGACACCACAGACTGGGCAAAATGTAAAGAAGGGAGGTTCATTTAGGTCCTGGTTTTGAGGGTGAAAGTCCAGACAGTGAGGGGCTGGCTCTGGGGTGGCCTTCTTGCTGGCAGGCTCTGGAGGGCACAGCCTCACGTGGCAGAGAGGAGGAGTGGGGGCTCACATGTGCACATTTCCCCTGTCCCTCTCCCAGGCCACCAGGATTCCACCCTGAGGACTCTACCAGATGACTTTATATAATCCTACAGACCCCTCCCCTAATTCCGTGGGCCACTCATTTTCCATTTTCCTCTTGACATTCACCATGGGGACTGAGTTTCAGCATGAGTTTCAGAGGGGACAAACCGTAATGGGGACATGGCACAGCTGGAGGTTGGAACCAGGGAGGCAGTGGATGCTGGCTGAATGCTGTTCCACGCTGAATGCTGTTCCAGGCTGAATGAATGCTGTTTCAGGCAGGCCTCCCACGTGTCTCTGGATACAGGTTAGTGTGTACCCCCTCACAGCCTGTTGGCTGGTTTTCTCAAACTGAGCATCCTAAAAAGAGAGGAAGCCAGGTGGGGGCTGCCCCACAGTGGAAGCCACACTATCCTTGCAGTGTTCCTCTGTCCAGGAGCTGAGAATCCCATCCCCATCTCTGGCAGGGTGGGAAGGATCTCCGTGTCTTGATGTGGCAGCAGCTGGATCATGAAGAACAGATGGGGCTGCAAAATGTCACTGCAGTGCCTTTGGGAAATGTAAAGCCCTACAACATGTTAGGGTTTGCTTTTTTTTTTTTTTTTTTTTTTTTTTGGTGCTGGGGATTGACCCCAGGGCTGCTCAACCACTGAGCCACATCCTCAGCCCTTTGTTTTTTTTGTTTTTTTAATTTTAAGACGAGGTTTAAAAAAAAATGTAGCTCATCAGCCAGGCTGAGCTGGTGAGGTCAGAAGTGTTATCTGTGAGGAGAAGAGAAGAAGGGAAAGGAGGCAGGTGACCAGGAGAAGGCCTTCCTCAGCTTATATGACCAGCTCGACTGCAGAGACGCGGTCACGGCGACCCCCGGTGTGGCTATGAGAGCCTGAGACCCCAGGTTGGTGCAGTGAAGAGGGGGCCACGTTGCTCCCCTCATCCCCGCTAAGACGCAGGCCTAGAGCTACACCTCCAGCAGGTCCCCACCAGGAGCCCTGCTTTCCCTCGGTCTCAGCGAAGGTCCCCAGCCTCTGAACTCGGAGGAGAGGCAATGCTGAGCTCTTCTAGGGACAGGGCACCGTGGGGAAGATGATGGCACCTTCTGTTTCAATCACCACGACCCTCTGTGGAGAATATTGCTTTCCTGTCCAGCAAATGGGGAAGTGAGCTTTGGAGAAGTCAATTAACTTACCAAGGGTCACACAGCTCCTCAGTGGGAGAGGCTGAACTTAACCCGAGTTGCCTGCAATTAACCAGGTGCTACCTCTGCTCCCTAAGGAGACTTCTCCTCAACCCTGTGGCCCTCCACCACATCAAGAGCGCTGTGGGCTTTGTCCCTCTGGTTTGCAGAAACCTTGTCTTGCCCAGCTTGGCCAGGATGGGAGTTGTGCTGAAAGGCAACCTTGGTATGTGCTTGGAACCCAACTGGCAGGCTCTCCTGTAGCTCCGTTGGCCATTATTCCTGAAGCCCCCAGGGCCTGTTTCCCAAGAGGAGGCAAAGACAACCAGCCCCTACTCCAGCATCTGGCTCACTCGACTGTTCTACAGCTGAGTGTCTGTCAGTTGGCATCTGACCATTTCTCACCAACAGATGTTGTGGCACACACACAGACCTTCCCTTAGGCCTGTGCCACCTTGTGCTTCTGGTTATGCTATCCTTCCACAGGGAACGCAGAGCGCCCTGGCCGTCAGTGCCTTCCTCTAGGTGGGGTCTCTGCCCACTCCTTGCTCTCGGTTTTCTCACCTGGTTTTCAGTGCTCTTCTTCCTCCCTCCTCAGTCATGGTAACTCTACCACTCCTTGCGCCAGTCCCGATCAGCTGCTCTTCTGCCACCTGGGAGGGGTGTTTTCCCACTCTACTGGCATCAGGTGTGGCATCTCACTTGTTTTGGCTAAAGGAATTTCAGTGAAAAATTCAATGTTATTGCTGGCAAGTTTGGGCCACCATGGGGTCCTGCCATTGCTGTGCCCTTTGAATGGGCAGTAGATTCATCCTGGGTTCAGAGTGAAGAAGACCACGGGCCACGGCAGCTCCTGAGACGGGGCAGCCAGGATTACAGCACAGGACAAGCTTCACGCTGGAGTCAATCACACAGATTTGGGAGTTATCTGTTACTGCAGTGAATCTGACAAAAATCCACATGAGAACTGGAAACAAGGACTCCAATCCGAGAAGATGATATGTAACAAAGCCTCTTGCTCTGTGGAGTCTGAGCTCCATAGAGGGCATTAAAGGGCATCTGTCCATGGAGATGCCCACTGCAGCCTGCCCTTGCCCCCTCCGAGGACATGCTGCTACGAAAGCTACCCTGGTCTCTTCAACCTCATCATCTGAGCCTTCTCACCCTGTGTTGTGGGAACCAATAAAGTCACTGCGCTGGCTCCTGACCAGCTCCCGGATGCCCTTGTTCCTGTGAATGCTGTCCAGCCCCCAAAACTGTGCCCAAACTCCTCCTCAGCTGCCGAGGAGCCACTCTTCCTCTCCTTCTTCCTTACACAAACATCTACTGGACACTCACTCTGAATGGCACTCCGTTTAGGGGCTTGCTAAGAGGACATTATGGACAGATGTCCCAGGTTCACATCCAGGTTCTGGGGGTTGCAAATGATTTGGAGTCCCCTCTTTAAAAGAAGAATGCAAAATTATGAATACTGAATGAGGTACAGGTCTTGAAGGGCTCACGCGAGCAAGAGGCTGAAGCTGACTCTTCCCTCACGTCATGGACAGTGCCCTTACTGGGGAAAGGGAGGGAGAACGTGAAGAGGACATGGAATTCTCAGGTGATGGACAGAGCTAAGTTGAGAAAAAATGAGGCCACACAACAGGAAATAGCTGGGTGGCTCCTTCAGAGTGGGAGGTGACATGGCTGAATTCTATCTGAGCCCTGTGGACTTGGAAAATGGCAAAGGTAAGAAAGCCCCTCACTCTCTGGGTTCTGGAAAAAGGATGCCCCTTTCCCATATGACCTGGATAGAGGCACAGATGCCCCCATCTGCCTGGCACAAGGCTGACACTCACCCTCCAGTTCCCTTCTCTGCCTGTGGGTGAGGAGCTGGACCGCCAGTGCCCACTGTGAAGGGGAGCAGAACATTGCACCAGAACCTTGGGAAGGCTTCACTAAGGGCCTGCTCACCTCGGGCAGGTGGAGCTGGACCCCTGAGAGGAAGCTGCTCTCAGGGTAAGGCCATGAAGCCACGCCCCAACCCACAGTCTCCCTCCTCTCTACACAGAAGCCCCACCCCCTTCTGTGGAGCCCATTGTCCCCTCCCACTGCCCACTGCCGCCTGCCCCAGTCCATCCCACCCCTGCCACCAACTCTCCATGTCCAGAGTTGGGTTTCTGTTTGGTAGGGGTTAAAACCGGCTCCTCTGAGAAGCTATTTAAACAGACAGGACTGTGGGTGAGGGGAGAAGTAGGATTCTGGGAACTATTTTTGTTTTTAAAAGAAAGGAGAAGGAAGAGGATGGAACCATGGGGGCATGAGCTGGGGGTGAGGGGGTGGGATGGAGTTAAAGGGGCCAGAGAAAAGGAAGTGAGGAGGCCAGGGAGGGGGAAAGGAGGCCTGGTCAGCCCTCCTGCAACTCCTTTGCAGATCATGTGTTCATTGAGCACCTACTACATGCCATCACTGTGCCGGGTGGCAGGGCCAAGGTGGTGGTCCTTTGCAGATCATGTGTTCATTGAGCACCTACTACATGCCATCACTGTGCCGGGTGGCAGGGCCAAGGTGGTGGGCAAGAAGGACATGGGCCTTACTCTTCAGTCTAGAGGAAAAGACAAGTGTTAACCACATCTTATCTCAAACAGTCTGAATGTTATTGGACAACACTGAGGCCTGCAGAAGAGCAGATTACAGGCCACCTGATTTAAAGTCACAGGAACCTGAGGAAGCCAGTTTTACTCAAAATGCACCCGTGACTGTCCATGTTGTAGTTGTGGGTATGTGAGGAGCACAGGATGGGGCCCCTGTGCAGTTTGCCACCTGGCCAGGCAGGTGGGTGCAGAAACTGGACAGCAGTGTCTTATGGAAGAGGGCGAGGCCTGGCCGAGCACAGGAGACTGAAATCCGGGACCCTCTCCATGCACCCACCACAGACAGGCTCATGTCCCTGTCTGTCATTCCCTGAGGGAGTAAGGCTTCTGCATCACTGGGAGTTTCAGCAGATGGTTTTCCAAGTCTTGTCCCCCAAGGGCTTCTTGTGGATGTCACAGAGGTGCCATCCTAGTCTCTGGGACAGGGGACTGGGGTGCAGGTCGTGAAGGCCAGTAAACACTAGCAGTGCTAGTGACATCGCAGATGCCAGGGCGACTGAGAGTGTACAGAGAGCGACCCTTCAGATCCCACGCTATCTCAGGGACGTCCCTGCAGAAGGAGGTCACAAGGACCCGGGCACCCAGAGCTGTTCTGCCAGGAAGAGGTCTCTGCTATGTGCGGGGGCAGGCTCAGGACCGCTGGAGCAGTGGGTGGACAAGGGGATGCTGCGGCGGGTCAGCTTCGGGTCGCGGGCATGGGTCAGCTTTCCGGGGTGGCGAACGGCTGGGGCTGCCAGCGAAAAGGTGGGCCAGGTCGGGGCTGCGGGCTCCGGGGACGCAGAGCTGCTCGAGATGGTGGCGTCTGTGAGTCCGGAGGCGGCGAGGGGACGCTCTCCAGGCCCTGGGGCGGAGGCCAGCAAGCCCAGCCAGGCGCCCACGCCACTCTGGCCCCTCCGCGGGCGAGCGCCCTCCGGGCCGGGGCGTGACTTCGGGCGGGTCCGCTGGGCAGCAGGGCGTGGCCAGGGCGCTGGGGGCGTGCCGGGTAGCTAGGCGTGGGCGTGGCATCCGGAGAGGTGGGCGTGGCCAGGGCGCCCAGGTCCGCCCGGGGCGGGGCGGAAGCGCACTGGGCCCGGGCCGCCGGCGGGGGTCGCGGAGAGCCGTCGGGAGGCCCCGAGGACATGGCGTCCCCGGCTGTGCGCCGCGCGCTCCTGGGCTGGGGCCTGGCGCTGTGCTGCCTGTGGTGTGCGGGCGCGGGGTGGAGGTGAGTGCGCGGGCCGGGAGTGCGGGCCGGTGCCGGGCCGCCCCGCGCCTCCTTCCGCTTTCTGTTCTGGGGCCCGCTCGGCCGCCGGCCCTCGCGTCCCTTCCGCGGCTGCAGCCTGTCCAGCCGCTAGGGGAGCGCCGGCCGTCGCGGCTAACCCGGATGATAACCGTGCAGCGGACACCAACATCGGAAGACCACTTTCTAATCTTTTCCCTGGGGTTTGGGTGAGGGTCCGGCTGAGAGCATTTCATAGTTGCACAGTGGGGGTGGAAAACGGGATTTTACCTTTCAATTAAGCATCATCGCTGTTTTGGAATAGACTTAAGAGACAACTTTGTAGTTCAGAGTCTCCAGAAAGAGTATTTTCTAAGAGCTACGTTTGCATACTTTCCCACTTGCCCTAAGGAAGTAGCCCGTGGGCAGCGCAAGTGCCACCTGCTAGGTGCTCTCCAGCGGTGTGCCCCTGGAGCCCTGCTGCTCTGTCCTCACCTGCCCGCGGAGCTAGTATCAGGAGGCAGCATTAGGGGTACAGGAAGGGCTTGGGACAATTCCTGATGGATGGAATTCAGGTGTGTTTGCTGGAAACCTTAATTTGCATTATGTGGCGCTCCGGGACTCTCACTTAACTCCTGCAACTGATGTAATTGTGCTGGTTTGGGAGAGCATGGAGTTAACGCAGACTCCAAGGGCATTTCCCAAGTACTAACTGGGCTTGAAAACGTGGGTCTTCTGTGCTAAGTGACTCTTCTCTTGAGCCTGTCTTTGTTTCTTCATGGATAGAGTAGGTCGGGTGGGTCTTTGCTCTTGCCTGGATGATAGATGGGAGATTTTGCTACAAATGTTACATAGCTCCAAACCTTGCTGCCTTTATTGTAACATACTGATGTGGACTTCCTGGAAATTGCTTCACTTTGCAGCCTCAGGTTTTGGTAGCACCAGGGCCATGAAGGCCTGACCCCTAACACCTACCCCAGCTTGGTTCTCACACTGCAGTTCCTCTCTTTTTCTTTTATGCAGAGAGGGTACATCATCAGTTCAGATTTCCACCATGATTGTGATTTCCCTACTTACTCAATAGTACACGATTATTTACAGAAGCTTGTGAAACCAGAGTTTTGAAATAAAACTAGACTCTCTGCTTCACCAATTTCTTTCTAGGTTCTTGTCTGGCAAACTTGAAGACTAAAATCCATGGACAATAACCGAAGGGAAGAGTAGACAGAGTAGGATTTATTGCAGTGAGAAGAGGTAAAACTCACGCCGTGTGGGAGGATACCTACAGCAGGGAAGTCCACTTTGGTGCTCTGGCTTCAGGACTTACTTGGTTGGGGGTTATGAACACAGACAAATCTATGTCTAACAGGCATTGAAAAATCACCAAGGGCCCTGGTTGTGTCTCTTAGCCTGGGTTTGTTTTTAAATATATATATTTTTTAAGTTGTCAATGGATGTTTATTTCTATGAGTTGCTGAGAATCAAACCCACACCTGCTAGGGAAGTGTTCTACCACTGAGCTACAATCCCAGCCCTTAGCCTGAGTTTTAATCCTTCCTGTAACGACCATTTGGTGCACTTCACCTTCTATTTTCCCACCTCTCTGGGACCAAGGAGTTGGCTGGAGTGTTCCCATAAATAGTCTTTTACATTTGGAAAACGCCTCCTCAGTCGGTGCTCCTTCATCTTTTTACTGGTTAGCCTCTAAGTGTGGACTCTGCCTTTGAATAAGACCTAAACTGGAGCCCATTGCCTGAGCATTTCTCACTGGATTCTTAACCCTACAGTGTTGCAGATTTTATGCTTAGGAGGAATTTTCCTTATCTGCCTGAGTTCAGGTGTGGTCTGTGGCAGGGTCACTACCATCTCCCCCTCTGGCTAACTTGGGTTTCTCTTCTCCACATTATTTTGGGCCTGTGTTCCTCACACAGGTAACAGGTGGTTGGCTGAGGAATGGGACATATCCTGTCCACCTAGGCCAGTCAGAGCTGCCGGTGAATTGTTTACTGAAAAAGGAAGCATGTGGGGGTCAGCACCTGGGCCCAGTTTATAGAACTGGTCCCCTAACCTCATGTTCCCACCATTCACATCTGTCCACCCCCGTCACTGGTGGAGCCGCTGATTTAGTTCACTCTGAGTCTTCCTAACTCTTGACTTGCTCTGAATCAACTGTCAGCCTGACTGCTGGCCTTTTTCACTTACATGTTTGCCAGCTGCACTTCTACTTTGATCTCTCTGCATATTGAGCCTTGTGAACATGGTCAGAGGCCTCGTCATGGTCCCTTTTGTGTGCTGCAGTGAAATACCTGTGCCAGCTACTTAGGGAGCAAAGGCTTATTTTGCTCTCAGTTCTGGAGGGTCAGGGGCATGGCTCCAGCACCCACTTAGCTCCTGCCAGGACCACAGGGCATGGCAGTGGGCACAGGGGCAGGAGGAAGGATCACGTGGCCAGAGGAGCTGAAGGGGGGGGGGCGGGCTCAGGCCCTGACACAGCCCTCATCCCTTCCTAGACCCACCTTTTAAAGGTCCTGCCACCTCCCAGCAGGGCCCCCTGGAGCCCAGGTCCCAACACACCAGTTTGAGGGGACCAACCATGGCGGGCCTCCTGCTGAAGAGCTCCGAGTGTGGGAACTGCAGCTGCACCACCCTCAGCAAAGTCAGGATTGGGTGGGCTTCTGTATTCAGGCAGGGGGAGTTTGGTGCACGTTAGGAGACACGTGAGAGGGCGTGTAAAACTTGAGAAAAACTTTGCTTTGGTGGCAAAGGAGAAGCACAGGGGACTCCTGTCCTGGAGGCTGTGATTCTGCGGGTCGGGAGGAACTGGAGGCTTTGAAAGAGGTGGTTCAAGGGCTCCATTCCTGGTGTTCCCTGTTGGCGTGGTCATTCGCTTATTGATTTGGGGGATGGTCATTCCTTAGATCTTCTGGTGCCATCCCAAAGTCTGAATTATTTCATTCCTATGATGGGCATGTGTCAAGGACAGATAAGTCTGCCTAGGTCAGGGAAGAAAGGTAATGCTGTTCCCCCTGGGATTAGGGAGGAGCAAGAAACTTGTCCATTTTAAAAATAAGTCAGTGGCAGAGCAGCAAGGGCAGGATTCACAGCCTAAGTGGACCCCAGTTACAGGTGCAGCGCCCAAACTGCATGACCTGGCGCAGCGTAACACACGCTCTAGATAACACCATGACAGGCACTGCACAGGCCGTGTTCCAGGTGACATACCTGCTGTGTGTGCACCGGCCATGCTCCAGGAGACGCACATGACGTGCTGTGCGCTGGCATGCTCTAGGTTGCCACGGTGGCTCTGCAGTAGCACCCTGTGATCACATGACAAACCTGCAGAGCAGCCTGTGAATCTGAACCCTGAATGGCATAGTGAGGGTAGCCTTCCACAAGTTGTGTTTTGTTGTTACATGAATTACAAAAAGATACCCGGTTTTCAGAATCTGATGGACTCACAAGTCATCTGTAAACGTTTCTGAACTGCTGGGGCAGGAGAAAGGTGCTTCAGGCTCAGTTGGGTCCCTGGGCAGGACCCTCCCTGGCTCACCCCTGCTCGTCCTCTTCTGTTTGTGTGTGCTTTGCCACGTGACGCTGTGTGCCACCATGCACAAGTTCTTAGAGTGCTTGTTGCCTTCTCTGTGGCTTGGGCACTCCAGGAGGTGGGGGCTTTGTTCCTGATGGTGCCCCTAGTCTCATGGGTACTTAGTGTTGAATGGATGAATTAATTTTTCTGTAACTTTAAAAATGTTACTGAAAAATAAATATTTTGTGTTTTCACAGTGGTGGCCATGAGTGGAAGAAACTAATTCTGACCCAACACTGGCCCCCAACAGTGTGCAAGGTGAGTTTTCCTGGCCCTGGATCCAAGGGACCTGGAGAGTCAGTTTGCTGCATGGGAGCTGCCTTGGGTGCCACTGGCCCACTGACCTCCAGCCTCCTGCCTGCCCCAGGGTGCTGCTCGGCAGAGCTGTGCCTGCCAGCAGGACACTGCCAGAGGGCTGGGTGCTGTGTCCCAGGGCGGCTGTGGAAGTCACAAGTGGAGTGGCTTAGAACCCCAGAAATGGGTTTGCCCGCAGTTCTGGAGCTGGAAGTTTAAGATGGGGACATGGGTCGGGTTGGTTCCCTCCAGAGGGTTCTGAGGGAGAGTTTGTTCCAGGCTGTGTCCTAGCTTCTGGTAGGGCCGCAGTTCTTGGCATCCTAGGCTCACGGATGCATCGTCCCAGTGTGCCCCCTTCATGGGCATAGGGGCTTCTCCACCTCCTGAGTCTACCAGTGGCTGTGTTTAGGGCCCACCCTAATTAAATATGACCTCACCTTATCTTGATGACATCTGCCAAGACAGGTCACAGGTAGAGCTACAGGACAGGGATGTGTCTTTGAGGGACACGGTTCAGACTTGGACTCGTCTCCTCCTTTGATGTCATTGGAAGCTGGAGACATGTCTCCCGTGGGCGGGGGGGCGCCGGAACTGTGCCTGCCCCTCTGCTGCTCTGAGTGGCACCAGCAGCGCCCTTCCCCCTCTGGCTTGAGCTCTCTGTGTCTGCGGCTCTGTCTGCTTTGGGCCTTGTGTCCCTTCAGGCGGGTTCTGTGTCCAGGCTCGTCCTGTTGGAGCTCACCAGCTGGGGCCCTGCTCCCACAGTCCCTGCCTGGCCCGTCCTCTGGCTGGGCAGCTTAGAAGCGCATCTTGTTGGTCACAGCTCAGTCACGGAAATCCATGGCATTCCCAAGCCAGCACTCACTTTGAGGACTGGGTCCTGGGCAGGCGGGTCTTGGGGCCTGCAGGCCTTTTCTGGGCTTCAGCTTCCTCAAGATTGCTTCCTGCTGTCCTCACCCAGTGACGGGAGCTCTCTCCTAGCACGTCCATGATGGCCTTGGACTGCTCCTGTCTCGGCCTTCCACTCCTGCATGGTGTCCCAGTCCCCTCCGGTGCTGTCTCTGTGGCCTAGGGTGGAACAGAGTCATGATGAGGGCGCAGGGCACAGGGTTCGGCCAGCTGGAGCCTGGCCTGCACTCCAGGCGCTGAGCAATGGCTGACAACCTTGGCTTTCTTACTGAGATCAGGATAACCTCCTGTCTTCCCCTCCTTGTGGGTTGGCTTCCGGTTTTCAATACTTATTACTTCACTAGGGTATTTATGCCTGGGAGGAAGCGTGAATGTTTGCTGCATGGGAGCTGCCTTGGGTGCCACTGGCCCACTGATAATGAGAAGAACAGAAATAGCGGTCTCGTTCTGTCCCTGAAGTCGCGGTTCTGAGGACTGGTCTGGAGCCTGCAGCTTGATTTAGTTCCTTCCCTGCAGTGAGCTTGCCGTAGATCAGCACTGGATGTACCTGGTGTTGATAGCGTACCTGTGCCTTGCTGACGTACAGTGACAGAACTTGGGGTGCTGAAGGAGCTTCACAGTGAACCAACCCTCTCCTGTGTCCTTCTCCCCAGGAAGCTGACAGCTGTCGGAACTCTCTGGACTACTGGACGATCCACGGACTATGGCAAGCATCAGACACCATGGGGCGGTGAAGAGGCAGAAGCTGATTTGAGTTCCATCTCCTCGCATCTTCACCATGTTGCGCTTGTTGTTTTTGTTAGGAGTTTATACAGTGGGCCGGATCTTTATTTAAAATGTGTTCAGCCTTTCTAACGTAACCCTAATTCCATTGTTTAGTTCTGTTGGGCTAGACTATTAACTATCTATTTTAAATATGTGCTAAGAGGTTCTAGGTACATTGTGGGGCCCCCAGATTTTAATTTTATTTCAGTGTTTCTTTGGGCCCATAATAAGTGAATGTAAGAATAAATGAATAAGTGAGAGAGAGAGAGAGAGAGAGAGAATCCATGTTGTGCTCACTCCCAGGATCTGAGCTCTCCATTCTGGGTTTGCCTGCTTTCTGCTGGAGCTCTGCGTGCACTCCTTCATGTTCGGTCCTGTGCACTCGCTTGTGCTGGACGGGGCCCCCTGGCCCATGGAGGACGGGCTGGTTTGCTCTTCCCCTCCTTCCTTGTTCTTAGTTATGGGGGTTAGTAGGAAACAAATTTGGTGGGACCTGGGCACCCATGTCTAGTTCCAGTTCCCTCCAACTCTCCAGGTCGCAATAGGCCAGCCTCTGGGATCTGGGCCTCCCCTGGACTTTGCTAGGTGCCCTCTGCTGTCCTCAGATGCCCTGTTGTGGCTGCTGCCTCTCTGAGCCTGGAATGAAAACCTACCGGGCTTTCCTCCCTCCTTCCAGCAGGCGAAGGGTGCAGGTTTCTGCAGCTCGGCATCCTGTGCTGTGCAGGGCTCCCAGGGGTCTTGAAGGTCCGCTCAGTGACCTCGTGGACAGGCTGCACTGGGCGTATGCGTTGGTGTGTCCAGAGTCAGACTTGTCCTGATAGAATACAACTCAGACGCAGGAGTGTGCGTGTGTCCCAACAGATCCAGCAAAGGGTGTCCTCGCTGGTCTTGTCATGGGCCAGGCCCTCTGTGAGCCTGCCGGTCATATCACCTCGCTGAGTGCCATCACCCTGTAGAGGGACACAGGCTGTTCTCAGGCTGTGTTTGGGCATGCCCATGCCCAGGTCAGACCCCGGAGAACCCTCTTGCTGGAAGACGGCTGGGGTGGGGCCGACTCCAAAGTGCCCCTGCTGGGTCGTTTACCGAGCTTCCCCTGCTAACAACCTGTTTGTGTTATCCCTGGGTGTTTTTAACACTCTTTCCTCTTCAAAAGTAACTCAGACTGCGATAACGGGCATCTGGGCATTCTTTGTTAAATGACTCGTGTGGGTAAAGAGTTCCCAGAGGGAATTTCTCTTTCTGTTCGCTGCAGACGTTAATGTGTGTGTTCTGATGTCGTTTCAAGCCAGGCTAATATTTCTTGTTTTGTGTCCTTTCATTTGGATCTCAAGGCCTGACAAAGGAGAAGAATGCAATCGATCGTGGCACTTCAATGTAGACGAGATTAAGGTATTAACTTTCGATTATATTTCTGCTGTGGTAAAGCATTGAACAACATTAACTCTTCTTCCCAGGTGTACCTTCCAAGTCATGTTTCAGATTCCAGGTTGAGAAAGTATTCTGTAGGATGGAACCCCGGTGATGTTTTAGTAACTATCAGTACAGAAAACAACCTCATGAGTTAAATGGAGGCCGCCTGTCTCACCCTCTGCCCTGGGTCTGAGCCGCTGCGGGAGCGAGTGTAGGAAGGTGCTCAGGCGGGCCAAGGTGGCCCTGGTGGCCCATATCGGATGCTCATCTCCAGGCCCTGGGCTCCTGGGTCAGGGCTGCATGGGTTTCTGGTTGGCGTGGGATGTGGTGTGGTGACTCCAGACAGCTGTGACCCAGGGAGCGTGCACAGGGTACTACCTAGGCCGGCCATTCTGGCCATGGTGGGACTGGTTTCCAAGTATAGACCCTGAATGAGGGATGATGCCCAGTCCACTGCAGAACTCCGGGTAAGGATTAAGTCAGAGGGCTGCAGTGTATGAGCACTGGCAGCCGAAGAGCTCTTGGACACTTGTCGTCCCTGTGGAGTGTAGAACCCTCCCCGACTCATGCATTTGTCTTTGCTTAGAGGAGCCTGCAAATCTTACGTGTAGTCGGGCACATGTCAGGTAACTGGGGGTGGTGGGGGGGCAGGGCAGGCCACAGTGTGGACCGAGAGGAGCAGGGCAGGCTTGGAGTGGCCCCTGCGTCCAAAGGGCCTGTGAAGACAGTCAGTCTGGGGGGGGAGGTTGATGAAGTAGTGCCACAGGGCTCTGTTCAGGGTCTGTGAAAGGATGCCTTCTGCACTGGGCCTGGGGCAGCTGGTGGACACTCTGCTCCCACGTGGCATCACGTCCAACTCGGCACTTGTCCCAAACCAAAGTGGCCTGGGGTGAACCATAAGTTACATTGTCACCCTGTGTCTTCTCCAGGGGGCTGGTGGTGGCTGAAGATTGAGTGGGGGGGCAGGTGAGGAGGGACTCTTTTTCTGTTTTGGCAGGGCACTTAACCACTGAACCACATCCCCAGCCCTTTTTATTTTTTTATTTTGAGAAAGGGTCTGGCTGAGTTGCTTAGGACCTTGCTAAGTGCTGAGGCTGGCTTTGAACTTGGGATCCTCCTGCCTCAGCCTCCCGAGCTGCTGGGATTACAGGCGTGGCCACGTGCCTGGCTGAGGGAACTGTCTTGATGGTGGGCAGCTCTGAGAGAAGGGGAGGCAGAAGGGTGTGTTTAGAGGGCAGGAGGCCAGTTACTGGAGCGCTGATGGGCACTGAGGGTAGTGTGGGAAATGGAGAAAGCAGTCACCCTCAATTTGTTTATAGGCTTACGGAGCCTCCGTGAACAGGCTTCTTGTCGGCATGCACTGAGGTGCCTCCGTGTCTTTTCTGGCTTGGTGTCTTCTTCTTTTAGTGCTGAGTGATAGTCGACGGTCTGGGTGCACCTGTGTAGCCTTTCGTCCATCATGCCCTTGTACGATTGCTCAGATTTTAGTCCTACACAGATCTGAAGAAACACTTTGCAGGATTACTTCACTTACCTGAGAGTTCTACATAAGCACCAGGTTGAATGTCTGAAAACGTTAGTTTACCCACTTGCCTTCTGGGCTTTGTGTTTGTCGGGTCTGGTGTAGACTGTTTTCACTTATTTTAAAAATTATGTGCAGGACCTCATGCCGGACATGAAGATATACTGGCCCGATGTCATTCACCCCTCTTCCAACCGCACCCAGTTCTGGTAAGTGGAAGCCATCCTGCCAGGCTGGGGAGCTGCTTCGTGCGCTCTGAACGGGACTCTGTGGGCGACGTGGGGAGCAGGCGGGGCGGAGGCACCTGCCTTCTGGGGCTGGGAAGCAGGAACATCCTTGATATGGAGATGACTCGTTTGGCCAGTTTGGGTGGCTTTCTCCGGTGGGGAAGAGGCGGGGGACAGCAGAATTGACCTTACAAAGGTGTTTTCTCTCCTGTGTGCTTTCATTCGCTACTTCATTTAAGACTTTTCTCCACTAAAGACAATATAAGTGAAGTACTTACATGTCTTAATCCAAATTAGTCAGGAGTGAGTATTTCTTAGGGATATTGTGCTGTTCTCTTGAAATACATTTTAAAAAGAAGACATACCTACAGATCATGACCTCACCCACGTCTGGGGAGTAGAGAAGGCGGGATCCTTGCCTGAGGCCCGGTTCACAGCACCTACCCGGCCTCCCAGGCAGAGCTTCTGTGAGCTCTCACCTGTCACCCAGGAGTGGGCGCCCCAGGCAGAAGGGCTGCAGTCAGCTCAGGATAGCTTCTAAAGTCATTGCTTTATAAAAAGATAAAATTGACATTCCTTTTATTTGCATTGTTTCAACTGAAGGTGATTCTTTTTCCCCAACATGTTTCTCTAATATGACAACCTGTGATTCAGATTATAACTAATCTTTCCCAGAAAGATTAATCAGCCTAGAAATATTTTTATGTACGATTTTCAGGGAAAAAAGAAAAGCTGAGTTTAGCAAAAGGCTTTTTGTAATGATGGAGTGAAAGAGATGACCCCCTGGCTGATGGGTCAGCCTGTCCTTCATGGAGCCACTCCCATTGAGAGTCTGGTTGCTGACTAGCTCAGGCCTCAGCACTTGTTCTGCAGCCTACATTCTAGGAAGTGGCTTCAGAATAGGTCATTACCATCGTGAGTTGAAGCAGGGAACAGGAGAAACCTCTGCATGTACTTCAGTGTGTTTCAAATGATGAACCTGGTCACTGTGCCGGTGAGTGTTCAAGTACTGGAGAGAGTCAGCCTAAAAAGAGGGAAGGTGGACTCTGGCTCATGGTTTTGGAGGTTTTGGTCCATGGTTGCATGCCCCAGTGGCTTTGGGCCTTCGGTGGCGTACATAGTACCTCACGGCAGGAGCGCTTGGCAGAGGAGGCTGCTGCTCATGTCAGCTGGGAACAGGAAGGCGGGGTCCCAGTTTCCCCTCAGAGGCACAACCTGGTGACTAGTTCCTCCCGCTAGGCCCACCTCTCTGTAAGTCCCCACCACCTCCCAGTGGCCCGCAGGCTGGGGGTGACCAAGCCTGTGATACTGGGCCGTGGGGACGTTTCAGATCTAAGCTGCAGCAGTGACTCGGTGGGCAAAACCCGGCTCTCCAGGGGAGCCCTGTGTCCTGATGGAGGAGTCAGATTTCAGTCAGATCACAAATAAACCAGCCAACAGAGAAGATGGCCTCTGTGAGCGGGTCCTGCTGCTTAGGGCAGCATGGGCAGGGTACGTGGCCTCCTCAGTGCTCTGGCACAGGCAGGTGATTACCGTCCTTCTGCAAGCTGAACGGCGAATCACCGCTCAGCCTCTGTTCCAAACAGAGGGCAGCCATGCCCCTGGTCAGCGTTCCCACTGTTGAGAGCCCCTCACACACCCGAGGGGAAGGGGTGTTCCTGTCTGCCTCCCGAGGCCTCACTCTCCCTGGCTCTGCGTCCATCAGGTGTCCCCAGCTTTCCACAGGGAAGTGTCCGGGGAGGGAGGCGTACAGAGAACGTGGTAAACCCCACCCAATCCAGCGTGCGTAGGAGGGCGTCGTGGCATTTATGGCTTGAGGTTTAGGATAGTTCCTAAGATCAGCCACCATGAAGAGCATGTGTGACAGCCCTCTACAGAGTAAGGGCTTCTGTTCTGTTTTCTGATTCTTGTAAGAAAACGAATGAGATTTAGGTCACACCCAGCTTGACCATGCAGCCTCCCGGGGGCTATGTCAGTCTGAGGGGCACCTGAGGGGTATGTGCCTCTCAGCGCTGACCGGAAGGTGATGGTGAGGGTGACCCGTAGGGCCTCTACCCCAGGCCCTGCTCTGCCCTTGGTGGGCCAGCCAAGGCATGTCCAAGGAGAGGGCAGCACCCAAGACACCTGGGATTAGTAACCAACCCTGTCGATGGTAAATGAAAGACTGTCCAGGTCTAAATGATGTGAGTGAATATTTTGAGCTACATTACTATCAATATTTTCACATATTCCTACCTCTAAGGTCGATTGAGTCAAGCTTGCTCTGAAGGTAAGAGTAGTTGACTTTTTTGACATTAATAGTCAGTGTTACTGTGCGCTGAGCACGATTTCTGCTTCTTTGCTCGCCACAGCATCCCTGTGGGACAGGCCACAGGTCATTCCATCACTCTGGTTTCTCTGCAGTTACCGTTCAGCCTCCCCTTGCTGGACCATGGAATATAGAAAGTGGAGATAGCTTGCCTGGAAACTTCTGGATGGAGAAGGCTAGTTACTCACCTGTGTCCACCCTTCCTGTGTTCAACCGCCCTGCTTTTCTCAGGTCCCAGAAGCTCGTCACCTCTATCACAGTTCTTTAAAACTCCTACTGTAGGTGAACTTTGCCACGAATGAATGCACAGATTGTGCTTCCGAAGGACTCATGTTAAGTGCTCTGTAAGTGGTGGCATAAATGTTATCTATTAAAGCTTCACGAGTTGATCCCTGATAGACCTGGGGACCTGACACCCCTTGGTCTTTCGTGCTAACCCTGGTTGTATCTGAACTGTCAAGTTGTCAGCTGTCCTCAAGGTGGGTGCACGTTCTGTTCAGCGTTTGATTGGATGGCAGTGTGGCGTGAAGGGCCCTGACCTGGGCATTGAGACGGTTCAAGGGCAGGCTCTGGGACAACCTGGTCCTGTGACCTTCAGCAGGAGACCTAGCCCCTCGAATACGCAGCTCCCATTGCTGAATGGGCAGTAGTGCTCTGCCCCGCAGTGTTGTGAGAGCCAAGTGGAGAGCGTGAGCCGTGGGGTAGACTACGGTAGAACCTCAGGAGCTGGCAGCAGCCACGTTTTTCAGGAACACAAACTGCTGCTCATCTTCGGCTTGGTCAAGCCCCTTGGCTGTGTGTGATCGTCTCCTGTGGAAGGGCTGCACCCACTGTAATGGTCAGTGGTGGCCGAGAGGGGCCTGGCGGAGCCATCCTGGGTGATGGATCTCGTGCCTTTCTCGGCCTACTGCGTAGGAGCGGGCTGTGCTGCCGTGGAGCTGCCCGGTCTGTGGCAGCAGACTGCCCACAGCTGGGTGGGCGTCTGGACAGTGGTGTTTCTTTATCTCACTTGGAGTGTTCTGCTGAGCAAGCCGATTGCTGGGGTGAGCTGCTGGGTGGCAGGAAGCAGAAGCACAGGGGGGCACCTTGGGCACGGGCCTGTTCCTGGAGCCTTGTCCCAAGCGCAGGTGAAGCAGGTGCTGATGCTGCGGATGCTGTTTGCCTTCCCGTTGGTGAGGGTGGCCCAGGTGCTGGGGCGGGTCTGAACCCTGCTCTGAACCCCCAGGAAGCATGAGTGGGAGAAGCACGGCACCTGCGCTGCCCAGCTGGACGCCCTCAACTCGGAGAGGAAGTACTTTGGGAAGAGCCTGGCTCTGTACAAGCAGGTGGACCTCAACAGGTGGGTGTGTCCTCTACAGGCTCCCAGCCTGGGCCCAGGGCACGGGTGAGTGTGGACGGTGATCTGCTGGCAGCCCCTGCCGCCCCTGAGCCTCACAGTCAGTGGCTCAGGCTGCGGCTGCCTCCCTGGGCACTGACCTGCTGTGGAGTGGCCGGTTGGCTCAGTGGGGGATGGCGAGGCAGCAGAGCTATTGCCCTGCCGTCTGAACAGCCACTTCCCGAGTGCCCAGGGAGTCTGCAGCCTGTGGGACTGGAGCGGGCAGGAGCAGCGGGCCAGAGTCCTTGAGCCCTAGAAGTACCCCAAGCCCGCGGACCTGCCCCTGCCTGCCCTTGCCTCATCCCTGGAGTCGGGGAGTGGGCTATCACCAGGCAGGAGCCAGTGAACTTGTGAGGAGGTGTGTCCTGCAGGGGCCAAGTCAGTCCACTCATTGCCAGTCTGGTCCTTGAGAGGGCTCAGGGCCAGCCCTGCCCCTCCCATCTAGACACGTATTTACTGTCCCTTATTGTGAGTGATCGTGATAAGCCAGGGACAAGTTTTGAAAAGTGACAGGACAGCGGGGGCGTGTCAGCACGGGAGCCCGGCCTGCAGAGGGCTGAGTGTGCTTCCCCTTGCTCCAACTCACCCCAAGTGGTGGAGGGCTGGGGCCTCCTGGGTCGGATCACGGCCCTTATCCATGACCCCAGGGAACTCCCCCTTGTGAGGACAGCGAGCGGCGCAGGCCACGAGGAATGAGCTGGCATCAGGCACCAGATCTAGCTGCACCCGTCTCTGGCTTCCTGGCCTTCAGACCTGGAGATACTGCTGACTTAAAGAAGGGAAAGAGGAGATTATGCAGTGTCTGCGCCGCTGCCTGCTTTCATCCGGGAGGTTTCCTTCAGACGAGATGCGTCCCAGGGCCCTTCACTCCTCAGCCATGTCCTAGGTGCTCAAATGGGATCTGTTTAGAAGATGAATAAGCTCCCCTGGTTCTTGCCTCCTCAGAGCCTGAAGGCATCACCGTCTCACACAGACAGTTTCCTGCATCTTTGGGATCAAAAACAGGGAAATCTGAATCGATGGGCCAGACCCAGGACAGGAGGGGAGACGGAGGCGTGTCGAAGGGCACGCTGTGGAGGAGTCGGAAGCTGACGGTTGCCAGAGCACAGGGCTCTAAGTGTGTGCTGGCCCTGAAGTGTGGTTGTCTGCCTCCTGGGGTCACCTTCCACGTCTCAGGGTGGATGGCTGGGCGGCCTCACGGTCTGAAAATCTGCAGTGTCCAGTGCACTCCCTAGGAGGTACCCCGCCGGCAGAGTGTCACAGATTAGCTGTGGACTTTGTCCATTTGACCTGTAGCTTCTTCTAGAGGGAGCAGTGTTCTTTTAGTAAGATCAGGACCCATGGAGGGGCCTCTGCAGAAAGAGAAAGATGTATCTGCACACGACCCGGGTCCCACCGCGGTGTGAGCTGAGGCTGGCTCTGCACCCAGGGCTTTATTCATCCAAACAGAAAAAGGAGAATAAGGAGATATTTGTCGAGTTTTTAAGTAAGGCATCTAAACAATCAAGTGGTGTCTTTTTGCAGCTTTTGAAATGTAGTAGCTTTCTGCATGTTCACATTTGCAGAAGGTAGCCCTGGAGTTTCTGGGGTAACTGGGAGGCCAGAGCTGCTGGCCCCATGCTGGGGCAGGCCTGCTGAGGGGACACATACTGGGACTGCACTGCTTTTGCAGAGAATCAGTTATAGAAAAATTACATGCTTTCCAGTTTCTCCAAGGAAAATACAAAATTTATAGCATTCATAAAATTAAGAAGTTGAAATCCAAAACAAGAACCCTTACTTTTTTTTTAATAAACCATTGCAAATTATCTTTTTGTTATAGGATATAAACAAGTTATCAGGAACTGTAGGCAGGTATCTTTGTTTTGTTTTGAACTCAGGGGCACTTAATCACTGACCACATCGCCAGCCCTTTTTATATTTTGTTATGTGACAGGGTCTTGCTAAGTTGCGTAGGGCCTTGCTAAGTTGCTGAGGCTGGTCTTGAACTCCCCATCCTCCTGCCTCAGTATCTCCCTGCCTCAGCCTCCCGAGCCTTTGGGATTATAGGTATGGCCACTGTGCCCAGCCCTATAGACAGTTTTTGATTCACTGTAACATGCGGGCGGCAGACGTGAAGCTGCAGAGCACCTGTGGGGCCACATGAGCACCTACAGGTGAAGACCTGGGGTGGACGCCCCACTGACCTTGCGCACCATGTGGGTGGACTAGGTGCCCTGTTGCCTGTCCTTCTCTCATTGCCTTTTTTCCGTGGTCACCTGTGTCAGAAGGCACTGCCCAGTGGAAATAGAACCTGAGCTGCAGAATTCACTGTCTTCCATGACCCCTTTAAAGTAGAAGAACAAGTAAAGCTAATTGCAATCATGTATTTTACTTAACTCAGTTTACCTAAGGTATTATCATTGCAACTCACAGGAAGTATTTTTAAAATCCAAGATATTTCATGCTTTCTTTTGTCGAGGGGATGCAGAAGGCACAGGGCAGGCCGTGGAATGTTTCTGTGGGCTGGGGCATTTCTAGGGCTTGGAGGACCCTTGCCTGCCACCATTTCCTGCTGGTCCTGGGAGCACTGCAGCTGGCTGAGGACAAGTCAGTCCCCAGGGAGTGCTTGGGAGGGGCCGTCTGGGACTTGGCACTGAACCTCCACAGCTTAGTCCGTTGAGTGGCTCCGTGGTGGGCTCTCTGAGGCCATGCGTCAGGACATGATTCAAGGTTGACAGGCGTGTGACATATTTAAAGACTTGGCCAGATGCAGCTTTCTGGGATAAGCCAGGATTCCAGAAGTCAGCCGCTAACCATCTTTAGAACAGGTGCCTTCTGGGAGGCTGTGGAGGGGACGATGGGGAGGCCCAGGAGTGGGAAGTGCTGTGGAGCCCTTGCATGGCTTCCGGAAGGTGCAGAAGCACCTGTACTGAGGGTGAGAGGGGCAGGGCAGCACCTCGGCAGCTGTCCCTGCAGCAGATGTAGTGCCCAGGGTCACAGATAAAGCACCCTCCTGTCTGAGTGTCTTGATTCTCTCTATGAAATAAGCTTCAGAAGGCCAAAGAAACAAGCCTGCTTTCTACAGCTCACTGTGTCTCCTTAATTTCAGCATGCTCCTGAAGTTTGGGATCAAACCCTCCGTCAATTACTACCACGTGAGTATGGCCTTCCGTCTGACCTCATGTGCACCTGCCCGGGACACCTGCGTGTTGCTCCACCCCTGAGCCACAGTCAGGCTTTAGAGTGACCCAACATGACCCTTCTCCTGTTCATGCTCTAACTAGCTTCCCCGTGATGTTTTCCTGTTTGCACACTGAGTGTGACAAAGGCTACCTAGACCAATGGTTGGGACGCATTCGTGGCCTGTGCTCGGTAGCGGTGTGCTCCACAGTCTGGGGACAGGTGGAATTTGAGTTTGAAAAAGGGACATCCATTTTTATAATACGTTATGTTTGAGAAAAAAGCATTTTTTTTTTTTTTTGTGATAGAACTGTGTGATGTAGAAATGGAAGCCTGGCCAGGTCTGAATGCCTGAAAAGGAAGGAAAGCTCTTGGTCCTGGGCTGACAGTTCTATTGGCCTGCGGCTGCATGCGCTCTACTAGGAGCTGCTGTGCTCTACAGCGGAGCAGAGTGGCTCAGCTTCGTGACAGCTGCAGCAGAGACAGACACGTCCCCTGCAGAACCTAAGGTGCTACCTCCGTCTTAGTGGCTTGCAGGCTCTTGCTTTAGGGTAGTGCTCAGATTCTTAGGTAGCCAGTGTGCTTATCAGGGTGTGGACGTTACACAGGGTAAGAGTGACTGTTCAGCAGTCTGACAGCTTGGGCCAGGGCTGGACCCTTTGCTGCTGCTGTCTCCTCTGGTCCTCCCTCCATGGAGCCCTAGGCTTGAGGAGGGTGCAGCTGCTGCGCCTTGAAGACCTCCCTGCCCAGGCAGCCGCATGGCCCTCTCGGGCCTGCTTTGGCCTCACGTTCCCGTTGACAAGGGTGGTGGGTTTTAGGTTTTTGGGCAGAACTTGGGGTTCAAAGACCCATCTGAGTGCTAAGCCTGTGAGCTCTGGGCGCTCTCTAAGGTGCAGGAAATACGCGGTGGTGACCCAGGGGTCCCTGCTGTGAGAGTGAGTCCAGTTGGCAGGCTTCCTGCTCTGTGTCCAGCATGCAGCTGGACACACACCTGTTGAGCCCTGAGAGAGCTCCCGAGCAGAGGCTGCCTAGGAAAGGTGTTTTTTTAGTTGTAGATGGACACGGTACCTTTATTTTTATGTGGTGTTAAGGATTAAACCTGCTGCCTCACAGGTGCAAGGCAAGTGCTCTGCCACTGAGCCACAATCCCAGCTCCAAAAGGTATAGTTGAAACCAAGGCACAGCATTTGTGAGCACTGGAGGAGTGTCCCAAGTGGGAGGGCCGAGGGTGGTGCTGAGGGACAGCAGGTGCCACCGCAGGGACTCAGGAGCAAGTGCACCAGGAGGGCTGCAGAGCTGGGAGCCATGTCTCTCTGCTGCTCAGCTGCCTAGAGCGGGGGGATCCAGAGAGGCGCCCTCCTGGGAGGAGTGGGGGCCTAGGCCTCTGGGACTCAGCAAGGGGCCGGGTGACTGGATCCAGCCTGGGCAGTTTGAACTTAAGGTCTCTGAAAGATCCAGGAGGAGAGCGGACAGGGAGGGAGCCGGTGGGCTGGGAAAGAAGGCATCCAACAGCAGGCAGGGGAAGGGGTGGGGAGAGCAGGGTGGCAGGGAGGGGCTTTGCACAGTGTTGGACAGGATGAGGGTCGGAAGCATCCACTGCAGAGGCGGAGCACCGAGGGCTGCAGATGGCCCTGGGAGGTGTGAGTCCCCAGAGTCAGTACAGGAGGGGGTGGGGGGTGGGGTGTCCCCAGTGTGGCAGGGCTGGGGGGTCGGAGGCCTGTAGCTGAAGGTTGAGAGGGGGGTGCTCTGAGCCAGTGCCTGTCTTCTGAAAAGGAGGTGGTTACTGGGTGGTGTGGGGAGAGGCTTGCAGAATGGGGGGGCTGGAAAGGCCTGAGGCTGCAGGGCATGGGCAGGAGCTGGCTTCAAGGGGGCTGCGGTCTGGGCGTTTGAGGAGGGGGAGAGGAGAGGCTGGGCTGGGCACAAAGGGCGGCGGGAGGGGAGTCAGCTTGCAGTAGAGAGGACTCGTGGATGAGCCCAGTCCACCATGTCCTCTCCTCAGGGAGGGGGTGTGGTCATCGTCACATCTCTCAGAGCTGAGCCAGGAGCTCTCTTGGAGAAGAAGGCCTGACGCTGCGGTTGCTTTTAGTGCGTCACACTCTGTCCTCTGCGACCTTTCCTGTTGAGACGTCATTTCTAATACACCTTTATTCAACATCAGATTGCAGATTTTAAAGATGCCCTCACCAGAGTCTATGGAGTGGTACCCAAGATCCAGTGCCTTCCACCACAGCAGGTCAGGCGTGCCGTGCTCTCTCATCCTGGCTGTCCTTACGGAGAGGACCAGGTCACTTTCCTGGCAGCTCTGTCTGCACCACAGAGTTCCCAGGGGTGGAGCCGCGTTGGTGCATGCGTGTCTGTACATGTGCTGACACATGCTACGTGTGTGTGCACACGACAGGAGCGTGCTGTGGGCACTAGTGCAGGTGCACACGTGTGTGTGTGTGTGTAGGGGGGTGTTGTGTGTGCATGCACTGCAGTGTGTTTTGGAATAACCATGTTTCTTCAGTGCCGTGCTAGAATAGGCTTTGTCCTCTTGCCACTTGCCCTGAGGAAGACATAGCTGGTGTACAGGGATGGGTGGAGTGTGGAGAAGGAAGTGAGGATTTTAGTAAGTTGAACATTTCTAAGTTAGAGAGTTTCTAAGTTTCTGTGTTGCTACTCTTAATTATTTAAACTGCAGTTTTCTGTCAGATTTATAGACAAAATTGTAGTTTCTTTCTTCAGGCAAAAAACATACGGGTTATTTTAGCAAGAGGGTAGTACGTACTATGAAGTCGTGGTTCTCTCGGGTTCTCGGTGTGGGTGTGAAGTGTGCACTTGGTCTGCCTTCCAAGGTCCCTTCCAAGCTAAGAGTGCCTTCCTTCCCGGGGGCTGCCAGGCTGGTGGGGCGTGAGGCTTAGCGGAGGAGCTGTGCTTCTGTGAGTCTCCTGTGCCTACCAGCCTTCCTCTGCTGCCGGGCTTTGCTCCTAGTCTGGCGCCTGCTTGGTTCTCAAGGCGTTTCTAAAGCTTCTGGATCCTGAAGCTGTGAAGGTGATCCGAGATCTGAATGCTGAAGCGTCTGTCATCTTTGTTTTTAGGATGAGCAGGTGCAAACCATTGGTCAGATAGAGCTGTGCTTCACCAAGGAGGACTTGCATTTGCGGAATTGCACCGAGCCAGGGGAGCAGCTGTCCCCCAAGCAAGAAGCATGGCTGGCCGAGGGGGCTGCAGCACAGGGGATGGCCATCTGTGAAGATGGCCCAGTCTTCTACCCGCCTCCAGCAAAGACCCAGCGTTGATCCCCAAATTTGGAAATATTCTGTTTTATAAAAAAAGAGATTCACAAATCACTGATTTTTAAACATGATTCCAAAGCCTTTTAAAGTGTTCTCTGCTTTTTCCTCCGGTGTCTGTGAAGTGATTTTGACCCTGCCTGGTCACCTGCACTCTGGGCTCCTCTTCTGTGGACTTAGATCTACAGCCGAGGTTGTAGTGGGCCTTGTTCCCATCAGAAGGGAATCAGACTCCATCCACTGATGCATGATTAGAAACGTCAGTGTAGCCGAGCAGTGCCCCATCCTTAGGTTGTAAGTTCTAGAACCCTGAGACGCCCCCTCCTTGGAGGTGTTCTGCTCCGCATCAGGATAAGTGAGGGTAGCGGTGCTCTGTGGAGGGTCTCTTCCTGGTGTGCTTGACTAAACTGCCTTCTGCCATATGTACTCCTGGGTCTGTCTGTCTGAATTTTTTTTTCCATTTTTTTATTTTATAATTTTTATCTGTTCTTATTAATTATACGTGACAGTAGAATATATTTTTACATATTGTACATATATGGAGTGTGACTTCTCATTCTTCTGGTTGTACATGATGGGGAGTTACGTTGGTTGTGTAATCATGTATGCACACAGGAAAGTAATGTCTGATTCATTCACTGTCTTTCCTAATCCCATTCCCCCTCCCTTCCCTTCATTCCCCTTTGTCTAATCCACTGAACTTCTATTCTCCCTGCCCGCCTTATTCTTTGTTAGCATCCACATATCAGAGAGAACATTCAGCCTTTGGTTTTTTGAGATTGGCTTATTTTGCTTAGCATAATATTCTCTAGCTCCATCCATTTACCAGCAAATGCCATGATTTCATTCTTCATCAAAGCTGACTAATATTCCATTATGTATAAATATCACATTTTCTTTATCCATTCATCTGCTGAAGGACACCTAGATTGGTTCCATAATTTAGCTATTGTGAGCTGAGCTGCTATAAAAAGTAATGTGGCTGCATCACTGCAGTATGCTGATTTTAATTCAGTGGGATAGCTGGGTTAAATGGTGGTTGCATTCCAAGTTTTCTGAGGAATCTCCCTACTGCTTTCCAGAGTGGTGGCACCAATTTTCAGTCCCACCAGCAATGTATGAGTGTGCCTTTTCCCCCACATCCTCACCAACATTTACTGTTACTTGTATTCTTGATAATTGCCATTCTGACTGGAGTGAGATGAAATCTCAGTGTAGTTTTAATTTGCATTTCTCTTCTGTTTATCTTAATCAGGTTAATATTTATTTTACACGTGGAACTTAATCTGTGCAGGTGTTAGGTATTAAAAAATATTTAATTCCTGGAACAACCATGTCAAAATAACTAGGTCTTAAAAACAGCTATGCTGATTCCTGTGAAGGCACTTACCCATTAGAAAGATTTTCAGGTTGACTCCAAAAAATAACGCTAACCCCTCTATGTCTCTAGAGATAACCCCGTCATCGCAGAGGTTCAGAGGGCAGGACACACAGGAGATGAGCTAGGCAGGTGGGGCGGTGAGGAAGCCGTGGCGAGTGGCAGGAGACAGGGGCTTCATGGGGCAGGACACGAGCTCCATCCTAGATGCCCGATGGCTTCTCAGATCCCACGTGGTGTGATCAGGGACTTGGATCTTGCCTGTGTGCTGGGTGGGGCGAGGGGCAGAGTGCCCCCAGGGACGTGGCCCACACGTAGGTCCCTCCACCTGTCCGCGTCCCTCTCTCCCTCCTCTGCCTGTCTCCAGTGCCCCCTGCCCCCGCCTGGCTTGCTTGTCCAGAGTGCTGCTTGTCCCTGCCTGGCCGGCCTGGCTGGTTTGTTGAGAGGTTGGTGAGGGCAGGCGGCAGCTTCAGCAGGGCTCCTCCCCCTCAGGGTGCTTCAGCAGGGACACTTGGGCCTGAGGCACGCGGGAAGGTGCCGTTTCTTTGGTTTTGCAAGGTCATAGCTCAGGTCGAGGGTTTCCACTTCAGTGTCTTCAGAGGAGCTGACGAATTTGGACAGGTCCTCTTGGATTGCGTTTGCCTTAGCCTGGGAAGGTCGAGGAAGGCAGGGCTGAACATTCCTTAGACGGTGTCAAAGTCTGCCTGTGCATTTTAAATAAACCATTATTTTTTAAAAACAAGGCACAGTTGTCATCCTGGTCTGAGCCTTTCTTGAGAGCAGCCTAGGGCTGCAGTGGGGTCATGCCAGCTGAGCCTACCATTGTCATTCTGTCTTAGGGTGGTGGGGTGTGGCAAGCCTGAGGGGCACGCAGCCCACACCACCGGTGCCCTCAGAAAGAGCTCTTGATGGGATGTGTGCTAATGTTTGGGTCCAGTGCGCGGCAGCAGATGGTAGCCAGGCTCTCAGCAGTGGACTAAACCAGGTAAGGGCAGGGCTCCTGGGAAGGACACTAGGTCCAAGCCCATTTTCATGACAGGTCAGCCTGGGGTGCTTCCAAATTCAGCTCACTCGGCCGGCTGCGACCAGCTGACCTCTGTGTCAGTGCGGCAGGGAGGAGTGAGCCTGCCTCATCTGAGGAAGCAAGGGACAGGTGAGTGGGGTGGAGTCAGGCCCTGGCATGTCCTGTGGACAGGGAGCTGAGGCAGCCACCAGGTGCTCAGTGAGGGGTCCCTCTGCCTGAAGGTCCCTGCAGCACTGTGGAAGAGGACCCCGGGGCTAGACCTGGAGGGGCAGTGGAGTTGGAAGTGTGGAAGTGGTGGGAGGGTGCCATCAACAAAGACTTGTGGGCCCCTGACACCCTGGAGCCCTGCCTGGGCTTCACCCGGGGCTGCCTCCGTGCCTTGGAGCGGGGTGTGGCCCGTTTAGGGCGCTCTTCCCACCTAGAAGGTCCAGGTTTTGTCAGGTCAAGGCCTTGTCCAGCTGGGCTCCCTGAGGCCACCACGGTGTGGGGGACAAGAAGCGCCGGTCCACTGTTCCTGAGAAGGCAGAGCCTCCCGCCAGGCTGGGGCGTCGTCACCCCCAGCTGTCGTGTCCTCAGAGCTGGGCAGCTTTCCCCGGAAGCTCCTCCCACAGCCCCCCACGCCCAGTCCTTCCAGGAGACCCCAGAGTGAGCTCGGGCTTCGTGTTGATCTCACCCCCCAGGAGCAGTACTTCCTAGCACACTCTCTGCCTCCCAGTGTTAGCTCAGCTCCGAGCTCAGAGCTCCTTAGCAGGACCTCCTGCAGACCCCCAGCCGGCCTCCATTATGGCTTTCATTTTCCTCTTGGAGCTCCCGTGCCGGTGGGGAGGGTGACAGGCAAACAGGGGATAAAATAAAATGAATAAAATAAAATGGGTCGTATGGTGGGAGAGGTTGGAGGGAGGAGTGCAGGAGGCGGTGGCCAGGGAAGGCTGTGTGACAAGACAGCTCTGAGCAGGAGCCCGGGGAGGGAGGGCCGCAGGCCCCACGTCCCTGCCTGTCAGGTCAGGGCTTTGTCTAGCTGGGCTCCCTGAGGCCACCACGGTGTGGGGGCAAGAAGCACTGGCCCACTGTTCCTGAGCTCGTCCATGGGTGGAAGGCTGGAGAAGACAGCCACACTGCACACTTAGGACCCGCAGCCTTCCGCTTCTCTCCATGCCCAGATGCAAAGAGCCCAAAACTGACCCCCTCAGCGTTTCTGTGACTTCTGGACAGGGATAAAAGGAATTTAACCAGGAACTCGAACCCTAGACTATAAATACTACTCCAGAATTCAACGCACAGGCTGTGTTGTTCATCCTGCGAGCGCTGGGGACAGTGGAGTTGAGAACACTGCTGTTTGTCACAAGATCTGCCCGTGAGTCCACCAGGATGGGCCCCAGATTAGTAATCGACTTTGTAAGAAGACAACTTGATTGCATCGTTTAGGAACAAGCTACATTTCCCACAGAAGGAGCAGTAGCTGGGATTTTCTTAGGCTCAGCAAAATCTTTGACAGGCAATGAGAAATACTGCAATTTTATGTAATTTTTGTGATGGAAATTTCTGGGGGTTTTTTTGAGTGACTGTAATGAGTCTTCCATTTACTTTAGACAAAAAGCACAGAATTAGCATTTCAGGCTCAGCTGATGTGAGAAAGTTAGAGATGGATGAGGCCGAGAGCATCAGATGCCGTGTGACCTGATGCTGGCGAGCCCTTGCTCAGACCTGTGGGGGCCGAACACACTCCCAGCCCTCTGTTCCAAGGAGGAAGTCTGCAGTAACTGCTATTCATTTTGTTGCTGTTGACAAGTGGGACCAGCCCGATTTCTACCAGCCGAGGTTGCACATGGCCCTTCATGGGGAGGGCCTCGCCGGCTCTGCTCTAGGTTTGGGGGCACGCTGATGTCCCCATGAGATGCCACTCCTCATGCTGCCACAGTGTCCAGCACAGCCAAGTGGGCCTCGTAGGTGGAGGAAGGACAGAGGCAACAGACCAACAGGGAGACACATGTCAAGGGCCACACAGCAGCTAAGCAAGAAAACTCAGCTGGCCTCTGGCATTTGAGTGCTTGGTACCTTGTGAAAGCGTGAAAGTCGCCTGGGTGGTTTCTCTGATGTCTGTGGCAGAACAGAGCCGGTCTCCACCCAGGTGGGCTGCTCCACTTACATCAGTGAGTGACTTTTAACTTTGCTGCAACTGAGAATCTGATCTATGGTGATAGCTGGAAACCAGGTGGTCTTTGTGGGGCTCCATGGGGACAATGTGCGCTGGCCCAGGACGTTCTCAGGCACCAGTGAACGCGTGCAGTGTGCACCTACAGTCATAACATACAACAAATAGGAGATTGTCTTAAGGAAGCCAACTAGTGGCTTAAGTAATTGAGGGCACGTGACTTCAGATAGTTTGGTCAGGGCCACAGGTCTCTGGGCTCTGTCTCCTCCACGAAGTGGCTTTTTCTTAGCCATGCCAAGCCTCCATTTCATCAGAGGGTGGATCTGAGCCGTTTCCCTGGTAACAAAGCAACTTCTCCCTAAGCCGAGTCTCCGTAAGCTCATTATTCTCTACTATTTATTTTCTATAACAGGATTCACAAGGACAAGTGGTACCTTTCCTTTTGTTTGCTGGTGTTTGTGGTGCTGGGGATCAAATCCAAGGCCTTGTGTGTGCTAGGCAAGCACTCTACCACCGAGCCGCCCCCCTAGCCAAGCGGCCCCTCTCACCCACCCCAGGATTCTAGTGGAAGGATCAGTTTTATTTTTTTCCCTAATAATAGTGCATGGCAATTGTCTAAGGTGCATATGCTGGGCATTTACACTGTGTTCTTGTTTAGTTTTCACAACTCTGACAACTGCGGTCCTGGCTACTTTACAGACACAGGAGAGCAGTCTCCTCTAACAGCATGTGCAGGATGCAGGCATTGAGAAAAGCACCTGGGGTGTAGCTCAGTGGTGGAGCCCAAGGCCCTGGGAAGGTCCCAGCGCACACACTCAAGCAAGCATTTGAACATCCAGAAAGCTGGTGAGCATGCTTCAGTCACAACAGGCATGCTGTGGTGTCTGCAGAGGGGACTGAGACGTAATGGCCTCTGCTTCTCAGCAGTGCTGCTCCCGCCGTCTCTCGTGTGCTGGGGGAGCCCTTGGTGCTGCCTTGCTGGGCAAACTCGAGATGTCCGTTGGGTTCTGGCCAAGGTGAGCAGCTGCCGAACACACACGTCACCCGGCTCTCTCTTGCCTTTGAGATGGAGGCTTGAGATGGGGCCTTGAACGTTTCTTCATGGCCCTCTCCTTTGGGCCCAACATGCAAATAGCAAGGGAAGGTGGGCCAGAGATCCCCAGGGGCCCACAGTGGAATGCTCAGTGGAGCAGGAGGTTACCATTGCGGTATCTTGACGGACACAAGTGGGGTACACACACCCTATCAGTGAGGTGTAGAGGGGTTGCCAGGTCCCAGCACACTCCTCCAACAGCAGGGCCTGTAGACTCTCTAAGAAGCAGCAGTAGACACAGCCCTAAGGGCACAGCCTTTGGAGAGCAAGGTGCAAAGTCTAGGAGGCTCCGTCTGCAAGGCAGGACTTCTGGGGTCCTGCTCCATCCTGGCATGGAGCACAGCAGCCACCCTGCCCTGAATGTGGCTCTGAAAAGGCACAAGGTACCGAATCTTCTGCTCAGACCCTTCCTATGTGCTCTGGGGACTTCTGCTGGTGGAGAATGCAACTATTATGGAGTGAGTTTAAAAATCAGCCAAATTTGGGTTGTGGGTACATATTCTTTCCCCCATTATTCTGGGGAGTAGGAGAGAGGGCCACTACAGGACTTGGGGGGAGTGTTTGCCCAGCTCATGTCACGCAGCCAGCATGTGGCTTGGCAAGCAGAGTCCCCAGGGCACCTCCCCAGACAGTGGGGCCTGCAGACCGCACCTCTCCATCAGTGAGAGCAGGTAGAGCAGACTTCTCCTGGGGCTGAAAACCTGGCACAGGGGTCACACTACTGCCTTCCAAGGGTCAGGGCCCTGAGAAGGGCTTGAGACTTCTTTGAAGCAACAGAGCTTCTTGGATGTGGCCAATTTGCCTTGCACCAAATCTGGCATAACCAAGTACGGTTGGGACTTTTGAATGAAATAGCCTCGTGGTGAGTTGAGTCTAGGGATATGTGTGGAGTCTGCCCTGCCCCGGTCTGCCCGCCCTCCTCACGCTGGCTGGAGCTGTGTGCTGCTCCTTTGCTCTTCAGATTAGTCACAGCCTGTGAACATCACTTAGGAAATACGTGTGATGATTTCCGAAGTCATCGCCAGGAGCCAGTGGGCAGGTAGGCTTTCACTCAGGTGAGCGGATTTTGTGAATATAAAATTCTTCAAACAGTGGGAGCTCTTGCTTCTGCTTTTCTGAATGCTGCTGTGATGTCTTGACACACTTTCTTCCTTAAACTTCAACAGACCCTTGTTTTATTTATTTACTTGTTCATTTCTTTCTTCCTGTGGTGCTGGGCCTGGAACCCAGGGCCTCTTTACGCTAGGCAAGTGACCTGCTGCTGAGCCGAGTGCCAGCCCTCTGGTTATTGATTCTTAAGGTGAGGCCAGTGGCTTTTGGCTGTCATGTAATTCTCAGTGCTTCTGTGGGTCCTCATCCCTTTCCTTACATGTGGCAGTGCAGGGAACCGGAACAAGAGTGTTTGGAGTACATTATTGCGACCAGCATTTGACTGTAACTGAAGTTCAGGCAATTTACCTCATTTGCATTAAAATAATGAAATTCTGTGAAAATTGGTCCAGAAGAATTGAAACTGGGTTCTGCTCTTCCTCCGATCTTTACACCTCTATCTACTGGGGGCGGGGGTTAGTCTTATGTGTCAACTTGAGGTGCCCAGGCATTTGGTCAAATGTTTTTCTGAATGTTTCTATGAGGATGTTTTTGGATGAGATTAACATAAAACTAGTGGACTCTGAGGAGAGCAGATTGCCTTCCCAGCACAGAGGGCCTTCTCTAGTCTGTTGGAGGCCAGAATAGAACAAGGCTGAGCCCCTAGCAAGAGAGAATTTTCCAATGGGCCACCTACGGACCTGAGCCACAGGTCTTGGCTTTGCTAGCCTCCATAGCTGCCTGACCAATTCCTTGGGACAGTTCTCTCTACACACACACACACACACACACGTTCTGCTCGCAGGGGGACGTCTGGCCCACTCAGACCTTGCTCGAAGGCGGCACCCTCTGCAGTTCGTGTGTGCATCTGCCGCCCAGCCCCTGGGCCTTCCCACACTGACTGCTTCCGGGGGCTCCTTGCTGAGGGCAGTGCAGCTCTGGCATAGGCCTTCATGCGGGGCTTCCCAGATGGCCCTCACTTCCCAGGGAATGGTGCTCTCAGAATGGATGTCACTCCCAGCCTGAGCAGCAGAGGTGGGAACCAAGGTGTGTGGTGATAAGGGAGGCTGGCACCCAGCCTCTGCTCTGCCAGGCTCTCCCCAGGGACACTTGGCTGCCTGATACTGCACCGAGGTTTTCAGGAGAGTCTCAATGTGGTGCAGAGAACTCCTCCCCGGGAAGCACTGAAGTGCATGCTGACCTGTTACCGGTCACCCCCAATATTCAGGGTGTTTTCTACAAAGGACACTCTTTTACCCTCACACATGGCTGTGTGCATTGAGAAATCAACCCCGACAAATCACTTCGCCCATCCTTAACCTCATTCTGTTCACACCAGTTGCTCAGTGATGCCCGGATGGCCAGCACATGAGCAGGATCGCACGTGGTGGCGGGCTGTGGGGCCTGTGGTCTCCTCTAGTGTGGAGTGTGCCCAGGACTCCCACGAGCACACTTCCTCTGCCTGAGCCTGCTCCAGCCAGCCTCTCTCGACCAGTCCCCAGGGCAGGTTCCTCGTGGGCCGGAGGCTGTGCTGCCCGGGCGTGTCCTGCCAGGTGGTTGGTCTGGGTAGCTAGCTTCTCCACTGCTTTCTCTGGGTGGTCACTACCATGCTATGTAAACATCCTCATACTTCCCACGTGTTCGTTTAGTGAGAGTCGGTATGGAGCCCGGCTTCCTGCTTCACTCTAGGAGGCCTCTACCTGGCACCTTCTCATGCCCACACCACTGTTCCAGCACATTCCAGGCTCACGTGCCACTTTCCAAGGAGAGAAGTCCTGTCCTGCACGCCCATGGATGACTACATCCATGTCTGCTTTGACTCACACGTGGCAAACCACGAGTCCACACCAGGACTTCCAGTTCTCCTCTAGGACCTCAGAGAGTCTGGTTGTCCCCCTGTCCCCGTTTATCTAATACTGATGTGCCTGCTCTTGCCCTCAGTACCTCTGCTCATCTCACCACCCAGTCTGCTCCTGCCACTGCTGTCCCCACGTGCATGAGGACACGCCTGCATGGGCTCTGACGTTGTGTGTTGAGCTTCCCTCATCCTCCACCCCTGCAGGTGGCCCGACACGCTGGGAGGAGGGAGGAAGAATGGTAGGTACAGCCCTTTAGTGTTAGAGTACATTCGCACCCATGTTTACTTACTAAAGTTCTCACAGGAGGTGCGAGATGCAAGCGCTAACACCAAAGAGTGAGACCCTACCTGGCTGTAGGAAAGGTGTCCCAGAGCCAACGTCCAAGCTATCACATCCCAGCTGCCTGTGCACGTGGCCCTGCAGAGGACTTGCAGAGGGCAGGTGAGGAGCCCTGGGCATTTCCTTGCCTTTGCGGCAGGAAGACATCCCTCTGATCCTTGGCCTGGGAGGCAGAGGTAGCACCAGCTCTGGGGTGTGAAGCATCAGTTCTGTCGGCTGCAGAGCCGGAGAGGCCTTCCCGTGTGTTAGCAATGCTGAGGTGACACCTTCTACAAACAGCTTGTTCCCATCTCCCGTGTTTGGTACTGACAGCACATCCTGGCCTCCTGGAAGCCCCCAGCCCCAGGGAAGATGGACACAGCTTGGCAGGCAGCACAGAGTAGAGGGGAGGAGTGTGTGCCGGCCACGTCCCTCCTGAAGAGCTGGCAGGATGGAAGTGTCCTTGAGCTACAGGCAGAAGTCACACTGCTGCACTTGCCTGGTACTGTGAGAGCTCGGCCGTAGAGTGCAGCTGCAGCGCGTGTCTGCTGGGCCCTGGACCAGCCTCTGTGTGTGCTGAGCACAGCCCACTGCTCAGCACCGCGGCTCCCCAGGACCCTCCTCCGGGGGTCCATACAGCAGACGTGATAGGGCAGGCAGGGTTTGCCTTTAAGCTCCTTTCTCCTCCAACTTGCCAAGGAATCTCCACACCATGGGCACAGTGAACCACTGGCAGTTCTGTGGTTCATGTGCCATTTTACGCTGGTCTCACCCTCACAAGATGCCAGTGGGGGGGGTGCTCAGATTCCCTGGGAGTCACTGATGGGCTGTGCACATGCCAGAGGCCCTGGCAGCCACGGCCAAGCAGCCCTCTGGCCCAGGCCTCGGCCCAGCCAGCATCTCAAGGCTGCTGCACATTCTCTGAGCCGCTTGGTGGGCCAGGCAGACCCCGGAGACAGCCACAGCAGCTCCCCACACCCCATCCCTCGGTCCCCCGACTTGGGCTTTGTTGTTTGGGGTGAGCTCTCCTGTGCTCTGTATGAGGACTTGTTGAGCCCGGGTGGAAACCAAAGCAGAGGCTTGGAAAGCAGTTCATCAGGCTTCCCCGGCCAGCACCAGGGGGAGGGCTCAGACAGACGTGCGTCCAGAGCAGTGGTAGGAGGTGACGACACCACCAGGGCCACTTCCTTCCTGAGTCAGCAGCAGGAGGTGGCCTGCGAACTGAGTGCCAGGTGGACACTGCTCAGAGAGAGCTCATCTGGGGCGCGCCTGTGGACTGGGGTCTCGCCAGAGCAGTAGCATCTTGCCTGGCCTCCGCCTGGGAAGCAGCCCCTGCCAGCAGCCCCACATTTCATTGTCTTATAGTTGGAGGCTCTGAAAAGTGGTCACTGTGTCCCCCCTTCCTGCCTGGCCCCCTGCCTCTGTGCTCTGTAGGTTACCCTCCTGGTTCAGTGGCAGAGGGGACCAGGGGCTGCGAGGAGGATGTGAGGAAGGCAGCCCGAGGGCTTGGCCTGGACGTGTGGGAGGCACAGGACAGGGAGAGGTGGCTGTGCAGCAGGACGGCTCAGAACCCCTTCCTGGCGCCAGCTGAGTGGGAGGAGAGAGTGAACTGCAGCGCACGCTCTGGGAATGCTGGGAAAGCCTGGAGGTCAGGAGGCCCGCAGGCAGCAGACGCTCAGGGCTTCCTGGTGGACTCCTAGAGGAGAGTCCTCTCCAGTCCCATCTGCCCTGAGGAAGTAAGCATGGACTCTGGAGGGGACAGTGTGTCTCAGTCCACAGACTGCACCTATGTCCCTGCACACGTGTGGGCTTGTCCTGCGTGGGGCAGACGTTTTCCCAGCTGCTTCGTGACTGCCCTGGGCAGTGCTCACAGCTGCTGTCCAGCCTCACGCTCATTCACCACTGGCCAGGTCTCTCCACCTGCTCCAGTCCCCTTCATTCACGTGCACTCACAGAGCCCTGGAGGGCAGCAGCCCGGGCAGGGCTGAGAATCCCAGGGAGAGGGGAGAAGTCCAGCCCCCCCCCCCGCCAGCTGAGGGGATGGGGGGACATGTGTGCAGAGGGAGACCGTGCCCCCAGTCCAGGTCTGGAGCTATGTCCCATGGAAACCCAGTGCCTGAGGGACGGTGCTAGGGAGAAAAACGGCTTTGTTCAGGGGTCAGAGGGTGCAGAGGGGGACTCTGCCCCTGAGAGTGGCTGCAGATTCAGGCTCGGAGCACTGGGGGTGGCTCATAAAGGGGGGACATTCGGGTCCCTTCTGGGGGCAGGGGGAGGCCTTTCAGGAGCTCAGTGCCCTCTCTTCACTGCTCCATGGGCCAGTGTTTCTGGGCATGGTGGCCAGCAGGTGTCTTCACGTCAGAGGGGAGGGGACTCCAGGCAGGTCCAGGTCAAGCCGTCCCCCTGCCGTGGCTCCAGACAAACGTGACTCCAAGCTCAACATGGCTACCTCAGAGCCAGGGAGACCTGGCTCCGGTCAGGGCAGCGCAGGACACAGTGTGAAGACAGAGGCCAGGTCTCTCCATCCTGCTCCAGTCTCCAGGGACGCCTGCAGGTCCACGTGAAGAGTCTGAGTCGTCAGCCAAAGTGGCCTCAGGTCCCCGGAGAGTGGCCCAGGCCACCGTCATCACCACAACCCACAGGTCAGAGGTGTGGTCTGCAGCAAGGCCGGTGGGGGGGGGGGGTGACACTGTGTGACCTCCAGGGTTGGTGGCTTTGGGTCAACTCAACAAGTGAGGTGGGGACACTGCCTTGTGGCACAGAGTGGTGGGCAGGGCACCTGGTCTATCACCTGGTTCTGCCCTACATCCCTCTTCTCTCTGCTCCTGTGTCCTGCTCCATTCTGTAGCAGTGTCCCCCTGCCGGTGGCCCTGGTTTTCAGAATTGGGTTTAAATATCTCCACTCAACGTCCCCAACCACCACAGAGGGTCCAGACCCCTGTGCCCCTTGCTCCTCTGCTGTGGGTTTTACATGGGACTGGTGGCAGAACACTGGTGGCCACGCCTGGGCCCCTCAGCACTGCAGGACACCCAGCCAGGGGACTCGAGGCGGCAGCTCCCTGCCCCTGCAGCCAGGCTGGGAGGCCCAGCAGCCCCTCGCTGGCCTTTCCCATCTCAGTGCTGGGCATTGTGACCTGGGGTTGGTGCTGACGTCTGGCAGGATCCGGCTGGGACTGGGCTCTGCCTGACTCAGCTGCACAGAGGGCCTGGCACCAAGGTCTAGCCATCCCAGCCCTGCGCTTGCCTCACTGTGCCAGCTGCATGGGTGGCTCTGAGCTGCAGCCTAGGGGGCAGGGGCCTGTGGACTCTGGCTGCCTTTCTCAGGAGAGCAGTGGGCGGCTGCTTGATGGCTCTGACATTCAAGGAGCCAGCAGCACGCGTTCGTCACCCGTAAAGCACATCCGAGCTGACGCCAGTGCCTGCAATTCACCGCGCGTCCTTTGCACACGGCACTGCTGAGCTGTTCTCAGCCGGCCCTGAGTGGAGTCTGGAGAGAGTGTCAGACAGGCTCTAGTGGCTCCTTGCCTCGGGGCTCCTGCTGTCTCTGGTGCTTCCTCCTGTGTCTGGCCGCTGCCCAGCCCTGCTTCTGCTCTTCAGCTGAGGATTCCGCCTGACTCCTGCAGCAGGATTCAAAATGTCCCCACTGCCACAAGCCACTTGGATGCAAGCCATGTTCCCTGGGGGCTTGACCCTGGCAGCAGACCTGGGATTCAGGCTGAAGAGGAGCCAGCTGGGCAGGCTTCAGCCTCCTGGGCCTGCATTGGGCCCCCAGACCCTGTGATGAGGCCTCTGCACGGTGCCCCATCGAGCAGTCCTGTCTCCAGACACAGAGTCAGATCCTTTCACAGCTGCAGTGAGAGGGGGCACACACTCTCGGTGTCTCCTTAGGGAACACTGACCCCTTCCTGGAGCTCCACCCTCCTGATCACCTCCCAAGGCCCCACCTCCCCACAGGGGAGGGGGTGCAAATACTCCCCGCATCTCAGGGTGCCACTGGACCAGCGGCCTAGGTCCTGATGGCCGAATGGGGAGGGCTTTGGACACGGCGAAGTCTGATGTGCAGCTTGAACCTGCGGCCAGGCCAGGGAAGCCAGGAGCCCTCTGTCCTCTCTGCTCAGCATTTGTCAGGACCCTCCTGGGCACCGGAGGCACAGAATGGAAGTCACGTCTCCTGCCTTGAGTGGACCCTGGCACACTTCCCCCCGCTGCTCCCCAGACTCTCCGGTGGAGGTCTTGTTGTCAAGAGTCCTGTCTCCATGACGGTGAGACCCGGCACCAATGTCCAGGCAGAAGGCCTTCCAGTCCCGTGACAGTGGCTGGTGCTGTCAGAACCCCGAGTGGGACCCAGAGCGAGAGCCCGGGGCTTGGTGCTCTCAGCCCTGGCGGCTCTGGTTCCTCACACTGTCCTGTCAGCCTCCTCCTGCAGGCCCCGGCAGACCCGCCCTCACCACTGACCTTGGCGTTTTAAAGATAACGTTGAGCTCTAGTGGAATACTTGGAGCACACATGGGCATGAGGAAGGAAGTGAGATTCCCCGGTCCCACGGCGCACAGAGACTCACCCCACTGGCCCTCCCCACCCCCCTGGTGGCTTGCAGTCCCTGCTGCACATTTGCACCTTAAAATGACCTGGGGAGTTTAAAAAATCCCTCCCGCCTGGGCCCCATCCCAGGCCAATCACACCAGGCCCTGGGAAGCCTGGCACAGCCTTTCAGAGCACACCAAGGATCTGGCCACTGACTAACACATCGGGTCTTTTGATTCAGTATTTTACTTCATCCTTCATCTAGATCCAAACAGCTACCTCAAAAAAAAAAAAAAAAAAAAAAAAAAAAAAAAAAAAAAAACAAAGAAGAGCAAAGTGAAAGACTCTTCCAGCAGGTGCTTGTTTGCCCGTCCCCTCGGATCTGGACAAGGGGAGACGGCGCCCAGGGAGACCCCAGGTAGGCCCCAAAAGGACAGAGGGAGCTGGGTTTCCTGGTTACTCAGGGGAGGGACTGGCCTTGGGTGCACCCCACCCCAGCATTTCGCCCTGTGCTGAAGACCAGCACTGCAGCTGCCCAGAGGACACACTAGGACCACAGGAGGGGACGTTGGCACTCACTGTGCCTCCTGGGTCTGCTGTCAAGTGTGCCAAAGTGAGAAGTGTGATGGCCCTTCCCGTGGTGGTCCCGGTCCACCCATTGATCCCACCGTTGTACCTTCTTACGTGAGCCTGATCATATGTCTGTCCACGTTCACTCCTTGATCTAGCCACCCTTCCTTCTCATTTCCGACTAATTTCAAAGTAAGCTACAGATGTCCCTACCCTGTGTCATCGTTTATTA
The DNA here is from genome assembly GCF_964194105.1 of Spermophilus citellus. NCBI lineage: Eukaryota > Metazoa > Chordata > Mammalia > Rodentia > Sciuridae > Spermophilus > Spermophilus citellus. The sequence continues at coordinate 172,443,913 of NC_138186.1, read as the reverse complement.
TGATCATTGGCTGGATTTCAACTTCTGTGCCAGTTTTTACCTTTATGTTTAGACTCAGTGAATGCACACCTGTGCTCACTCCACTCAGGTGGGACACTATACAAGAGGCACCCAAGCTCAGGGTGACCGAGGATCACCTGTTTACTATCAAGGACCCCACAGAGGAGATACAGAGGGTTGGGGCCGGGAGGTCTAGGGACCTGCATGTCCTCCTCAGGGCTCCGTTACCGTGGGCCCAGGGGAGGCTCTAGCCCGGGGCTCATTTGCACATGTTTTGAAGTCAGTGTCCCTTTAAGAATAAGCATCAAGTTAAGTGTTGTAGTTGGGCAAGTGCAACAGAGGGCGTGACCAAGCGCAGTGTGGGCTGCAGGAGTGTCCTAGAGATCTGCCTGGGGCAGCAGGGGCACTGCAGCGACTGGGTGGGCTGTGCACAGGGCAGCGCTGGAGGCCCTGCACCAGCGCTCCTCGAGTTGTGCAGTGTAAGATCTGCACAAGGACTCACAGTGGCCAAGGAGGAGCATAGGAGCCCACATTGATAGGATCAGCCCCAGTTAATTGTGCCATACAAGTCCCCACTCCTTTACCGACATCTGATCCCCATGACAACTCAGTGAGCTGGCAGAGGTCCAAAGCTCACCCTCACTCCAAACACCCTGGCACACGGGGTGTGATGTCAGCCCTGGGTGCTGCTCCCACAGCCAGAAGAGCTCTTTCTTGCACTATACAGAGGTGTGTGGCTCCAGATCCTCCGGCTCCCTTGGTTGGGCATTCCCCTCCTTCCTGGGCCCTGGGTTGCACCACTGCTTGGCTTTTGTGCTGCTTGAAGCTCAAGTGGGTGGTCCCCCCAGCAGCCCTGGAGCTAGGGAGCTTCACTATCACTGTTATGGCTTGACCCTGCGTGTCCCCCAGAGTCTTGCTCCCAGGATGGAGCATTGGGAGGTAGGGCCCCTGGGGGGGGGGTCTTCAGGTCACTGGGGGCATGCCCTTGAAGGGGATCCCAGCCCCGCCTCTTCCTCTCTTCTGGTTTCCTGGTTGCCATAAGGTAGCCCTCCATGATGGGCTGCCTCACCACAGGCCCTAAAGCGTCAGGTCCAGTTGACCACGGATGGACACCTCCAAATCTGTGGGTTAAAACAAACCCTTTCTCGGTTGACTAGCTCAGGTATTGCTGCAGCCGCAGAAGCTGAGGGGCACCGCCCTGGCGCTGCGCCTGCTGCTGTGGGTTATAATGCACGTACTCTCACTTCTGTGGAGGAGCTAGAAGCTCAGGTCCCGGGAGGAGGAAATACTGGAGCCAGGCTTGGAAGGGGGGGCTTCCTCCCCAGGCCCTGGATTCCTCCCACAGCTGGATGCTCTGCCTGCTAACTGACAGAGATGGTCCCTTCTGCCTGATCCTGAGCCTACGGTGCCAGGATCTGTCACTCTGCTCTGGCTCTGCTCTCAGTTAAACCTAGTTGTCATTATTTTTTATCCCTAACCCACAATTGCCTCCTCACTTCTCAGAATGTTCAGCTCAGATGAAGGCAACATTTGGACAGATGGTTCATTAAAATGTAGTAGAAAACATTAAAAGTGTTACAGACACATAATGAATGTATGGGAAATGCTTAGACTTCATGTTCAAAAGAGATTCCTTAATCCAATTAGGGATAAAGGTAGAAGTTTCTGTTTCTAGGTAGAAAGGAGAGGGAAGATTTTATAGATATGTTAATGCTACTGAAGATGTTGATATGTTTGTTTATTTCAAATTTCATACAACACATATTATTAAAAAGTGATATTTGTAAGCCTTTAGTGTCAATTTAGCATAGTGATTTTGGTCTTCAAGTTCTATGTAGGCACCAACTTTTAGTCTTTTTCTTTGAAATTTATTCTATATTTTATGCTTTAAATAAGTTAGTCCTCAACCAAGTCATATAAATATTCACCATTACCTTCTTTGCTTTTACATTTTCATATTCTTACAATAATACTTTAAGCATTCTTAAGTAGTTTTGTGTATTGGAGAAATGGGACTTTAAAATGTGTCTCCCCTCCATGGATCCCCCCCCCCCGTGTCATTAAGTGCCCCCCTGTGCCCAGCTTTTTCCTAGTGTATCTGAAGTGTACGTGTGTTTTCTCTGTTTTCTCGCTGGGTTGCCCATTGCTCACGGGCGCAGTGCTGTTCTGCCGCAGCTCAGCTTTCCCTGGGGAGCCTTTGGGGGTGCTTTGTACCTGGGAGAGCAGCTAGTCTTGTTCTTTCTCAGGTCAGCTTTACACTTTCACTCATTTCTTAAGTTATACGTCACAGCTGAATCTTGATCGTGGACCCCACAAACTCACGTTGGCATTTTTAGGATATGCACATTCATACTTTCCAGCGTTCCAGCCAGAAACATGCTCCCCGCCTGGCTCCAGTTGTCCGTGCATCAGCCCTGCATCAGCCCTGCCGAGCGCCTCAGCTGCTTCCACAACAGCAGCCCCAAACGAAAGTCTGTGTGCGTTGGGAAAAGCTTTCAGGTCACTCTGAAAATCACCTGAAAGCAAAGCTCGTTTCTCCTATTGGTAAGCTAAACCCTGCATCTAAAAAAATATATATGGTCATGTGTGAAAAGGGGCATAGAAATTTTCAGACCCTTTGCCTGTTAGGCTCACACTTGGGAATTTACCTGAGCATACAGTGGAACTTCAGATACAGGAGTGTTTATTGAAGCAAAAAGTTTGCTTGTGGAGAGGAAAGGACTTCCATAAGGGGTAGCCACATAATAGAATATTACATAGCAATCTAAAGTAATTTAGAGGACTGAAAAATTATTGGAAGATTTTTTTTAACAGATTATAATTTAAAATGATGGAAAAGATCATAAGAGACTTTTGGTGAGTTGTGTCACTGTGACCAAAATACCCAGCAAGAAGAACTTACAGAAGGAAAAATTTATTTGGGACCCATGGTTTCAGAGGTTTCAGTCCATAGAAGGCCGACTCCTTGGCTCAAGGTGAGGCAGCACATCGTGGCACAAGGGCCCAGTGGAGGAAAGAAACCAGCTCAGGGCAGCCAGGAAGCAGAGAGGGGGGTGGGTTGGGCCACCGGGAAGATGCGCCCTTTCAGAGCACTTCACCAGGAGCCACCTCCTCCAGCCACGCCCACCTGCCCACCATCACCACGTCTCCTCCATTCAAGCCAGGTGGACGATGAGACCACATCTCTCAATCCAATCATCTCACCTCTGCACGTTCCTGCAGTAACACTTCCAAACATAACAGAAGGGGACATTTTAAATGCCGTGTGGGTAAGATGGACTTCCTAGGAAAGACGGCACGGAACCCTTCCCTGGGCCAGGTCGAGGGAAGGGGACCGGGCTTGAGTTTGAGTCGTGGGAAAGCCAGCACTGCCCCCCTCTGCACCTCACTCTGGCCTGAACGGGAGGGAGCTCTGGCTCCAGGGGCCAGGCTTCCCCCTTGGTGTGATACAGGTCTAGAGCATCTAGATTCACGCTCCTCAAGGCTTGAGGGCTTTGTTCACTTGGGTTCAGTGGAAATGGTGCTGGCCAGACTCGTGCTGGCCTCCTCCCTCCCTCTGTGTGCCTACACCAACCATTTCCTTTAGATAATCAGTGACACAGATCTGGAGGTCAAAATAATACATACATACCTGTGCGTGTGGATGCGTGTGGATGCGTGTATGTCAACACATATGTATGCACACAGGCATGTTGCTTTCCTCTTGTAGCTTCTCAAAGTTCATTTAGAACACGTGTCTTAAGGGCAAAGATCTGGGTTGAGAGGGCTCAACGTTTCACCGAAACTTCACAAGTTGCCAATCAGAAGACATCTATGTTTACTGAAGAGGAAGAAGTGTCCTCAGCTGACAGAAGCACCATCTAAACCACTGCATGGCCAGCTGTGGGGACAAAAGCATCCAAAACCCAAGACAAAGGGCTGTTTACACGGCATCAAGCCGACTTTTTTTTTAAAGCTGGATGAGGGAAACAAATCGGAAGGCTACGGGGATGTTTTAAATAGCCAGGCTGCAGTGTTTCACAGGAAAGGCCGGGCCCATGGGAACAACAAAGCTAAACACTGGCACAGAGTGTGCGCGTGCCTGCTCCGACACCGCGGCTCAGGGGCAGCTTCGAGGGAAGAGGTGAGGCGGACATTTGGAAAAGCACGTCATGTGAACTACATTTCAATACTGCACCTGAGGATCAAGATAACGTCTGCAAAAGCCTGCAGAATCCCCCTGCCGAGGTGCTCAGGCTTGCCCGGCTCCACGGGCCATTCTGTCACCCGAGAAGCCCACTGTAAAGAGGAGACTTGAGACAGGGAATCTAGCAAGGTTCACGGGAGCGAGGACTGCTTCCAGCCCGGGCCCCGCTGGAGCCAGCAGAGGCCAGGCTGGCTGAGCAAGGAGGCCAGGTGGTGTGCAGAGGGCAGCGAGGGCAGGTGGTGTCCAGAGGCCAGAAGTGAAGACGGTGAAGCCTGATGGGCAGCCCAGGGGGATGGCGGCGACAGGGCTGTCTGTCAGGAGGATGCTCTCTTAACCGGGTGTGGCTTGTGCACGTCCTTGGTGGTGGCCTCCCCAGGTGTTAGGACCACTGCGGTGGAATTGAGGACCAGAAGGCCTGATGTTGTAGGACTAGGCAAAGCTGCCTGTTGGTTCTGAGGGAAACACAACCCCCGCTGGTCCAGCAGGCGAAAAACTGCCCATAAATGCAGATAGGCAGGGATTTTCAAGTTTTTCCCCTTTAAATCCAATTACGTCTGAGAGAAGTCCTGACCATCTCGGGCTCCAGTGAGCCCCAGGAAGTCTCCGTCCATAGCTATGCGACTATAGGGCAGGGGGGCCCACGCTGGTCTTTGGCTGCCCCAACACCTGGTCCCTGTAGGGCAGCTACTCTCTTCCCTTTAGGGCAGGAGACACACGGCACTTGAGCCAGACTCCAGGTAGGACAGGTGAGGAGCCAATGGCTCACAGCCCAGCCAGGGCAAGTGTCTGCTGCAGATGCCGGTCTCCTGCCCAGGGTGAGTGTCCTTGAAGAGCAATGGCCAGATGCAGGAGCTTCTCTGCGTTTTGTGACCGGGGCCCTTGGAGGCTTGGTGTGGAACCGGAAGTGGTTTTCCCAGGAATTCCTCAGCAAGACACTTGAAGTCCGTTGACCACTTTCTGGGAAAAAGAAGTATTTGGAGGAAGAAAGATTTATTTTTAAAAAGTAATACTCCTAGCAAGGACTTTATCTTGTTTCATTCTTTAAATGAGATAGATTTTAAAGTTAAATAGTTCTCAAGAAATAATATTATAAGAGCTTTAAAAAAATACCCTGCTATGAATATTCCTTTCCCAATGCTCTCACAAATATACTCAGTGTTCATTCTACAGCATTTTAATTTAAAACCACTCTTTTACCCCCCAAACACTGAGAAAATCAAGAATCGACTTGTTCTTGTTTCTGTTGGATCCTAGCTGTTGTTTCCACACCCCGCCTCTGACAGCCCAACCCTCCAAATCCAAACACCCCTTTGTTGGGCAGAGACTCACTCACAGAGCAGACATGGCAGAAGCCTCTGTAGGCCTGGCATGAGAGCCCGGCACCTGGGCCCCCGGGAGGGCACACGGCACTGGCACCTTTCTTTTGCTTGAATGATTGGTGAACTCAGCCCAAAGGGGTGGAGAGTCCTCAAAAATTCTTTTATTTTTAAAATTTTCATTTAAAAAATATTTTTAGATGTAGATGAACACATGCCTCTATTTAACTGATTTCTATGTGGTGCTGAGGATCAAACCCAGTGCCTCACACGTGCTAGGCAAGCTCTCTACCACTGAGATACAGCCCCAGCCCAAACTCTTTTATTTTGATTTTTATTTATTGTGGTTCTGGGGGTGGAACCCAGGGCCTTGTGCACACTGGTCAAGCACTCTACCACTGAGCTGCGTCCCCAACCCCTGGAAAACTCTTGTAACTTTTATTTTTTCAAGAAATCACGTATGTAAACAAACACACAGACTTCAAACCATTTTGCTGATGCCTTTAAAAATTCCCTTAGGAATTATCCATTTGTCAGTTTTTAAGCATTTGGTGTGTGTTCAGCCTGCCTTGGGTCTCTGGTGAATGCAGGACAACTGTCCCCTAGACTTGATTGGTACTTCACGTGGTTCATGGAGGAGGGACAGAGTCACTAGCCCATTGCTGGAGTGCTGGGCACACCCAGGCATCACCGATCCCTGACCAGGCGACGCCTGTCACTTGCTTCATGACTAGTGGCACTTTTGGCCAACCCAGCCCTTCAGATGCCTCTTGGTCTTGGCCTTGTAAACTTGCTGCCATCCCAGCCCGGGAGGGTGCTGTGCCACCTGCTGCTAGCCACACCTGCTTCCGTGTTTCTGACCTTTCACCCCTGGGCAGCCCAGTCACCTCCCCTGAAGGAATTCCCCTGCCCTCCTCAGGAGCCAAAGGGGCAAGTGCCAGTGAACCATGTGGTGTGTGTGTGGGGGTATCACCATCTATCCAGCTGGCCACCTAATGCTGGGATCACAGAGTCTATTGGCTATTCCAATAACTCAAGAAAACGACAAGAAAGCACGTAACCACACAGAAGGGCCTTTTCAATAATCCGGGGATGGCTCTCCAACACTGAGGGTCTATGGAAAGAGAGAGCCCTGGAATTCTTTATTCTTATTTAAGGGACACACAGGGGAGGTTTCATGGAACATTCTATCCCCAAAAGGGCAAAGGGGTAGGATTACAAAGGAACAGGTGAGTACAGCTCAGCCCCACCTGGTGACGCCTGCTCCTGGAGCCAGCATCATCATCCCAGGTGGGTGAAGCCCACGTTACTGCAGAATGATGATCCTTCAGTGCTCGGGCAGCAGGACTTAAAGACATGTCCATCCAGGGCAGCTCCCGACAGGGGCCACTCTTCCAGGTCTGCTAGTTGATTGTTCTAGGGTCTCTTTTCCGTGGTGCTGCGTTGTGTAGTTCTTTTGATATCTCAACAAATTGATGCAGGAACAGCTATGACTGGCTCTTTCCTGTTGCAGCCATTCTTGAAGCTCGACACATCATGGAGAAAAGGGAAAGCAAGCAATGGCACATTCTCCTGTGGCACCTGCATCAAGGTGGCTGCTCTGTTCTTGCCTTACATTTCTCCACAAGGTGAGCAGGCATCAATCTGTCCTTAAAACAAAACAAACAACAACAACAACAACAACAGAGGTAGGCTGGGTGGTGCGGTGGCATCCTAGGGCCTGGGAGGCAGGTCGTGAGTTCAAAGCCAACCTCAGCTACTTAGTGAGGCCCTGAGCAGCTTAGTGAGACCCTGTCTCCAAATAAAAAGGGCTGGGAGTGGTTCAGTACTAAAGGGCCCTTGGGTTAAATCCATGGTCCCAAACACTACAGCAACAAAAACAGGCCCAGACAATAAAACGCCGTGCATTTCAAAAACCTGGAAGACAAAACACAATTTGAGTCTAATGTATGTAAGATGATATATCATGAGCTATGTAATGCTTTAAATAATCAATAAAAAATTAAAAAAAAAAAAAAAAAAAAAAACCTGGAAGAAAGGACCAGAAAGCTCTTACCCTAGAGAGATGGTGACGATCGTGTGAGATCCATGTGTTCAGCCTGAGTTAGACACTTCACAATGTAGACAGGCCACACAGAATGGTGCCCCTGAATGTGTACAGCTTTTTGTGTTTTTATGTGTCAGTGAAAGGAAGACCTGAAATCCCCCACCCCTGCAAGCGGGAGGACGAGGGTGGCCTCGGGAGCTGTGTGGAGGCTTCCTGCAGGAGTTCCCCTCCCCTGCAGCTCCGGCCTCCCTCCTCCCTCAGGAAGCCTAAGTGCTGTGGAACCCAATGGTGCCACAGCCCAGACCTCTCCTGTGCATCCAGCAGCCCTCCGCCGCACTGGGCCCACCATGCTGTCCTGTGCGCACTTCCCAGGGCACTCCCAGGACTGTCACCAGGAGCAGAGAACTGGCTCCACCGAGTAGCTGCAAGAGTCCCACCATTGCCCTGCTCTTAGTGACTTTGGTGTTCTGGACAGGAAGTGCTGCGGTTTTGAGAATTTGCCAGGTCCTGTTCACGCACTCTCTTTGTGAGACCCCTCACCACACCTTGGCCCTCCCTCTGATAGCTCAGGATCATCTCCTTTTTAATAAAGACAGGGGGCCATCATTAAAGCCTAGCAAGCCTTAGTAAAATCCCGCATGCCACTGGGGAGGGCTGGCACAGGTACCCTTCACTTCTCCCAGCGGGTAGCTCTGTCTCTGCAGCTTCAATTTTAAAGCATTTTCGCCTTCAGGTCAGCTATCAATACACATACAGACTTTTATTTTCAAAAGAACTTGAGTTTGTTCAATAGAGAACACATTCAAAAAAACAAAACAAAACATTTTTAATAGCTGGGAAGATGGTTCAGTGGTAAAACACTTCTTAGCATGCATGAAGTCCTGGGTTCAATCCCCATCACCACATAAAAAAATAAACACCAGCAATGAAATGATTTTAAAAGTCTAGAAATACACCTTGCTTTTAAAATGTTATTGAAGACCGTGTTTGATAGCATCTTTCAGTGTGGCTTTGGGGAATAGCAAATGTCAAATCTTCCAAATAATGATTTGTTCATGTTGTGTTCGTTGCATTGCTATATGATTAGGCTTATGAAAGCTGAAGCAAATTTTGCAACAGATATGTTTGGCTTGAGCTAAATTAAATAAACCCCTGGAATTACCCAGTTGGCAATTACTGCTTGGTGTGCCTCATTAGGAAAGGGCACAGGGTTCTTAGTACCTCTCTGCAGGATCCCTAAGTTAGGAGGAGTCCCAGCTGAAAGCCTGGTAAACACCAGGTGGGTTTTTTGTTTGTTTGTTTGTTTTGTTTTGTTTTGTTGTTTTAGTAATTTTGTGTTAGCTTCTGGGACATGTCTTGAGCTGTCAGAGGTGCAACTGGAAAGGGGAGTTGAGGTTCCACTTCCTTCTGTGGGCATGTGTGCCTTCTTAAGGAGGATATTTGTGCTTCTGCAGCCTGTGAACACTTGTCCTGAGCTGCTGCCACCTTGGGTGGGAGATATTGGGGTGTCCTGGGCAGACTTTCCTCACCAGTGAGATGAGAATGTTAGTTGAAGGCTGTAAGCTCCTTCTTCCAAATCTCTCCCTAGCTTATAATTTGCTTTTCATAATAGAGAGGCTGTTTACTCTGTGCTCAGCCTTTTTTTTTTTTCCTTCCTTGTGAATAATTTCTTTAGAAAAAAAGCTGCTGTTCTGTTCTGCAAGCCACGACGCTGTTGTGTTGGAAATGGGGCTTTGACGGCATCCTGCACAGAGCTGGCTTGGGTCCCCAACGCCGTTGTGTCTTTTGGGACCAAACTGCAGACTGTTAGTGGATGAAATGGTTTCTGTAAGCCTCTGAGAGCTGCTTTGAAGCGCAACAGTTGCGAGCTAAAATGACGTCCCTGACGATGTCAATGCTGGCTTCTCATGTACTGATTTTATTCTGGAGTTCCGGTTCCTGAACACTGTAGAATTTCAGTGTTATGTTCTCTCCCCATCTCAGTCTCTGCACAGCCAAGTCCCACAGAGTGGCCTCCACAACAGAAATATCCTGTCTCCAGCTCAGAGGCCAGGTGTAGGAAGTGGCTCTGCTTTTGTGGGTCCCTGGCAGGGTCTGTTCCAGGCCTCTCTCTCATGCTGATTGGGCCCACCACCCTTGGCCCACAGCTGCAGAACTCTGTCTCCCCATGCCATCTCTCTGCATATGGGTCTGGCGCAAATACCCCCTTTCCATAAGACCCCAGTCGCCCTGCTGCGTGGTGGCCTTAGCATGGACCCTGATTCCACATCAGGTTGCATCCTCACACAGAGAGCCGGATGTCAGCTGGGCCTGTGGCCCACGGGCACAGATTCAGCCCATGACACAGAGCCACGTGCCTTTTTGTTACAATGCACTTGGATCTGAGGATTTTAGAGATTTTTGGAGACAGGAAATGGCTCGGCTGTGACAACTCCACTAGAAGTCAGTGTTTTCTCTTATTTTACCAAATATTTTGTACATCTCCACCTTCACGATAGAACCACCAGGATGACTGGGGAGTCCTATGAAAATGTCTGTCAAGGTCAGCAATCGGTTGAGAGGCCTCACCATCTCAAGCCCAGGATGGGTCACAGAACATGACATGGCCCTGCGGTCACAGCTGCTGCTGCTCCTGCCATTATGCAGAGCAGGAAGCTGCACTGCAGCGGGCGGCTGAAGACAGCCCTGAGTGCAGGCGCAGAACCAGTACCAGCTCCCACCCCACACTGCCCTAGGGAAGGTCGGCTTCCCTTTGGTTGTAGAAATCCATGGGGCACAGGCTCCTTCTTTCCCTCCTGCCCTTCCTTCCTTCCTCCTCCTCCTCTCCCAAGGAAGATTTAAGGGATAAGCACAGGACTGCTCTTGGTTTCACTTGAACAGGGGAGTGCTTTCCGCGTGGGGCTGGGTTTCACTGAGCCTGATGCCAGCGCATCTCCTGCCCCGGGACTTGGTGACCTGGTTCTCTGGCAGTGCTTCCTGCTGCGTTTAGTCTGCAGGTTCGTTTCATTAAAGATCCATTTTGAACAAGAACGCTTCAACTGTTCTTTTTTTCTGGGAAATTGATGCTTGCGAGGTGAGTTCTTGGAAATCAGCTTTGAAGAGGGTGTTCCTGGGGAGTTTCCTGGGATTTGGTTGAATTGAACACTCTTATCCCAATGTACCAAATGTCTTTGGTCCTTTATTGGGAGTTTTATCCTCTCTGGGATTTAGAAGTAACCATTATTTTCTTTCTCTAATGTGTCATCTTTTCTAATGCATGCTTTATAAACAGGGCTAACACCTTCCTGGATGCATAATTTCCTCTTGAAAGTTCTCTTTTTAAGTTTTGTTTTACCCTTGGGTCCTGGGCAGCTGCTGCGGGTCCCTTCCCTCTCCCACCCAGCAGGCCGGCGCTGGGACTGCCTCCAGGATGGTGGGAGGCGGTTTGCAGTTGAACGAGGGTCTTCGTGTCCTCAAAGGCAGTGGCTCGGAGTGAAGGCAGCATGGAGAGGCAGGAGAGACGCCGGGTTCTTCAGACTCCTCTTCACCTGGAGAGGTCCAGAAGGGGTGCAGCCGTGTCTAAGTCACATTTGCACAGTTTAGAAAGAGACACTCAATTATGGGCCATATTTTCGGCACTTCTCAACATGCTCCCTGCGATCATAGCTCCTGTGTTTGGTGACAGTTGATCCTGCCAAGGTCTTCAACCCAAAGCCTCCTTACGCCTGAGGTTTCTTCAAGTTTCTCAGGAAGTATGGCTACTCAGAAGAGGCCCTAAACAGAGCTCTTCTCCTTATTTCTTCCTCAAAAAAAGGACCATATTTCTCTCAATCTGTCCGTGTCAGAGTACCAGTGGAAAGTTCCAGAAATTGTAGACTTTGTAGACACACAGCAAAAAAACCTATTTCACCCTCCCTCCATTGCTTACAGGAGTGTTTAGTGGCTTTGCATTATACAAGAACAGTTTAGGGGAGGAAAAGTTTACTTGGGACTCACAGTTTCAGAGGTCTCAGTCTGTAGACAGCCGACTCCATTGCTCTGGGCTGAAGATGAGGCAGAACTTCAGGATGGAAGAGCCCAGTGGAGGCAAGATGTTAGCTCGCGGTGGGATTAGGAAGGAGGGGGCGGGAGGGTATGGGGCCACAGGGAAGATGCACCCTTCCAGAGCACACCCCCAGGGAGCCACCTCCTCCAGCCATGCCCCACCTGCCTACAGTCACCACCTGCCTACAGTCACTGCCCGCCAGTCCTTCAAACCAGGATGGACAGGAAGGTCACAGCTCTCCCAGTCCAATCATTCCACCTCTGAACATTCCTGCACAACAGGAGCTTTAAAGACAGCTCACAAGAAGTTTCACACCTTCAACCATCAAAGCCAATGTTCTTCATCTCCGTTCAGCACTATTTTTTATGGGAGACTTTTCTGGCTTTATGATAGGAACAGCACCTCCATCTGTCTCTTATTAACCTGTGACCTTTCATATAAGCAGGTTACCTTAATATGCTTTGCATGTTGGAAGCCATTCTGCTCTCAGTCGAGGGAGGTCCAGTTTGAAAATGAATGATATTGTTGTTGTTTTGAGTAGAATTAATTATCAAGGTCCTCACTGCCCTCATATCGTAGAAAGATAAAACCAGTGTTAGGTACTGAACCCCTCTGTTAACTTCAGATCTGTTGTTTTGCTATGAAATATGATGTATCTGGGATTCGAGCTTTTAGTTTTTCTAATGAACTAGATTTCTTGGTGATTTTATAAAGATGGAAAAGAAGTGGATTGGTAATTGTTGGAAGCAGTTAGCCATTTCATGGACACGTGCTCAGAGACACAGGTGTTTGCTGTAGAGATGAGCTTACTTCCTCCTGGCGAGGAGCAGAGCGGAGAAGGTTGACCGTGATGGATTTTGTCACTGCTTCCCAAGAGGGACAGGGCACTCAGGCTAGCACTCAGGGAGCTAGCTGGCTGTGTTTCCACAGGACAGTCTCTCTTCCCATGGCAGAAATGGAGGGAGACAAAAGACCCCCACCTCCGGGGAGTTAAGAGCAGGAAATGTCTCCCTGGAACACTGTCCTCATTGACGATCCCCCTCTGAGAAGCTGAGCTGTCAGCCTGAGTCAGGCAGGACTCCATCTCCGGTGGTGCAGAGGGGGTGTGTGTTCTGCATCCCCCTTTCCCCAAGCTCAGGACTTTCTCCCCTGTGACGTGGGACTGTAAGATCCAGGCTAGGTGGAAAACTGAATGAGATCATGTGCATGATGCACTGTTTGGCTTAGTATTTCTCCCCCAAGAAATCCCTGTCCTGCCCACAAGAGCTTTGTGGTTGTGTGGAGCTGCTGTCTCTGCACCCTCCTCCAGAAGGACACTGCTGCCAGCTCAGGCCCTGCGGCCGGCTGGTCAGGAGGGCTGGGGACAGAGACGTGGGCACCCAGCCCTCCAGCCGGAGGCTGCTCTGCTCAGTGATCCCGGGAGGGGACCGTGAGGTGACTGCTCTTCTGCTGCATCCGCGTAGGTAGGGGTCCGGGAATGTGAATGCAGGGGCAGCTCTGCCGCGTCTGGCCTCCTGACTGGTTAGCGGTGGCTGACGGTGGTGCCGTGGGTCTGGGAGATGCCCAGAGGTGGGGAGGGAGAGCAGACCTGCCTCAGTCCCTCCTCCCTCTTCCCCAGCCCTGGTTGCTATGCGGTTTCTATGGCAGCAGCAGCTTCCTCAGACTCAACTTTCACCCCATTGAGAGCCAATTAAGGTAAAATAGTGAGGGGAGGGAGGAGAGCGGCACCGTGGGGGGCAGGGACCCGTTTTGCAGGCTGTGAGTGGAGCGTGCACTCTGCAGCCCATTACGGCTCCCTCTCCCCCCCACAGCTCCCGGAGCCAGGATTGGCAGAGCCGGACGAGCGCCAGTGGCCACACTGAAGACGCCAGGGACCCTGCCCAGCACCCAGAGCCCCCAGTGCAGGCACCACATCCACTCCTCGCGGCTACGCTGTGCTGGTGACCCTCTGCTTCTCACATTCTGTCTGGCTGCGTCTCTGGACTGCTCAGCACCTCTATTTATTTTCTTATTATCAATATTTGATCAGAAGAAAAGGAAAGTTTTTTAAAATGCCGATTGCACAGTTGCTGGAACTATGGAAGAAGATAGAGGTGGAGCCCATGGAGATAGAGGTGAGTCCTCGGGAGGCGGGAGGTGCGTTTCCACAGCACCCCGAGGAAGCTTGATGAGCAAACAGGCTGTTCACTTGCAGAGGGACCAGTGTGAGGCAGAGACTCGGGGCTCAGTGTGTGTGGATGTGTGTTCCGGCACATGTGCGTGTACGTAAGCACTGTGTGTGTGCACATGTGGTGACGTGTGTGGTGTGAATACACAGAGGAACAGGAGGGAAAGTCAATGCCCCCCCCACCCGTGCTCCCGCTGCCCTGCACGTGTCCTGAAGCCTAGGTGTCCCCACACTGGTCTGCGTCAGCGTGCCTGCCCTGCAGCAGGTGGCTCTCAGGTCGGGCCTCCCTCTGCCCTGGCCAGGCAAGGCGCGGAAGGCAAACACTGAGCGTCTTGTAAGGAGACGCTTAGACGAGAGGTGTGCGGGAGAGAGAGCAGGAGGAGGCGCGGGGCTCCTGGCTCCTGGCTGCGGGAGTGCGGGTGGGGGTTCCCCATCCCAGGAATGTCACCTGCTCCATTGGGATTATACACGACCAACAAACGTTTCTCTGAGAAGAGAAAGTGTCTCAAAGTTATTAACATCTCCTAAAGTTTTACATGTACCCATGCTGCCTTGATAACCACTCAGATTGCATTTGAAATGGCTGATTTTGATAACTTACAAAATCTTTAACTAATCCCAGCTTTAACTTGTGCCTCACCCCCTACACCCAGTGCCAAGATCACAAGTTCAGTACTATTCACATGACACGATTTTAAACTGCTGAGAGATTCGGGTTTAGAAGATGATTTGCTTGGTATTTTATATTTAATACATTTCTGAGCAGCGTGAGGTGTGTGGCAGGGCGGATGGGTTGCTGAGCCTGGCTCTGGCGGGGGCCCTGTTGTAGACGAGCAGGCTGGTGCCAGTGCTGGGGGTGCCTCTGGAAGGATGGCACCAGCTCTGGCTGCTGATCACTCTGTAAATGTGCTTCTGAGCATTGAAGCTGAGGCCTGGGACAGACCTTCCTCCAGGGGTGGCCAATACAGTTTCTTTTTTTTTTTTTTCTGAGAGAGATTTGATTTTTCTAAAAATTGAATTAATGAATGAACAGACGAGTCAGGAAGTTCTTATTTCCCGGGGCTCCCCAAGAGGTTCTGGCTACCATGACGGTGGTATTTTGGTGAGATGCCAGCTGAAAGGCCTCTGAACCCCGAGCCCCTTCAGGGGGAGGACAGGGTCAGGGTGAAAGGCTTTGCAGGATTCCTGCTGGGACTCTGGGCTTGACATTGTCCCAGGGACGAAAAACCCCCAGAGGTAGCTTGTGTTTTAAAATTTCTGAAGTTTAATGGAAAATGGATGGGCCATGAACAGGTTATAAAAACTGTCATTTGATCATAAAACCACATGCTTCTATGAGTACATATGATTATAAATAGTGTCCTGTCCCTGAAAAGGATTGCAAATCCAAAGTGCTGGAAGCTGACTTGACAGACAGCGGGGCTGCCTGTGCCCCAGCGAGAAGGCAACTGTGAAGCTTTAGCCACTGATCTGTGCACAACACCACACAGGGGGTGCAGATGAGTTAACCTCTGAAGCAAAAGAAATTTCCCTCCAGCTTCCGGGGAGCGTCTTTCAGAACAGCGGGCCCCGTGGCGTGCGTGGATTTAAGGTGGGGTGGGAAAGCCCAGGCTACTCGGAATGCAGAGGAATCCAAGCCCATCCACAGGATCCAAGCTGAACTATTGATCCAAAGCATTTCAGATTCCTGAGGGAACTTCTAAGTCCTTAAAAACATGCAACCCATGGGGTCCGGAACCCCGAGGGAGGTCTTACTCTCGTGTAACCTGTTTTATGTTCCATGGTGGTAAGTAGCTCTCCTATGCTGAAGGCAAGCCGAGCCCCTTGGAGGGCACGTGGCCTCTGGACTCCACGGTGTCATAAAATGCCTGATGTTCTCCTCATGAGGACATCAGCTATGAAACTTTAGTTCTGATGGTCATTTGTGTTGTAGTCAGGCAGAGAGCTGATTCCTAACACGCAGGTACAACCTGCCAGGTGGAAGGGGACCACTCGGCGTCAGCCCCGGCGGGTACTTAGCAGCTGGTTAGTTATTCCAGGGCTGGAAGTCGTCCTGGCTTCCCCGTTCCCCTCCAGCAGCTCTTCCTGCTGCTCTTCCCTTGGCCCGTCCCTCGTGCCCTTGGAGGGCCCACAGTCGTAGGCCGGGCAGTGGTCATTCTCCTCACCTCCGTCTCACAGCACCGTCTGTTCCCCCCAAAGCCGTCTCCGCTTCAGCTTGGAGCAGGGGAGATTCACTTGACTGTCCAGGGAATGGGACTGTGGTCTCATGAACTGTTCTGAGGGGTCTGAGGTGGAGTGTGTGGACTAGGAAACCTGCGCTGGTTAGAAGCTGGGACCCCGGACAACCCCTGAAGGAGGTGGAGAGAAAGAGCAGGCAGGGTGTTGTGAGTCACCTTGTAGCAAGTGGAGGAGAATCTCGAAGCAAGACTTTGCAGTCACTGCTTTCGGCAGGGTGACAGTGGCCGAGGACGTTTTGGGAGAAGGTGTGTTGGGGAGGAGGCCAGTGTGCAGGCCAGACCATCAGCCCGAGCTGACCGGTTTTATTTCTGTTGCTCTGGAGAGTTAGCATGATTCTTCTTTCTGGGTGTCACAATGCATTAGAGAAGGGAAAAGCCCCCATTTCCAAACAGTACCCATCAAACACGACGCCTGGAGACTCGGAGGCAGGCTGGTGTGGCAGCGTGTCTCGTGGTGCCCAGGTTGGAGCAGTGATTAGGCAGCTCACCTGGAGTGTCTGTGGCCTGAGCGAGGCCGTGTCGCTGCCGGCAGGTGCTGTTTCAGTGAATCTTCCCACACCTCCAGGCAGTGAGTACTGTGAAGTGCTTGGTTTTGCATCTGTGGAAACTGAGGCCCTCTGAAGCATTAACCAAGTCATCAAGTGTGAGCAGAGACCCAGACCCAGCCTCCTGTCTCTGTGCTACAGACACTTTGCTTCATGTCTTGACGGGCCAGGTCTTCATTCTCTCTGATTTTGTTAATTGCTCCAGCCTTAACCTGAGACTGTGGTTCTGTTCCATTCAGAAGGAGTGGTTGCAACGCGTCCGCCATCCCTGTCTCCATCTTGGCCGCCTTGGTCTGAGCTTCATGGGAATCCATGTCTCCTGCCCTTGCTGGTGGGAGGCTGCATGAACCTCATTCACCTTTCAACTGTGTTGGAAATTAGACACACCCATGGACTTAATAATCCGTGGCTTTGGACATGAACACTTACAGCCTGTTACATAAACGATCATCTCTTGCATGAAGCATTTACAGTCACAAGTAGATTCAAGTGGAAAGGGATCAAGATGGGGTTCCAGTGTCCCCCAAGCTCATGTGGAATATTTAATTAGCCTCCTTTTACTCTGTTCCCTATGTGAGGCTATGTCCAAGAACCTCACAGTGCTCACTGTTTACTGTTTGTCTTTGTTGACAGACAGCCGAGGAGGAGCCCAACTTGGACACAGAGCCCACTCCAGAAGACACTGCGGAAGAAGTAACTATATGCGTATTTCATTAAGCCTGATTGCTGGGGAGGTTGGGTCTGGAGGGTGGAGTAGAGGGGAGAAGTGGATGTTTACAATCCGTGGCTCATGTGTGGTCATTTTAGTTAAATAGGTAGTTATGTATATCTACACACATGCACACAAACATACCCATGCACACATGTGCGTCCTGTGAGTGTCACATGCAGTGACTTTCCCCACAAGGAGTAGTGCACATGGGAAGGATGACCACAGGCGGAGGTAAAGGCTCTGGGAAGCCCGTCAGGCCTTCTCAGGAGAGCAACCACTCATCACCGTGAGGCCACCGTGAGGAGGTGCAGCGGACACAGGAGAAGGGAACAGCGACTCCACCTGTGGGGTATTGTAACCAGGTCTCAGGTGGGGGGTGGAACCATGCTGAGGGTCTGTCTATGAGGAGACCACCTTTCCAGGGGCATGGAGTGGATGAGGGTCTACAGAGGAGAGCTGTGGGGGCTGCGAGGAGGGGCTGGGGAGAGGGAGGCTGGGGAGAGGGAGGCTGGCAGAGCAGGGAGCACTGCTAAGGATGCCACCCCATGTGGGCGTGAGAGGGAGGAGCCACGAGCTGTGCCTGGCTGTGTGATCTCTCGGGCCCTGGAGGTCGCTGCTCCTGACCCAGGCGAGGACACCTGACCTAGCTGGGTCAGGGGAAGTGTCCCGGCAACTCTGGTGTTGTAGAGAGAAGTTCGCAGACCTGCCAGGGGGACCTCGGCTGTTAGTGACCTGAGTGGAGATGGAGCTGGGGTGACAGGAGTCTCTCTAGTAAGCATGTTTCTGTCACTGTGAAAGATGTTATGCCCAGGACGGCTGGAAGCACGGGGTGTGGACAAAGTTGACAACATGTGGCAACCTGAGTCTGCCTGGCCAGGCACCTGGGCGCCACACACAGGCAGCATTTGCAACTATGTTGACTTTTAAAATGGCTGTGAGTATTGCATCCTTGGGGACTGGATCAATGGACACTCCTGGCCTGACGGAGTCTTCTCAGATGCTGAGATCTGCATTCTCCTACCGTCTAATGTAGGCACACAGTACGAATTCAAGCCCACTGTCACTGGACCTAATGATCAGGTGACACCACACATTGGTGAAACAAGGAAAACTCCACTGAGCTGCCATGGTCAGCCAGCGGGCTGCCTCCCCACTCTGGCCTCTGCAGCTCTCGGGGACTTTGAGCTCAGCTCTCTCCCCAGCCTGCAGTGATGTTGCTGCCACTGTGGACAAACATTTATCTTGGCCCTGTGGGTGGCATTGCCTGGGAGAGCAGGTTCAGCTGTGCTTTGCCAGGGCCCCAGAGCCAAACGCAGGGAGACACGAGCTGGTGACTGCCTGAAAAGATGGGTGCTCAAAGTCACAGGGTGAAGAGGGCAGGCACCCCCTCCACACGGAGTGAGGAGGGCCCGGGGAAGCCAGCCATGGCTGCCACTCTTTATATATTAGCCCTTGTGTGGTGCTGAGGATGGAGCCCAGCACCTTGCACGTACTAGGCGAGCGCTCTCCCGCTGAGCCACACCCCAGCCACAGCTACCACTCTTAGCAACACGTTGCCAGGCTTCTTTCTGTAGGAGCTCTCATTTGGGGGAACCTGCAGGGTACTTACCAAGGGCAGATTACTGTGGTAACTTGGCACTTGGCTTCTGGAAGCAGATTCGTGGCACTCAGCTCGTGGAGGGGGGGGGGGTGGACTGCTCATCCTGTAGGTCCAACTGAGCTACGGGATCGGGTTGAGGGCTCAGTCCGATGGGCTGCTGTAATAAAGCAGAAGGAACTGGCAGCATACTAACGTCAGGTGTTTATGGCTCACGGTTCTGGAGACTGGCAAGTCTGAGGTTAAGCACCCACGAGTTCCGGGCATGGCAAGGTCCTGCCTACTGGTTCATGGACAGCCACCTTCTCAGTGTCCTCACAGGGCAGGAGGGGCTGCCGGCTTCTCTTGGCCTCATTTGTAAGTACCCATCCCACTTAGGAGGTCTCCACCCTCAGGACCTGACCACTCCCCAGGCCCTTCTGCCTAACAGCATCATCTTGGGGGTTAGGATTTCATCAAGTGAACTTTAGGGGGATGCAGACATTCAACCCACAGTGCAGGATAATGGTCACAAGTACTTAAGAAGCGACCAGAGAATTATATTAGCTAACATTGTACAACAAGAGTAAGTATTAACAACCTGTACCCCTAAGACCTCCTCGCCCCAAGCTGCCTCACACCCAGCCTTTCTGATGGACATCCAGATGTGACCCTGTCACAGGCATGTGGTGAAGACAGCTGGCCTCTTGAAAAGGAGGCCGGGCTGGGGTCCTGTGCTGTTGTTTAGTTCTTGTTAGAGTCGAGTTACTCTCCCTGCACTGCCCTTGGCCTTCAGAGTGGTAAGGCACAGCACTTCTGTAACTCAAGGGTTTGTGGATCAGATAAAAGAGGGGACCTGAATATACAAAGTCTTATACCTTTTGCCTCCTGAACATGTGTGATTATTAAAAGTTCATCTTATAGGGAAAAAATAATTGTTCAGCCAAGCCTGTGGCCCACGCCACACCACGCTCTCTGGGAAGAGCATAGGGGGACATTGGAACCTGCCACTCCTGATGACCTTCATCCACATGGCTCTTTGTGGAATTATTTCCTTAACTTTCTGAAGAACACTTGGGAATATTTTTTATATATATAAATATCTCAGTATTTCATATAAATTTCTCAATATCAATATCTTTATATTTTCATATAAATATCTCAGTGAAAAATTTATATTTCTCACATAAGTATCTCATATATCTCTTGTCCCATCATGCCTCCTGGTGAGGCTCTGTCCAGCTTATGGGAAAAGGACCCCGGTCTGGTAGGAAGATGGACCAGAAGCCTGTTTCTGAGCCCCAGAGCCCCCCATGCTTCTCCTTCACCCTGGCGGAGGGAAAGGCTTCCTTGCTCAGGAGGTCGGGGGGTGCCCAGGGGTGTGCAGTGTGTACGCTCCTGGGAAGGTGGGCTTGGTCTGATGTCACTCGACACACACAGGCAGGTCCCCTGTAATCCCTATGGTGAGATGCCAGCAGGTCCCATCAGGAGACCTTTCTTAGGGGATCAGTGGGAGGGTCTTGGCCTGGGATGGAGCAGGTCCCAGGGCAACTCCGGAAGCAGACGCACTCTGTGAGCCTCTGCCAGGTGCCTGCTGGGTGCAGGGCGGGCACCCTCTCGTGGGTTGGGCTCCCTTTTGCAGATGATTTGCAGATAAGCAGAAGTTGGGATTCTGGACATCAGGATAGCAAGGCAGTTTAAAGTTTAATGTGACAGTAAGTGTGTGGCTTGGCCCCGAAGCTGTTTCACAGAGTGAGGGGCCTCTGGAAGGTTCCCAGGTGCTGCCGTGCAGTCTGGTGTGTAGGGCTAATTGAGTGAATATATCATGGGTCCAGAGGCGACCTGCCGCCTGGTTGTCTAGGAAACCTGTTTGGACGTTGCCCAAGAGTCCTCAGGCAGACTGCAGCAGCCGAGCCGCGAGACTCTGGTGGTGAGGAGGCCGCGTGTTCACCGTGGGGAAGGAGGCTAGTGGATGGTGACAGGGACGGCGGTGCTTCCTCTTCTGAAGGAGGAGCTGACCCAGGCCAGCTGGGAGGGCCAGCAGCAGTGGCACTGGTGGAGAAGCTGGGCTTGCCATTTCCATGGCGCAGATGCCAGATCTCCCAAGCACCAGACACACCAAGCTCCTGCCTGTGCTGTCTCATCATGTTTGGCCCAATGTATTCTTAGGTCCAAAGCGGTTTTTAAGTGAACTCTCATTTCACAGAAAAGCCTATGAAAAATATCGGAATTTTTAGTGTGTGGTCTCTGAAGTGCTAAGATTTCAGGGTTATATTGACTGATCATCATAAAGACCGTTTCCCATCTGGCCAGACCCAGGGAATCGTTAAAATATCAGCATGCTTTTACCTTGTTTCTTGTGACCACTGGGATGTTTCCGCACCCCCACTGATTCTGAGAGTGGAAGAGGAATTGTGCGGTGAGGGCTGGCACTTTGACACAGCCCCATCGGTGGGCACCAGAGGACGCCAGAGGGGACAATATCAGCTCAGAGGCAAGAGAAGGTCCTGAGCTGGGTACGCAGCCCCTTGCAAGGTGGTATGGTGCCTGGGGGCGGCTTGTTGATGTACTTCTGGGCGGCTGCCAATGTGATCTCCTGCAGTGAGAGTGACCAACTCCCTGACCTCCAGAGGAGTGGTGTCTCTGACCGGCACCCTCTCCACTGGGCGGAGCGTGGGGCGAAGGCCAGGGAAAGGACTGGTGGAAGTGTGCAGAAACAGGCCGGACCGTCCCTGCAGCCCGGTGGAACCAGCACGTTGCCCTCTGTCTCTGGGATCTAGACAGAGGTTCACTGCTCCCCTAAAAAGGAAAGAAAAGAAAATGCCGTCTCAACTGGCTTGAATAGAAATGAGACAAGATGAGTAAAGAAGCCGAGGACTAGTAAAGCAATTGGGAGCCATGCAAGCGTCGTTTGGAGAGGTAGTTAGCCGTCTTGAGAGAAGATCAGTGAAGTGATCTGTCTTGTAAGACACCCGTGGCACCTTTAAAAGCTGGTGGTCTCAGAGAAACAACCATTCTGCGCAGCATGTGGGGCCAGACCATGTGCCCGCGGCTGTGCAGCAGTCGCACCCCCTGCCAGGGCTCTGTCCTCCTCCTGGGGCACGGTACCCGGTGGAGGTCTGTGTGAACACGGGCCGAGGACGGGTGTCTGGTTTCAGGCTGAGAGTGCCCCCCTCACGCCTGAGCTGCTGTGCTCCTCTGGAGCAGCCCAGGGACACCGGGATCCTAACAGAGATTCTAGAAAAGGTGGTGCAGACGTCAGGCCTTTGGAAAGGGAAGTGTGGCCCAGCCGCGACACACCCACGTCTCTTTGAACTGCGTGGGGAGACGGTGGTGCATTGGCTCCAAGGAACATTAGCACGGATTGAGGCAGAAGTGCAGAGAGATCACAGTTCTGCAACAGACGCTGGTGCAGCATGAGATTTGACGTGTACGTGGCAATTATTTGCAAGAATTCACAGAAAGCAAGGAGTGTGGCTGTGGTCATCCACAGAGTGCTGGTCCTTCCTTGCGGGTGGGGACGTGGGCGTGATGTGCAGCTCTGCTCAGTCCTGACAGCCACTTCTCTGCTTCAGTAACCAAGTCTGCAGCTGCACGATTCCCAAAGTGCTTAGTGGGAGGGGGCAGCTCCCTCGTGGGTGTGAATAGGGACGTCCTCGGAGACCCCGGGCACCAGCTGGAGAAGTGTCCTGCGATCTGAGAGCCCCGATGGGGAGCCTTGCCTGGCAGCGGGTGCAGGGGCACAGCACGAGTGACCCTGGCGCCCCGTCGTGTTCCCACTGGGAGGATGGGGCTGTCCAGGGGCACAGTGCCCTCCCGTGACAGTCCAGCACCTCCCTGTGGCTGTTGCTGCTGCATCAGGAGCACAAGACCTCATCAGGCGGCCTGTCCTGTGTCCTGCGTGTAGAGCAGGCCACAGGAAGCCCTGACCTGCCCCGCGTCCTTAGGCTCCTGTGTTGGCCCAGGAATGAAGCGCAGCTGTCCTGCCTGCAGGGCACTGAAGCTCTGTGCAGTGAGAACCTGCCTTCAGTGTGCTGCTGATTTCATGGCCTGGAATCTTCCTTGGCCCTGGGAAGGGGGCCGGGACCTAGGCTGAGGCCTGCAGTGAACCCAGGAACAAGGGGATCTCAAACAAAGCTCTTTCTACACGTGTGTTTTATGGGATCACGAATCCCCTAGGTGCCCAACGTTGGATGTGGAGTTTAGCAAATGAACCTGGGCGTGGGTCAGACCGGCTGGCTCTGTCTCTTCCTTCTGTTCTGCCCTTAACCCAACGTAGTGCTCTGGTAGCAGAGAGGCCCTGCCCAGGCCTCCTGTGCCCGTCCTTCACCTCCCTCCTGCTCAGCACGTGGGAACGCCCACGCCAGGTGGGGTCACCCCGGGCCCTCACCTGAGCTCGGTCTCTGGTGGGCCTCTGTCCCTGTGGAGAGCGATGCTGGGCAGGTGCCCGGCTGTGGAGCTCCCAGACCATCCCTGTGCTGGAATTCCAGGGCCTTTTCTCTTCAAAACTCTCTCTCTCCTCTTCAAATTAGAAAAAATACAAAGATTCATTCTCTAAAAGTATTCAGAACACCCCAGACGAGCTTTAGCTGGGGTGTTTTTGAAAACTATACCCTCCGATTTTTTGGCTAATATCTCTGTCATAGGTGGGATTCATTATTGAATTGCAAGAATTATTTAAGTTTCTTATATCGTATTAATCCCAAGTGGGTACTTTGAATAATTATGCTAAGAAAGGGCACATACACATTTAGTTGAGAAGATTTTCTTCCACAGATATCTGTGTTAGGGTAAGATGCAGAGTATCAGTTACAAAATCATATAGTTTATTACTTTCAGATTTTTTGCGATGAGAAAAAAGGAATGCGCAGTGAGAGACACGCACAGCTGGGTGTGGAGACAGCAGCTCTGCAATCTGTGTGAGTCATAAAAATCTCTAGGGAATCATCAAAACATATTTTTTCCGGGATGCAGTACTAAAACACCCCGCAGTGCCAAATGCGCAGAGCAGTCACCAGCACCGCGGAGGCTGCATCACCCAGTGCTCTCAGCAGAGGCTCCTGGGGGAACCCTGGATCTGGTCTCCAGACTCCTGGCACCTCCTGCCTCATGAGGGATGGATGGGCACACAGGGCATGACTCATGGGCACAGAGAGTGAAGGGCAAGGCTCCAGGTCTAGACTCACTCGGCATCTGTAGGAGGCAGACGCTCTTGGGCACAGGGGACAGAAACCTGAATGAGCTGCGGCTCCTGTTCTCAGAGCTCACATGAGTGCAGATTTCCAAATTGCCAGGTAAATACAACAAGAGGACAGTTTCCCAGTTCCCTCTTGAAGCTGTGAAAGGCTCAGGTGTGCCCACAGGCAAGATGCCTGCTAGCCTTGTCCTCTTGACCTAAGCTGAACACTGGCTCAAGCTGATCAGCCCCCTTCTCTCTGCTGCCTCTCTCTATTTTTTCAACAACTGTGCATGGAGCCGTAGTTGTGTGCCTGCTGTATGCTCAGCACCTTACAATGACACCAGGGTTCTGCCAGCATGAATCTGAGGTTAGTGTCCTCCCAAATAGACAAGTAGCCAGCAGCCTCACTCCCCGCAGGGTAAGCGCTGTGCAGAGACAGAACAGGGCAAGACAGAGCTTGGGGTGGGCTGTTGCAGCCGGCCTGGATCCAGAGGTACCTGCGCTGAGGCTGGGACCTAGAGGTTGACCAGAGCAGACCCACAGCACAGATCTGTGGGGAGCTGGATCAAGACCAGGGGTCCACTGTGACCAATCCGTCACCTCCATCTACACAACACTCTCTGACTGGTCTCTGTGCCTTAGTGAGTGTCACAGCACTGTGGTTTTGCTGTGTCAGAGGAAGTAGAGCACCGTGCTGTGGGGGCCTCTCAGCTCCTGCTGCATGTGCCTCCAGAGTCTCAGCCGCGGACCGTGTGGGGTCTTTGCCTCTGCAGCTGGGTTTTCACACCTTGCCTTCCTGTAACTCTGAGAACCACATCGTTCTGTCTCTTTCCTGACACGAGACTCACTTGGATCCAGCCTGCCCTGACTGCTGATGGTGATCATCCTCCAAGCAGCAGGAGAGCCCCAGAGCTCACCCGGCTAGCGCAACAGGGGCCTAGTGTGCGCAGTCTTCCTTCCCAGCTGGGAACCTGCGGAATGGGCTTCCCTCTCCTGGTGTGTCGGGAACACTCTGCTTTCATTTAAACCATGTTGGATGCGTGCTATATAATTACTGGTTAGGTCAGCCTCTGAGGCTCAGGAGGCAACTGAGTGTTAGATGTGACGCACTGCACGGGGTATACACAGGCAGTCTATGATAGTACAGAAGTACAGTCTCTGATAGTACATCCAGGAGTGGCCGAGCGTCAAACACTGCACCCATCAGAGTGCTGCTGGTGAAGGGATAAGGAAAGGGGAGGACTTGGCTGGAGGTCTTGCTGGAGGACTTTCATGGAAATTTGGGAACTAACCCCCATCATTATCCAGCCCTAGGGGAGGTGTCACACCTTCTCTGTCTTCAGGTGTGGAGGGAGCTGTGCCCCGGGCAGGGCAGTTGTGGCTGTGGAGAGTGAAGACAGACAGGTCAGGCCTCCCTGGGGTGCAGACCCGGGGCGGGGTGCTTCTCTCGGTCTAGCAGCAGAGTACTTGGAGGGTGCGCGGAACTGTGGATCCGGCTCTGAAGGTCTCTGTGGGCCCGAGAGCCCAACAGGCCCCCAGGGTGGGGTCTTCTCCCCAGGGTGCAGGTGGAGTGCTGGTGCAGAGCCTTCAGGACGAGGGCATGGAGACTCGGCTTCCAGAGAAGCCTGTTCTAGAAGCTCCAGAGCAGTTTGGGGCAGAATTCCAGAACAGTGAAGGGGATCTCCTTTCTCCCAGCAGGTGGCATATGGCATCTAGTTTTTATGTTAATATTGAGTTTGTTGCTTGTGTAACAAATATTTTACTATATACACAGATAACACCAGTTGTTGTTAATAGTTGAACTCGTTACTTTTCAGAAAGATAGATCGTCTTTTCTACTTAGATTTTTTTTTTTTTTGGTATTAGGGGTTTAACCCAGGGGTACTTGATCATTGAGCCATATCTCCAGTCCTTTTTATTTTTTATTTTGAGATAGGAGCTCACTAAGTTGCTGAGGCTGGCCTTGAACTTGAGATCCTCCTGTCTCAGCCTCCTGAGGCCCTGGGATTACAGGTGTGAACCATGGCACTTGGCTTAATTAATTTTTTTTTTAAACAACATGGGTTGTAATTGTACCATCCTGGAGAGTGGAAGCCCATAGGTGCACAGGGCTGGAACCGAGGGTGGGCTCCTGGCGAGCTCTGGTGGAGAATGCACTTCTGGGCAGGAGCTTCTGGAGGTCGCTGTGTCCCTGGCTCAGGCACTGCCTCTGCCTTCAGAGCCACCGTGGCTTATTCTCCCCTTTCCGACTCCGCTTCCATCCTCCCTCTCTGGCCGCGGTCCTTCTGCCTCCCCCTTACAGGACCCTAGCTCTTACACTGGGATGGCGTCTGGTTTTAAATCCATGAATTCAAAGGAGCCCATTCTAAGATGCACAGTGCGTCGGTTTGATTTCATGCTTAGGAAACAGTGATCCGTTTAGAGTAAACTCTGAGACGTGGCACATTCCATTCCTCCTCTCTCCATTTTCTTTCCCTTCCTTGAAGTCAGTATGTGAGCAGAACACACTTATCTGCTTATTTATTTGATACATGTTTCTTCAGAATTTGTCCTACAAAAGGCAGCTGAGAAGAGCCGTGCCATGTGTCCTCTGCTCCACGACACTGCACAGCAGGAGTGGTCATTTCAGTCTAAAGGGTGGGTGGCAAATTCATAAAGCAATGCAGAAGGTTACTCCAACCCCAACTGCCAAATCTCAGAGAAGAATCCTGTGAAGAAACAAGTGACCGACACCCGGTGTACCCTCAGGTTGCTCAGAGGGTGGTGGCGAGGGTTTCCTCTGGCTGCTGAAGCCCATCTCCACACACTTAGAGATACATCATCCCTTCATCCCGGCTGCCTGAGCTGGGAAAGGGCCCTTGACGTTCCATTAAACTTACCAGGAAAACCCAGGGTGATCTCCCTGCCTCGAGATCCTTACAGTAATCCCTCCTTATCTGCAGTTTCAATTTCTGAATCTGTTATGCACATTCCACTGTGGTCTGACAACAGGAAATGGAAAGTTACAGAAATAAATGATTCACAAGTTTTAATTCGCTGACCATTCTGAGATCATGATGAAATCTCACGCTGCCCTGCTCCATCCTGACTGGGACGTGAACCATCTCTTTGTCCAGGGTATCCATACTGTATACACTACCCCACCTGTTAGTCACTTAGCAGTCTCTTCCATTATCAGATCAACTGTCCTAGAACTGCTGGGCTTGTGTTTAAGTGACCTCATTTCACTTAATAGCAGCTCCAAAGTGCATGAGTGGTGCTGGCAATTTGGATATGTCAAAGAGAAGCTATAAAGAGCTTTTTTTAAAAAATGAAAGTTCATCACAGCATGTTTGTATAGGAAAAAGCATAGTGTACATAGGGTTCCGTACCGATCCACTTCACAGGTGCACCGGAGGTCTTACACTTGCATACAGGGGGACTACTGTAGCCCCCTCAGAGGTTCTGAGACAGGCACTGGACGCCTGGGGCATGATTCCATCTCCACAGGGTGCTCTCTACAAGTGTTCAGTCTGTCTAGAGAAAAGTCCAAGGCCCAAGGGTGAGATATCAGAAAGACACAGTGCAGCATGGACATAGTTGATAGATGGATCCTGAGTCGAAGGAATCAACCATAAAATGTATTTCTGGGGACAATTTTCAACATGGAGTAGCATCATTTTTGTTGGATTTTGTTTGTTGTTTTGCTAATATTTTTTGCTGAAGCATTTTTAAGTGCAACCTATAAACTGTAACATTTCCTTCCTGAGCATTTCATGTTGCCTCTCAAAAGTAAGAGCATACCCCTGCATGAGCAGGTGCCATTGACACTGATGGGTGGACACTTCCCTAATGCCTCCCAAAGCCATAGGTCAGGAAGGTCAAAAGCTGTTCACTTGAAAGATTAGAATCTGCCTCCTCCTCAGCACGTTGTACCTACTTGGAAGAATCCATCGTAGCTGCCTCGTTGCTCTGTTGGACAGGCATTGATTTCCAACTGTTAATTTTAGCAAAAGGCTTTGCTGACTACCACATATGAGGCTCTTAGAGATTGAGGTACTCAGCCCATGACTCAGGCGTCACCATGGAGGGATTTGGATGTGTGACTTAGGGTCTTTGCCAATGCATGCTTGCTCACACACACAGTCAAGGCTATTTGTGTGTGTGTCTTGAACACAGGAGTAAAAACTAGCTCAAGCTAATTGCAAATTAGGGAAAACTCTTCATTTCCATTTCTCACATGAAAGTTTTATTTTCCTTCTGTAGGGAAAGATATTGGGTCAGGTTATGGGTAAAAGACAAATGGCTAACCCAAGACAAGAAGGAAACCTTTGGCCTTCCAGGTCAGGGTAGGATGCGGAAAGCCTCAGAAGGACGTTGTTTATAATGAAAGGTCCAGGTCACCTAAGAAACCATAGTTTTTCTTGAATCCATCAGACAGAACGTCACTCCTAAAGGATGGAGGACCTTCTGAGGAGGCTGGGCGGAGCTTATTCACCTGGGCAGAGGACAGGCGGGAAGGCAGGCGCCATCACTGTGGGTACAGAGAACAGAGCTGACTGTCCCAGCGGCCCTCGCACAGGGAGTCCACAGTCACTCCCAGCCCTTCTCCTCCAGCCCCGCTGGGCATACCTGGGAGAGCAGTGCAGGGCGGGACCTGGAGGAGCCCCTCCATGTGCCAAGGCACAAAACCCCCACTCAGCTCCCCAATTTTCTCTCATAAGATGCAAAACTCAACGCCTCGGGGAGATGGGGAGAAGGACCCTGCCAGGAGGTGGAGGGATGTTCAAGTCCAGCGCTCTGAGAGGGTCAGGAGGCCCTCCCTGCACAGCGGCAGACCACTAAGTGAATGGACAGGAACAGCTGTCTACAGGTCCAGGCACAGGCTGCTGGGCCTGAAGGAGAGGTAGACATGGGATGCCACGTCCCTGGGAAGAGCCGGGACACCTGCGGGTCCTGAGTTGAAGCTGGGAGAGGAGGCCGCTGGTGGGGAAGTCAGGGAGCTCAGCTGTCGTGAGCTGCACAGATAGAGGGCCATCCCCAGGACCCCTACTAGGACAAAGTCCGCACCAGGAGGACCAGGAAGCGCGGGCCCACTATGCGTCCCTCAGCAGGAGCACCACTGTCGGTCTTCACCAGGGGGATGGCGAAGTGTGGGCACCTGCTAGAAGCTGGGGGCAGAGCAGATACCCTCTGTCACCTCAGGGCCCACAGTGAACACAGCAAAGCCACAGCATCCCCCTCAAGAGTTGGAATGCAATGAAACTCTGAAGGCAAGGTGACAGCAGCATGACCAAAGCCAGGGCCACTGTCGAAGAGACGCGCTCTTCCCAGCACCGGGCGGCGTTGTCCACCTGGTCGTCAGTGCTCTCCCACATCCACACCCAGCGATTCGCCCCTGACACGTCCTCACGCGGAAGAGCACCCACCACCCATTTTCAGAACTGACCAGGTGCAGAGCACAGAGGACCCACCAGTCACTGTGGTCAGAACAGTAGAGGGTCTAGGGGAGAAGGCGGGTAAGGAATCGCCCCAGAGGGGAGAAGCACGGAGATGAGGTGAGCTGGGCACTCCCAAGAGCCGCGCGGGAGAGGAAGGGTCGTTGTTGTTTTTAACAGACAATTAACAGATTGGACACAGTCATGGGGGAAATCAGAGAACTCAAAGGCAGGTAAGTAGAAAATACTTAAGCTCTAAAGTCTCGGGTCTACTAAAGATACTAAATTCCTAAGTGAAAACCTCCCCACATAAAGCTTTCAAGACTCAATGGATCCAGCAGTGAGTTCTATCAAACATCAAATTGTACGCTGATGTTTGCAGAAAATGAAGGAGAGAGGGTGCCCAGCTTACTTTATCAAACCAGAATCACCTGAGACCAAAATCAGACAGAGACAAGGAATGAAGTCACAGGTCAATGTCTCTCATAAACATAAATGGAAAGTTGAATCCAGCAAACTCTGAAGAGAATAATACATCATAATTGGCTGGAAATAATTCTAAGGATAAAAATTTTAATGTGAAAATAAATAGTTTTTCATTTTAATGCATTAGAAAGGAGAACTTTGTGATCATCTCAGCAAATACATAAAAACTGCCCGAGAAAATTCAAAATCTATTTGTAATAACTGTTTTCAAAATTACGAACCCAGGCACTTCCTCAACATTGTAAGATCTCTTGCAAAAGCCTTATGTGCTTCCTGTGAAAGACAGTGGTTTGTCCTAGGAATGGAAACAAGGATGTCCACTTGCACTACTTCTATTCAGTATTACACTGGAATTTATTGGTAATACAGTAAAAGAAAAACAAAAGGAAACATGTTATATAAATTGAAAAGAAACATCTAAAATCGCCTTTGTTTGCACACATGATGATGTACATAGAAGATTACAAAACATCTACAAAAAAAAAACTAAGACTAATGAGTACAGAAAGGTTACAAGATAAAAGGTAAATATAAAAATTCAATTGTACTTATCTAGTCAACAAAAAATGGAAATTAAAATTAAAGTGATACACAATAGCATCTAAAACATTCAATGTTTAAGATTAAGTTTTACAAAACATATGCAAGGTTTATATACTGAAACTACAAAACGTGCTGAGAGACAGAAGAAGACAATAGAGAATGAACATTCAGGTCAGGAATCAGAAGATTCAGTGTGTGAGTGTGCTGACTTCCCAAGCTAATTTTGAGATTCTGGGCAATGCCAATCAAAACCTTAGCACCTTTCTTCACAGAATTTGACAAGGTGATTCTTAAATTTATATGTAAGTGTGAAGGATACAGAATAGCTAAAACAGCTTTGCAGAATAATAGCAAATTTGAAGAACTCACTGTGCATTTTAAAGTCATACGCAGAGAGACAGTAATTAAGACAGCTCAGTGCTGGCGTAAAACTAGACATGTCAGTCACTGGACTGAATGAAGAAGACCTCCATGTTTACCATCAATTGGTTTTTGACGCAGGTGCCTGCTCGATTCAGTGTGGAAGTCTTTTTAACAAATGGAGTTTGAACAACTAAATATCTATAAACAAAAAGATAAACCCTGAAACAAAATTTACAAAAGTAACTAGAAATAGATTGTTTACCTAAATGTAAGAGCTAGAACAATAACACTGATAGAAAAATCATGACTAATCATGACTAATCAAGTTAGATGGAGATATTTCTAAGCAGGACACAAAAGCATGAGCCCTAAAGGAAGAATGGGGAGTCCTCATAAAAGTAAGAACTCATGTGCTTGAAAAGAATTGTTGGAAAAGTTAATAGGTTGGCCAGATGGGGAGAGAAGATTTTCACACACCTAACTAATAAAGGATTTCTGTCCAGATTATATAAAGAGTTCTTACAACTAGAAAATAAGAAGATATTACCCAATTTTAAAAACTGGCAGAACTGACTTTTTTTGGGAGGGGGTACCAGGGATTGAACCCAGGACACTTGACCACTGAGCCACATCCCCAGCCCTATTTTGTTTTCTTGATTTAGATGCAGGGTCTCACTGAGTTGCTTAGCACCTCACTTTTGCTGAGGCTGGCTTTGAACTTGTGATCCTCCTGCTTCAGCCTCCTGAGCCCCTGGGATCACAGGTGTGCAACACTGCATCCAATGCAAAACAGACATTTTAACAAAAGATATGAGGGTGGCAAGTGAGCACATGACAAGCACCCCCCCCCCAGCTCAGATGTTCCTCAGTGTTGTGTAGTATGTGAGTTGTGTTGCCCTCTACAAATGGAATTCTTCTCGGTGACAAAGAAACCAAAGGTGTGTGCAAGAGCACACGCGTCTCAGAAGTGTGAGCTCAGTGACAGAAGCCAGGCCCACTTCTCTGCCTGCAGCAGCAGTTTCCAGGAAGAGTGGGCTGCAGGAGGAAGCCGGCACCGAGGGCGCAGGGGAACTGGGCGGTGTGCGTGTTCCAGTGTCCTGGTGGTTACGTGACTGCACGACTTTGTCAGCATCCACTAATGTGAATTGTCCTGGAGGCAAATTATACTAAAGCAAATCTGACCTCAGAAACAGAGACTCTGGAGTGACAGCTTCAAACATTATGATATGAAAGAAGCATCTATATTTAGCCATAAGCTCCCTTAATTTGGGCCCTGTTAATACAGAGGGTAGGCAGTTTAATCTTTGCTGTTCCAGACACTGAACTGGGTAAGAAAGAGCCCACCCACCACACCACCCAGCTGTGAATCTACCTCTTCCATCTTTTCTAAGCTTCGTCTCCATCTTTTGTGGGGACATTTGACGAGTCGTCCCTGTGTATCCACGAGGTCAGCATCCTGGATTGAGTCAACCACAGATTGAAAAGACTGGGAAAAATGTGTCTGTATGTATGGAACATGTTCAGACTTGTTATTTTCACCCAAACAGCAAGGTCTAACAACTATTTTCCTAGTGTTGACATTAGATTTGTAAGTTTTCTATAGATGGTTACTTAGCATTGTGTTATAAGTAATCAGAGATGATTTAAGGTTTACTGCAAATGTGACTTGTGAGTGCCACACCATTTTACACAAGGGACGTGAATATTCCTGGATTCTGGTGTCTATGAGGAGTCCTGGGTCCAACCGCCAAGATACTGAGAGACACTGTCTCTTTCCTGATTGTGAGGCTAAGACAAGGGACACCATCCTGCACAGGGAGAGCCCTCATTAAGCGTTTTGTATTGGGATCATTTGTATTATCAAGGGAGAAAAAGTTTGCTAAATATCTTAATTAGGCCAATTAAATTGCTCTTATATAAGACAGCAAGCTGTTTTCTAATGCATTGGCAAGATCTATTTGCAAAGAGACATTTTAATATGAAAATATAAATTAACTTTCTCTTTGAGGTATTATGGGCAAAGTCTTGGCTCAACAATTCTTATCTAGCACTTCGTTTCTTTAATTATAAGTGCTTGAAAGTAGTAAACTACATTTTAAAAATATTTCAGTTTCACAGTTTTTATGAATTTAGGCTGTTTCCCAGGTTAACGAAAATTTACAGCATTGAATATCAAAACTAAAAATTTTGTACAAGCCTGCTGCCAGTTTCCTGGGCCTGATAGATCCACCTTTAACACTGACATGAGGTGACGCTTCAGCTTTGCCAGCACTCTCCTCCAGAGGTGGATTCAGGAGAACGTGTCTCAAGATGCGGTTAGTTCCCTGATGTGAGTGGGCCTGACAGAGGACACACCCGCAGGTCCCTCTCAGAGTCTTCTCCGCTGAGAAGCTGGCCTGTGCTTTTGAGCTGAGAGCGGCGGGTGGTGAGGCTTTCCCACATTGCCGGGGCTCTTCCCTGGCTCTGGGGTTCTTGGGAAGGGGATCTGCACTGGCCTCGGCCCTCAGCTCAGCCTCTGCTGCCTGTGACTTGCATGAGAAAGTGTGTCCAGCTGAGGCTGGTTCCCCCACCCTGTGCTGCCCTGAGTGTTCCTCATTCCTGGGCTAGGCAGAGCTCACCGCCCCAGCCAGTTTCTTTCTGTTGGCCCTTTCCTTTAATCATCAAAAACATTCCCTATTCTCTCTCAAGGTCCAAGTAGAAATGCAGCAAGCATCTTATGCTCTTCTGTGGTCCCACAGTGCTCTGACCCACTGTGTGTACACTGTCCCTCTGCCTGTCCACCATGCCGTCGTGCTGTGGTGGGGGTGCCTGTGTGCATCGTGGAGTATATTCTGTTGGAAATGCTTTCTGTTATGGTTTTTGTTCTCCTCCAAGGGAGGAGAGGGTGGCTGTTGCAGAAGAGGAACACATGTGCCCTAAGGGAGCTCCCTCCAGGAGGGTGAGGTCCGGCCTCTCAGGAAGGCCAAACCTGGAAGAGGTGCCCAGGAGGCCGGGTGTTGACACCAGGGCCTTGTTCTCCCTGCCCTTGGCCTTGATCCGCCTGGCGTGGCCGGGGTGGGGATGGTGTGATGGCTGGGTAGAAACAAAGAGGTCAGAGGGGCAGTGCGGGTGGCAGTAGATGGTCCTCCCAGCCACGCCTGGAGAGCCCCTCTGCTGCTGGAGGGAAGCTGCTGTCCTCGTGGCCACGGGTCAGACAGGCACTGAGCAGAAGAAGGATGGCCAAGCAGCAGCCCAAGGGAGGGGGTCTGCGATGGAGCCTGGCCCTGGCTGCCTGGAACACAGACCCTGAGATGAGGAGCTCCTTTGGGGACGCAGAGGGAGGCACTCTCAGGACCAAACCTGCAGGGAGGCGAAGGAGGGGGATGGGCAGGGGGAGAAGTTGCCACCTGTGAGGGCCCAGCATGGGCCTCGCCAGTCCTGGCTGAGAGGGAAGGATCAGGCCACTGTTCCACGTCACTGCACGTGGGATACCAAAGAGCCAGGAAGCTGGGATTCTCTTAGTCAGAGGCAATTCCCTCTGAGGGACCCCTGCAGCCGGAGGGCGCGTGCTATGGCCTGCAGGACTGGGGTTGGCCGATGGGCAGCCACCCTGCACTGTGCTGAGGTCCTGTGTGTGTTATGGTCCAGGGAGACCTGCTATGGGCTGTGGCCCACTCCGAGGGAGAGAGAGGGCCTGGCCAGAGGGGTCAGGGTTTGATGGGAAGGGGTTTGAAGTCAAGAAGGGAGGAAGAAAGAACATTTGTCTGGAGTCTCAAATGAAAGGTCTTAAAACTCAGCCCAGGAATCAGGATGGAGGCTGTGGCTCCAGACCCTGTCGTGCCAGGCACACACACCTCGTGTTGGCAATGTCACGTTTAGAAACCCGTGGTGAAGCCCCCCACTTGAACTCGCCACCTTCTAGGTGCACAGCTGAGCAGCAGTGAGGCCACCCAGGCTGCCCTGAGCCCCCCACCGTCTGTCTCCAGAGGGCTGCTCACTGTGTGCTCTGCCACACTGGAGTTCCCACCAACAGGTGGTGCCCACGCGCCCCAGGTCTGCAGGCCCTTGTCCACGCCATTGTTCTCCTTTCCCCATAGCAGCTCTCCCCGTGGGTGAGGGGTTTTCTCGGGTGAATTCCCTGCTTCTCCAGTGCCGGAGGGTGAGCCCGGGCCTCAGTCCCTGTGATTTGGACTTGTGCTTCCCCCATGATCGGCCATGTTGGGCATCTCCCTTAGGAGTACTGGCCACTGTGTGTCTTCTCTGGATGACTGTCCATTTGAGTCCTTTGCTCATTTTTAAAATTAGTTTCTTGTTTTTATCACTGTGGTTGAGCTGTCAGAGGGTTTATACACATATTCCAGCCGTCACCCTGCCACCTGATAACTGGCTGCTGGTCTTCCTCCCATAATGCTATTTTGAGTCAGTTTTTGCACAGGGTCTGAGGAAGGCCTGACTTGAGAATTTTGCATGTGGAGGGACGGTCTGCACCATTTGATGAATTGGACGCCTTGAGTGAATTTTAGCCTCGGGCCTTCCTGCATTTTTATGTGACAAGTTATTCTCATAATTGAAGTACAGTCATGCACCACGTAACTCTGATCTGTGACGGGCAGCATATGAGTGGGTGGTCCCCTAAGATCATGTCACCAGGCCCGCATGTTAGGGTACATTCTGATGTTCACTCCATGCTGAGATTACCTAGGACTGCATTTTCAGAAGCGTGTGTCTGTTATTAGGTGTCAGGTGACTGTGCATGGTCTCCTTCCACCATGTAAGTATCAAGAGCAAAGAGAATTCTAGATGGAAGGGCTAGGGAAAGGGTGGAGGATGGGCTGAGCCTCAGTGTGTCCTCCTGCTCTTGGGACCATGGTGAGCAGAGCTGCCTGAATTCTGTCCCAGCACGAGCAGTTACGTGATTTTAGCCTCAATGTGTGACAACCTGAGTGGTGTCCACGAGCTGGGTGGTTCCTGCGTGCCCTGTGCAGCCAGTGGGCAAAGGCCTGTGGTAGTCCAGCATGGGTTGCTGGCCCTTCCCTCCCACAGTATCTGCACCTGAGAACGTGGCAAGAGAGAGGCCAGGGGCGGGTTCAGGGGAGACTCGCCATGCAGTTCAGCTTGAACCTGTGTGACCTCAGCTTACTTCAGGGTGGGCTTTGTGATTGGTGGAAAAGCACACAGCCGGGCTGTTTCTCCAGAATCTTCAGTGAAAGTGATGTGCCCCGCTGAGCTTCTATGGGAGCCCGTTGCAGGGTTGTGTCCACAGAGGAGGGCAGGCGGTTGCTCCTTGAGCTGCATGCTCCTGCAGCCAGCTGAGGACAAGGCCCAGACGTCTGGTCTGGAGGCCACAGGACACTGCCGGAACTCCAAGAGCACTCTCTGGGCTGATTGTGCATGGCAGAATCAAACATTTTAAGTATAACCAAGAGGTGGAAATTTGTTCCCCTTTTCCTCAAAACTAACAGAAAGCTTCATATCTACTTTTAGGCTAGAAATTGAAGCTACCTATTGCTAAAGAGTTTATTTGGAGGATGAACAGAAAAATGTGGAAAATGCATCCTATGCCCCAGTTATTTCAGCTGCTTAATAAAATTTACATCTGTTTTTCTCAGTATCACTTAAAATATCCACCAACCTGGAAAATTTGCCAAAAGACAACATCTATTTATGTCCAAAGTGTTTTTTTAAAGTGACTCATCGCTGTACTTGCCCCGATTCATTCTTCGCCTAACGCGGCGGTTTTCTTTGTTCTGTGCGCAGGACCGCGGCTGGCTGTCAGCCGGCGGATCTTGCTTTCTTGTGGGGTGTCTCCTGTGTGCTCTTTTGTTTTTGTTGCTGGCTCTGAACGTTTTTCCCCCAAGTCCACATGTTCAACTCCTTGCCCCACTGGGACGGTGTTAGGAGGTGGGGCCTCTGGAGGTGATCTGGTCAGGAGGTGCAGCCTCACGAATGAGATCAGTGACTTCTAAAAGACCCCCAGTCCTTCCACCCAACGAGGACACAGGAAGCTCCATCTGTGAACCGGGAAGTGGCCCCTCCCGACACCAGGTCCACCAGGGCCTCGTCTTGGACTTCCAGCCTCCAGAACGGGCAGAGACGGCTCTCTGTGGTCGACAAGCCTCCTGTCTGTGGTGGGTGTAGGTCGCCCTGGCAGGGGTGCCTTTCATTCCTGGCGCTATCTAGGAATGGGAGATGGCAGTCATTTCTTTTTAACATGGTCGTCGGGCCCCAGAGGCCTGGCTGTGTTGGGCGCACTCAGCCTGGTGGCTGGTCCTGGGGCTTGTCCTCCCTCTCCCCACGTGAGCTGTCGGCTTACCCTGCCTCCCCCCCGCCGTGTGAGGGCCAGCACCTGCCTAGGCTCCTCCATCCTGTGGAGACCCTCGTTGCTCCTGCTATGGAATGGATTCCTGATCTTGGAAGCTGCTCAAGTTTTAAAAGGAGCTTCAAAGTCCCTTTTTATTTACTTGTGGGAAAACGGTGCTCTCACACTGGCCCGTGGTGGGGGTGGGGAGGCTCCCTTCTCACGGAGGAAGTGTGCTGGGGCTGCTCACAGCTCCAGGGGGTGCCTGTCGGGCGTGGCCCTGGCTCTGTCTGTGCTGGACGGGAAGCTGGGACCCACCACCATGGCAGCCCGTGGGCCTCCAGCACAGGCCACCTTGGCTCTCCACTGTTTTGACGTGGTTTCTCTCTTTTCACCAGTGTTTGAGTCTCAGGTTTTTCACTGCTGTGACCCGAAGACTTCACAAGATCAGTTAGAGGAGGAAAGCCCTCTGAGACCCGCACCTGGCCTGGTGCTCTTTGGCGGGTCCCTGCGGAGCCCCCCTCCTCATGGTTCTCCTGGAGATGGAGATGCTGTGCGAATCCGCACGCCCCCGCCCCCACCCCCGCCCCCGCAGGTGGAGCGCAGAGGAGGGGGGTATCCAGTGGAATGCACACAGAGAACGAGGCGTTTCCCTGCAGGGGAGGGTCTCAGTGCGTGCAGACAGGGGCCTGCTCCCCCAGGCTCCCGTTTCCCTCGGAGTCACGTCTCTCCGTATTTGGCTCAAACACAAATGCCTGTGGAATGGCTGTGCTTGCTTTCTGTGCTGCGTAGTTTCTGCTTCTACACATGAATTTTATGTTCACATTTTAGATCAGTTGTGGAAATTGAGGGAATAGCTCCGTGAGTTCTGTGTCTCCATTTGCAGCTCCAACAAGCATCACACAGAAAACCCCGTCTGACTCACCTCCAGCCCCGTCCCTGAGCCCACCCTCATCACCCAGTCTGGAGAAACCCAGCCTAGTGTTTCAGCTGCATCTGTGTCCAGGAGTGCCCCTAACAATAACACACACACACACACACACACACACACACACACACACACACACCTGTGCACGATTGGGGCGCACAAACATCTAATAGTTTCCATAGCACCAAGCATCAAGCCTCAGCTCTCCCTGTTGTCTGAGTTCTTACAGTTGGTGTGAACCAGGGTCTAAGTGAAGCCTGGGTGGTCCTGCCCTGTGGGACAGGCCTGTGGGTTTTGGACCACATGCCCACAGGGTACCATAGGACTGTATGGCGCTGAGCACATGCTGCTGCTGGGTACTGTGACACCTGCATGTGTTCCAGACAGATGGGCTCAGTGGTAGGTACCGTGCTGTGCAGGTGTGTAGCCCAGGAGCAGGAGGCTGTGCCCCAACACCCCAGAGCCAGGTGTGCAGCAGGGCACCCATCTAGGATGCTTGCCTGACAGAATCGCCCAGGGACTTGTTCCTCATCATCTCTACATTTTAAAATAAAGCCACTAAGCAATTTGAAATAGCACTTCAAATCTATTTCATGTCTACACTTGTTTATTCTCAGGAGTGTATGTCACCCCCATGTCTTCACCTTGCCAGCCTACGAGTGCACACGTGGGTGTCACGTCCCAATCTCCACAGCCCTGCACCCGTCCTCCCGAGACCCCCAGGCACCTCATCCTCACTCCTTAGCTCCCTGTGATAAAATGCCATTGGTGCTGTGTTTGAAGATTCATCTGTGAAAGATGCGCATTGATTCTTTTGCATAGAACTTAGGTAAGAAGTGATTTCAAATAATGCTGCTAAATTAGTAAGCAGCAGTGAAGTTTTAGCATAGTAATTGGTTAATTATAAGTAGGCAGAATAATTTATGGAATCATAAATGGATTAATTGCTTTCTGTCAAGGAGTCAGCATACTCGCCTGTGACAGTGTAGTTTAAAATGTAATGAGCACAGTTCTCTACAACGAGTATTCAGAGAAGTGCAGCTTCCTATAACACACACATGTAATTCACGTTACAAGTCACTCTTCCTGAAACTGCGGGAATGAACCTTTCAATGTCACAGAAGAGCAACCTCCTTGGCCCAGAGGAGATGTGCAGTAATTCAGGTTCGTGGTCACACAGTGGAGCATGTGTGTGCTCTAAGTCACGTGTAGCAGGCGTGTGTCTTCGGATCCATTCTGTTATCTTTGCACTCAAAACAGGGCCCTTCACACAGGCTTGTCACTCAATTCCAGGGACATAGCTACAAACCTGAAAACATCATCATCATCATTATTATTTTTTGTGTACTAGACACTGAACCCAGGATGTACTAGTACTGAGCTGTATCCCCAGCCCTTTACTTTTTATTTTTACTTTGAGACAGTCCTCCCTAAATTGTGCAGGCTGGCCTCAAACTTGAGATCCTCCTGCCTGAGCCTCCAGAGTAGCTGGGATTGCAGCTGTGTTCCACCATGCCCAGCTCTGAACACCATTTCAACCAAGGTTGAATCAGGTATTTGGAGCCCTGGGGAGGGGAACTAACTCAGCCTGACGGGGAGCCTGAGAAAGCAAATCAGGGAAAACTTCCGGGAGGAAGAGGCATCTGCGGGGGTCTGCAGGGTAGTTAGGAGCTTTCCATCCTGTGGGGGCAGCTCCCCTGGGGGGAGGGCTGGCAGTTTTACGTGCAAAAATGACAGCATATGGGGAGGTCTGGAGGGAGGGTCAGACTGTGGGTGAACAGGAGAGTCTTGTTCAATCGCCTGTGCATGCCCTGTAGAAAGAAGGAAAAGGAGGTGAGTGCAGACAGCTCTTGGAACGCAGCTGGAACGCAGCCTGGGAGGAAAAGTACCCTGGAAACTGCCCACATCCCCTCCTGTGCCCTGGATTCCCGAGATCCAGAAGCTTAGGCCTGTGAGCCTGTCCACCCAGGGTGGGCGGCGATGGGAGCACTTGTGGGGCACTGGGCCATCTGGCAAAGCTGCTGATGCCCCCAGCCCTCATGGCTCGTCCCTTTTTCCCTGAGCCGCTGCTTCAGTGTGCAGGATGATTCGTGGGGCGCCTCCTGTAGGGCCAGCTGTTGCCAATAGCCTCGGGCTCTTCATAGGTGACTGCACCGTGGCCTCGGGCAGCCCTAGGAGTGGGGGTGACGTCTGGGAGACACCATCAGGCCCGTCCACTAAAGGATTCGATTATATCCACATAGATGTCTACAGTTTGTCATGTTTTACACACATTTATGTATAAAGCTACCTTTTGTGAGAAGCAAAAACATATTTATGTACTTGATCGTTTCGTAAATTAAAAAATAAATTTAAAAAGCACCACACAGAGGGATACTTCCGAGGTGAATGGTGACTTTCCCCTGCAGGGAGTGACCAGGTTGACTGGAATCGTGTGTTAGTGTGGACCAGGACTCCTCAGAGTGTACCCTCAAAGCCAAGTGCTGGGCTCTAGAGCAGTGCGTTAATATGCTACAGCCA
The DNA here is from genome assembly GCF_964194105.1 of Spermophilus citellus. Taxonomy (NCBI): domain Eukaryota; kingdom Metazoa; phylum Chordata; class Mammalia; order Rodentia; family Sciuridae; genus Spermophilus; species Spermophilus citellus. The sequence goes on along the minus strand of NC_138186.1, from coordinate 172,403,390 downwards.
TAAACCTCCAAGTTCTGTCCACCAAAGAGGCTTCAAAGGGTGAACCCCGTTGTCACAAGACAACTTGCATCTGGATCTCAGTTCCTAAGCCACCTTCCCCGCTAGGAGGAAGCAAGGGGTCCCCAGGGTGGTGCATGCCCCAGATCTGGAGCAGGCAGGTACAAGGTGAGCCTGGAGTCCTGTTGTTCCAAAAGTGAAGGTGTGGCTAGTGGCCAGTGGGGACATGGAGAAGGACACAGAAGCTGTTTGAAGAGCCTATGTTGGCTGAATTTTGAAAAATTGTATACTCAAAAGAATAACAGTGGCATTGGATTATAAATCCATGAATTCAAATACATTAATGGATCTATTGAGTCAAAGAAATGATAGGAGGTGACTGTGACTTGCCATTTAATAGCGAGGGCAGGAAGGATGGAGCACAGGCACCATGGTACCAGGTAGAGTGTTGGGGACAGGATGGCTAAGGCACTGTCACCAAGTGCTTGCTGCTGAATAATAGAAAGGGGCTTCCCAGGGGTGGGATTGCCCCAGCCAATCCCACCAGCCACAGAAGAAAGCAGGTGTCGCCTGGAGCCTGCTCCCAGGACGCGGGTCTGATTCTAATACACGGAAACCAGTAGAAAGTTCAGCAAACGGAAGAGGGTTCCCATCAGAGGCTAAAGATAAAGGGCAGCAAAGCCTCAGTGAGATGACCACAGATTTTAAAAATCCACAAAGATGTTTGGGGATAACTAGAGAAATATAAATGATAAGCTCTATACAGTTATATTTACATTTTGGGAAGGACAACGTTATTGTGGAGGATGTCCTGATTCTAAGGAGAAGCATGCTAACATCTTGAGGCAAGAGGTCCACAGGTGTGAAAGTTACTACCAGGTTTAGCCAAAAAGTATGGCATGAAATCAGAGGCGGAAGGGCCCCCAAGGCATTGCAGATGGTGGCGACAGTGCACCAATGCCAAGACGTAGGGCGTGCACCACACCACCTTTCTGCAGGTTTGTGTCCATTGAAAGTAAAGCTTCGGGCCAGCTAGCTCAGACATGGAGCGCGAGACTCTTGAGACTCTGGGGACAAGGTACCTCCGCGGCCCTGGCGACTCTCTGTGCTGGGTGCCAGGGGTTGGCGGTGGATGGCACTCTGCAGGGCAGGGCCTTGCTGCTGTTTTACACCACCCTCCTGTCTCAGCACACGAGCATTAAGAAATCTAACAGTTGCTTTCTTCCCACCTGGGCAGCTTGGCAGGAGCCTCCTGAGAAGGAGTTTGATGGTGGTGTTTGAATCTGAGCCACGGGGGGATACATGTGACAGGCACTGTTAGCACATCATAGATAAGACTGAGTCACCTCCCAGACATGCCACCTACACCTTTCTCAGAGCCAGTACTGGGGAAGGTGTTGCCCCTGTCCTCCGGCTCAGGTCAGTAACTTTGTAGGTGGGCACTGTGGCCGCTGAGGGACAGCAGCCTCAGGATCTGGTGAGGTGGTGGGCTCTGTGTTCTGCTGAGGGTGGGGAAGCCCAAGATCTAGTGAGGCGGTGGCCATGGGCAGGAAGGCAGGGTAAGGAACAGATCTGGGGTTTGCAGACATATAGTTGCAGAAATAGGCTTGAATTCCAACCTTATGTTTAAGAACTCAGTGAAAGTGTTTCACACACCCGGCATCCACGTTTGTGACTTGGGGTGCAGTTTCACTCTCATCGTCTTCCAGAGAGGCAGGGGTATGAGCACCATTGTGTTTGGAAGCCTGGGCTTTCTGGATGTGACTAGTACAGATAGTGCCCCTGAGAGCTGTGCTGTGGTTTGAACTCACTCATTTCATTTGTGGAGTGAACCACCCTAAATGGAAATCCAAGGAAAAGCCAGCAGCCGCCGCACCTCTGTCCATGGTCCTGAAACTCCCAAGGCCCAGAAAGCCTGAGTCATCCCCTTGGTCTGCGGCCAGGCATCTTTTAAAATGCCCACTTCTGGGGCCACCTCTCCCCCCAACCCCGGGCACCACCACTCATGTGCCTCAGGCTCACCTCCCTCCTGAGATGCCCACCTGCCCGCTGAACGTCACTGCGTTGGAGAGAGCACTGGGGTGCAGTGACAGACAGCCAGCTCTCAGTGGGACCTTCTCTTTGCACTCTGGGCTCCCCAAATGAGTGGGTGTCTGTGGGTCCTTAAGTCACAGACCAAACAATAGGCTTCTGTGCAGCGTGTGTTCACGGGAACTCGGCTTCTCTGGTGTTTGGTGAAGTTGTCATCGTATCTTAGCAACCACAGCCGCTGCGGGCTGAAAGGAGGTGACAGACTGTTCCCACGCCTCGGCAGTGTGATGCGGTAAAGGTCCTTGGCCTCCGCCCTTCACCCAGTGGAGTGCTCCTTAGGCAGCCCTCAGGGCAGTGGTCACCCTCTAGGTGTGAGGGGCTCCCCAGGGTACCCACATCAGCCCGAGGGCAAGTGCAGGAGAGGACAATACTTCTGGACTCGGAGGCTGCAGGATGATTCTTAAACTCCCGCTTCCTGTCTATGAACAGTGGTCTGGTGCTGCTCTCTGATGGGCTGTGCTTGGGACACAGCTTCCCACACACAGCGTCTGCCCAGGGCGGCTCCCGGGCAGGCCCAGGCCTTCTGCCTGTCTAAGGAAGCGTTGGCACAGGTGGCCGAGATGCTTCTCTGACCTCAGCAAACAGCAGCAACCCCTCAAAGGAAGGTATTCTAACGAGGCTTAACATCAGAGAAGTCAAGTTTAAAAATATTTTGTTCCTTACTGATTAATTCAGTAACATCTGAAGTTTTTCTGAATTACAATTGTTTCCTTCCAGTAGACAATCTTGTAGTAAAGCATACTGCTGTCTGGGAGGTGTTCTAATAGATGATCCCTGTGCAATAAACTTTCATGTTGGAGGGACAATAAGAGTATTTATGCTTATGATTATAAACTGCATGGCAGGTCACGGAGCTGGTCGATAGCTGTAGACCAGGTGGTAAGTACTTATTTTGTGTCTGGCGAGGCACCTGATGGAATTCCAGGCACAGGCCAGCCGTGAACTTTGAGGCACGAGAGAAACCTAACTAAAGATCTACGTGAATGTCCTGAAAAAATGTGGAGTTCAAATCCAGTCTGTGTCCAGGATTATCACTTGGTAGTGAGCCATAGTGTGCTCTATGTTCAAGTGTAGTTTTAACATGCTTACATTAGGGAAAAGTCCAGAGTTTTCTCTAGGGTGAAGGGCCACATTTCTTTATTGTGGGCTGACCTGTGTCCCTCAGAAAGCTGTACTGGAGTCCTAACCCCCAGGCCTATGAATGTGGCCCTATTTAGAAACAGTGTCTATGCAGATGTTAAATTAAGAGGCTCGTCGGGGGATCCTGATCAAATATGACTGGCCTCCTAGAAGAAGAGACTCGGGCACAGGCTGGGGACGAGGCACGTGTGGTGGAGGAAGGTGTCAGTAGACCAAAAGCCACCCTGGGCTCTCAGCTACAGGAGGTGAGGGGTGCCTCCCCACAGGCTCCCTTGGTTCCCGGTGCCTCACTGGAGACAGAAGGCAGCACATCTCTCATTTGCAGCCCGGGGTTTGTGGTGCTCATCACAGCAGCATGGGCACAATGCAGTCTGTTTCCAACGAGCTCGAGAACAGGTTATGACACCTAGAGTGAGCTCCCTCCGTCCTGTCAGAGGTAGAGGTGATCAGATCTGCCGCTGACCCAGGAAGCTGCCTCGGAGGCAGCCGTCTGAGGAGTGGCCAGGGGGTGGGCAGCTCTTGAGGGGGCCACGTCCCAGTCCCTCTGTGGGACCTCTGCTTCTCCTCAGCAGGGGTGCAGACCTTATCCATTGACCCCCTCTGTCCATTGCTTGGAAGATTTACACAGCACATGAGAAAAGTCTGCATTATTGCTAAGGGGCAGTGGCCTGGGTCAGGTACAGGATGCCCCTCCATCCTCCAGCCCCAAGCACAGTCAGAAAACCAGGTTCTAGGTAATTTGAGGTATTTGAATTATGAGAAAATAAGACAAGACCCCCTTGCTCTGATCCTGGGTTTCAGGGGGGCTCGGGCTTTCTGGCCTTCAGGGGTCCAGGGGACCGTGGTAGTTCAGGACCTACCAGACACTCCAGGTATCTCTCAGCCATACAGCTGATCTGCTCACGAGGTGGCTTCTTAAATATTTCAAGTTTTTAGCTTAAAACTCATGAAGCAAGGTGAGATGTTTCAGGGAAGGGGGTTGGGAACTGCCAGAGCACAAGGTCACGGGAGCTCGTCCCCATTTCCAAGGTCCATGGGGAGCGGGGAGGCTGGACAGCAAACACACACCCTGCCAAGGATTCCCCCTGGTCAAATGCCACGTGAGAGAAGTGGGGGGGTGCAGGGGGCTCTGCGGGAGCCTGGACGGTCACCCTGGAAGTGACACTCCAGCTGAGCATCGGGAGGAGGGCTCGGGGTTCGGGTGGGGCAGCCGTGGGGAGGGGGCTGCAATCAGCCCCATCGTCTAGGATGAGACCGGGAGGTTCTGCAAGATGTCCCTCCGCTCATTTCTGGGTCTACTCTGCACTTGGTAACTATTGCCTAGCTTCATAATTAACACCTGACGAGGTACTGAATACCACAGAAGACTCTGTAGTCGCTAGAGAAAGACGGCATCATGTTCCATATGATTTCCTTGTTAAGTGAATTTCAATTTTTGAGAGCTGTTATTCCAGGAATTAAATACATGGTAATTCTATTAAAAAGAATAGGTGATTACGACGTTTTGTTCCTTCATCTTAGAACTGCAGCAGAAACCAGACTGCTCAGAGTTGCAGAAATCCTATTTGGGGCTTTGTGAAAAAGGTCAGGAATGTTTCCTTTGATCAAAGGAGCAAAGATAATTTTTGCACAAACATTTCTAAAAACTAGTCAATATTGATTCTAGCATTCCAAGAGCCTGGGCTTTTAAGGGGTCAGAGTTCATGCACACCTGCCCCAGGGCTGGTGGCAGGGCCACATGTTGGCTTTTGAGGAGGGAAAGGAGAGTGCTTCTCAAAGACTCGCCACAGGTGGGGGCTGTCCACGTCCCTCAGTGCCATGGAATGCCCACATGGTCTCTCTGCTGACGGTGCGGGCAGTTGCTCAACAGACACACACAGTGCCCTGTCACCCTGAGCCTGCCACCTGGGCCGCTCCCTCCAGCAGCAGGGTGCTTGGACCTCACGAGCAGCACCTCACAGGTGTGGGACGAGACCTGGAAACTGGCCACCCAGGGGGAGTACTGGCCTGGTCTGCTGACCGTGGCTCTGACAGCCCCTGGGCCAGGAGACCCTCTCCCTGCATGGGCGATCTTGTGGCCATGGGTTGGTCAGAGGAGTGGATGCCAGCAGCTGGGTGCGGCTGTGACATGCTGTGCTCTCTGCCCTGGGTCAGCTGGGCCACCCTGGGCACAGCCAGGACCCTCCTCCCCACACTGATGCTTCCAGTTCTCAGCCTCGCTGTGCTGCTTAGAAGTGTGGGCTGATTTTACAGTCACTTTTAGATGCATTCAGAAGTTTATTAGAGACACTGAGGGAGCAAATTCCCCACGTCGTGGGGTCAGGGCCATGGATCTGTTTCCAAAGGAGAGGTGGTTGAGATCTGTGGGATGCTGACTCTTCACATTCACGATCCTTGTTTTCTGTTCAGCTACCACAGAATGTGAGCCACTGAACACTGAGCACCGCTCCTGGGGGAGGCTCGGGGGCAGCCCCACGTGCCCCACATTTCTGTCAGCAAGTCGGTACCTGAGCTCGTGCCGTGCTTACAGCTACCTTCCTTAACATTCTCGTGGCCAGGGGCACTGTAACCCTGCCTGCACGAAGCTTCTCTACCTGTGCTTTCTCTGCAAGACCCAGCACAGCCTGTTTGTGCTTGGGACCCTGGAGGCACCTTGGCACTCTGCTTGGGCCCATTCTGTGGACTGAAACTGCATACACCAGAGCATAGCAGTTTTAGAAGAGCGTGGTTCTAAACAGACCTCGGGAAGGACGCCTGTCAGAGGCAGAGCTGAACCAGCCAGGCAGAGCCTCTCCTTGTTCAGCCTCAGCTGGGCACAAGGTTTTTGGGAAACTCAAAGGTTTTGTCCACTGAGCATGTCCTCACGTGACCCTGGGAGCTCCCTGGGGATTTGGTTTGTGGTTTGACTTTCAGTGAGGAAGTAGGTTGGACACACAGTAGGTCCACAGTGACCTCTCCACACCTGTTTTAGAGTCTGCAGTCCCATGTCTCAGCTGACCTCTCCTTTCTTTGCAATCAATTCTCCACCCTGAAGGTGCTCAGCAGGGTCGGCAGGTGCGTCCACTGATTTGCCTCACCTGAGTTGTGGGGTGGCTGCTGTCCCTGCAGGGGGAGAGGGCTGGTCACGGCAGCATTCTATGACTTCGGCAAGTGGATGTCCCTGGAGGAATATCCCTCCACAGATCCAGAGAAGCAGAACTACAGAATGTATGGGGGCTTCGAGCTGCAGACTGGAGTGCACTTGTGGACTCAGGGACGGTCTGGTGCTGGCTTCCTGGGCACGTGGACAATGCCAGGCTTCACACAGATGGCGTCCCCAGTGGCGTAGAGTGAATCTGGCTACTTGGTGTCCTTTAAGATTCTTTATGAATTTTCAGATGAATTTTCCTCTTTCTGCAAAAAAGTCATTGAGATTCTGATATATATCACACTGAAACTATCGCAAGCACTGAAATCCTAACAATATTAAGCATCCACAAACATGGAATGTCTTCTATTCATTTATATGTTCTCTACTTCCTTTCAGAACTGCTCTACAAGTCCTTCACTGCTTGGTTAATTAATAAGTATTTTATTCTTTTCAATCCTATTGTAAGTGGAAACTTTTTCTTAATTCCCCTTTTACATTATTTATTGTTGGTGTATAGGAGTGTGACTGATTTTTGTGTGTTGATTTTCTATCCTACTGTTTTGCTGAAATTATTTATTTGTTCTAATTTGTGCCAGTGGGGAGGTGAGGTTCTTTGCTTTACCTCTGTTGGCCCCCCAAATTAGACCATCACTAGTAGAAGGGAGGAGGATACAGAAATGCCACGACATCAAGTCAATTGACGGCTCTTTAGGAAAAATTGCAACACTGGTGACACATCAGCAAAGATACTCCAGCACTACCATAATTCTCTGCATCAACAGATAGAGCACAATGCATACAAGTGATACATAGTCCAGGCAAGTTTTGTAAGCAGTTCAAAGTGAAGGAATCTATCAATATGTCCATTTCCTCCCAAAATAAATCGACTCAGTGATTGAGCATTACTTGTTGAGTTATTATTCATTGATGCATCAGTTTATACAGTTTGTTGTGATAACTATCGAAGAAACTGTAGTTTGGTTTCATCTTGTCTTCACCGGCACTGGGATGAAGATAGGAATTCTGACAATGATGCTAAAAAAAATTATGTAACATTCCAACAGGTACTAAGAAAACAATTTTTTGAACAATTTGCATTATCCTGAACAGAATTATTAAATATAATGAAAAGGAAAGGTGAAAGTAAACAAACAGATCTGTTAACCTGCTTATTTGTACACACATTAAAACAATCCTCAACAGCTGTTTACCCAATATAAATTAAACCATTAAAATCATGTGAATAATAAAAAAAATTCGGATCCATTTATTCATGAGCGTTCCTCATATATGATATATGGACATACGCGCATACAGACATACAACACAAAACAGTGCACACATAACATACAACACATAAGACAATAGTAAAGGCCTTGTAGCTTTACCTAGGTGAAATCTCCATTGCAATGTTTAAAAACTCCACAGTCAAAAAATAAAACTGATCAGAAAAACATTAACCTAGGTCTGTATGAGCTCAAAAATAAAATGGAACTTTATGATGTGGGAAAAAGCAATAATAAAATAGATATTGAAAAAAACATCCTGGTTAATCACTGTTGCAGATGTAAGAATAGCCAAGCTGGAGCTCTGGATATCAGCTGTTATGGATTTGAGTCAAATCATCTTCTTTTTGGTCTGTAGAAATTGTTTTGGTTAACCTCTCTGGAATCCAAATCGGCTGCTGTTCTCCCTGTGGAAACACACAAACCGAGCCCCGACTCCAGACAATCACTGGGTCAGGACCTTTCCATTGTCCTGTTAGAATATCCTTCCAAAGTACCTTAGGCTTATGTTCATTTTTTGGATACAAATGTCTTTCCGCAGCACTAAGCCCTGATAAATCCAAATTTAAAAAGTTTAGAGTAAAAAGGGTTATTTTAAGTTTATCTTTGGGGGATATATACCTCTTTCCAATTCCCTCTTTTTGTTTTAATAAGTACATTTTAATAGTTTCATGAGCTCTTTCAACTATGCCTTGTCCTTGTGGATTGTATAGAATTCCTGTTATGTGAGTAATGCAAAATGATGAGCAAAATTGTTTAAAAGAGGTAGAAGCATAACCAGGACCATTATCTGTTTTTAACTGTTTTGGAATGCCCACAGTGGCAAAATTTTGTAAGCAATGAGCTATAACATCTTTAGTTTTTTTCTCCAGCATGAAGGGAACCCATCAAAAATCTGGAAGAAGTATCAACTGTAACATGCAAATATTTTAATTTTCCAAATTCTGTGTGTGATGTCCCTCTGCCAAATGTGGTTAGGTATCAGTTTTCTAGGATTGACTCCAAGATTAACTTGTGGTAAAAATGTCACACAATTTTGACATTGTTTTATTATATGTCTGGCTTGTTCTTTAGTTATTTTAAAACGCTTTTGTAAAGTATTAGCATTGACATGGAACCTTTTATGAAAATTTATAGCTTCTTCTATTGTGGAGAAAATAGTATGTCATGTGTAGATTTATCTGCTAATTCATTGCCCAAACTAAGGGCTCCAGGCAATCCTGTATGTGCCCTGATATGACCTATAAAGAATGGATCTTTTCTGCCCCATTAGACTTTGTATAGTGGAAAACAAAGAGAAAACAGTAGAGGAAGGGGAAATCCTACCAGCATCTTCAAGGGATACTATAGCATTAACTATATACTGGCTATCAGAAAATAAATTAAATACAGAATCTTTAAACATCATAAAAGCTTGTAATACTGCATTAAGCTCTACCTTTTGAGCTGATTGTTTGGGTACTAAAAATGTAAAAGTTTGATCAGGGGTAACTACTGCTGCTGTACCATCATTTGACCCATCAGTGAATATATTTGGAGCATTCATGATAGGGGTTTTTCTTGTCATTTTTGGAAAAACTACAGGATGCTTAGACCAAAAAGACAACAAAGGATTAGATGGTAAGTGATTATCAAATGAAACATTAGATTTGCACATGATTATTGCCCAAGTATTTAACTCATTAGCTAACTCATCAATTTGATCCATAGTATATGGAGTAATAATTTTATTGGGAGAAATCCCAAACACTCCCTTTGCTGCTTTTATTCCTTTGAGTATTAATTGTCCTACAGCCTCAAGATATCTAGTAAGAATAGTGTTAGTAGAATAAGATAAATGTATCCACAATAATGGACCTTCTAGCCAAAATACTCCTGTAGGAATTTTTTTTGTTGGTAGTACAATAAATAATAAAGGCAAACTTATATCAATTCTATCCAAATGCATATTTTCCATATATGTTTCAATGATTTTTAATGCCTTTCTTGCTTCAGGCATTAACATGCGGGGTGAATTTGGATCTGATGGACCTTTTAGAATATCAAATAAAGGTCCCAACTCTCCTGTTGGTATGCCTAGATAAGGCCTTATCCAATTTATGTCTCCCAATAACTTTTGAAAGTCGTTAAGTGATTTGAGTGGATCTACTCGTATTTGAATTTTTGGTGGACAGACCGTGGTTGAGGATAATAGAACTCCTAAATAATTAATTGGAAGATTTAATTGTACTTTATCTATTGCTATCTCTAGATTATAATTTTTTAATAAATTTATAAGTGTGGCATAACATTCTAGCAATGTGTTTTTATCTTTATGTGCCAATAACACATCATCCATATAGTGAAATATTTGTAGTTCAGGATTTTGATTTCTAAGTGGCTGGATTGCTTTGTTAACATAAATTTGACACATAGTTGGACTATTAGCCATCCCTTGAGGGAGTACTTTCCATTCATATCTCTGATCAGGACCTTCATGATTTAGTGCAGGGATAGTAAATGCAAAACGTGGACTATCCTTGGGATGAATTGGAATTGAAAAAAAAACAATCTTTAATATCTATAGCTAAAACATACCAGGTTTTTGGTAAAGCAGACAATTGGGGAATCCCTGATTGAGCAGGTCCCATAATAACCATCTCATTATTAATGGCTCTTAAATCTTGCAATAATCTCCATTTACCAGATTTCTTTTTAATGACAAAAATGGGAGTCTTATGGGGAGATATGGAAGGTTGTATATGTCCCTCCGCTAATTGTTGTTTGACCAGGTCATGGGCTACTTGTATCTTTTCTTTAGTCAGGGGCCACTGAGGAACCCATACTGGTCTTTCTGATTTCCAAGTAATTTTGATTGTCTCAGTGGCCCTTTCTGAAAACCCAATCCATGTCTATTTATTTCTTGATCTATTTGTATTGGTGCTGTCATACCTTGTTCTTGTTCTCTTAATCTTTTTTCTTTCCTAAAGTCTTGTCTAGCCCTAGTAGTGGGTGTATTAGGATTGATGTTATTTGTTAACATCAAACCTAGTTGATCTAGGACATCTTGTCCCCATAAATTTAGAGAAAGATGATCCAATATATAGGGCTGTATAGTTCCTTCACATCCTTCAGGATCCTTCCAATCTAATACCATTGCACTTCTATGGGGATTAGTTGCCACTCCTAGGCCTCGAAGCGTTTGAGTGGCTTGTTGTAATGGCCAATGTTTTGGCCATTTTTGATGAGATATGATGCTAAGGTTAGCACCTGTGTCCAGTAGCCCATTAAAGTCATGTCCTTGAATATTTAATTTTAGCACTGGGCGAGAATCTAAATTTAAAGACAGCATAGCCCAATCTACACCTGTGGAGCCTAATCCCCTGGAACCTCTTTCTACACTGTGATTAGAAAATTTATCATGTAGGCTGGGTATTATTAACAACTGTGCTATTCTATCTCCTGGTGAAATTACTGATATACCTCTTGGAGAACGAGCTATAATTTTTATTTCACCTACATAATCGGGATCAATTACCCCAGGACTTATCATAAGTCCTTTTAGTGTAGAAGAACTGCGTCCCAATAATAAGCCTACTGTTCCTTGGGGAAGAGGTCCTTTTACTCCTATGGGAATGATTTGAACTCCCATCTCTGGAGTTAGTACTGCTCTGGCAGAGGCGCAGATGTCCAACCCTGCGCTCCCTCTAGTTTGTCTGATGAGGGATTTAATGGATAATGCGTCCTGGGCATAGCTTGATGGTGCTGCTGGGTTCCTCCATTGCCCCATATATTTGTGGTTTGGGGCCCCGGAGCATTGGGCCCTCTAGTCCGTTTTTTGGCAATGGAGCCTGATGCCTTTCTCCACGATATCGTGGGTAAACACTTGGTCCTTGTCTGTTTTTTGATAACGGAATACCCTCTATGGTGGTTTGAGAACGGCATTCATTAGCCCAATGTTTCCCTCTATGGCATCGTGGGCAAATACCCGGTATTCTATTCCTTTGATACCTAGCTTTGTTAAACCCTCCTCCTATGGGGCAACTCCTTTTAAAATGTCCTGTTTGATCACAATTATAGCATGTTTTTGGCCTGGCATCTAAAGCCTGTTGTACTGCTGCTAAGATTTGCCCTTGTTCATTAATGTCTCTACATAATTTAATATATGTGTTTAAATCTTCATGTCTCCATGGTCTAATGACCTCTCTGCAGCAACGATTTGCTTGGTCATAAGCCAGTTGTTTTATAAATGGCATTGCCTGTTCTGTATCCCCAAATATTCTAGAAGCTGTTTGAATAAGCCTATCTACAAATTCAGCATAAGGTTCATTAGTTCCTTGTATTACCTTAGATAATTGTCCTTGTAAATCTCCATGCCCCTGTATAGTTTTCCATGCCCTAACCGCGTCTATAGCAATTTGTGCGTATACGCCAGGATCATATTCAATTTCTTGCCGTTGACCCTCATAAGGTCCTTTTCCTAATAACATATCTAGATTTCTTTGAGGGTAACCGACTGCTGCATTTCGCCTAGCTGTCTCCATGCAAAATTCCTCTTTGGCAACCTTCCATAACAAATATTGTCTCCATTTAGCACAGATTGACACATGTTAGCCCAATTTGCTGGCGTCATGTCTAAGTTGGTAATGGATTCGACCATGCTCACAGTGAAGGGTGCTTGTGGCCCATAGGTTGTTATAGCCTCCTTTAATTGCTTCACTGTTTTGAAATCTAAAGCACAGTGAATTCCTTGCCCTCCTGCCTGCTCAAGTACAGGGCATGCTAATCTTTGGGGTCCTGCCTCAGGATTCCATCCATCAACTATGGGAGTTGAGGGCCGCTCATCTGTAGATGGAGCTGTTGGTTGAATTATGCCCTCTGGTGATAGAACAGAGTTACTAGCAGCCTCTTGTTGTAATTCTCCGCCTGATGGTTGTTTTTCCTCTAAGCTTTCTTTCTTCAAATTTTCCTCTGTCTGACTATCTCTAGAGACCTTCTCTTTTGCTTGACCTAACATGTTTTCTACCATAGTCTGGACCTCTAACAATTTACTTAAAATTCTTTTGGTTTGTTTTTTACTAGTTTCTAATCACTATAAAGGTAATGCAACCCAATAAGATAGCATAAAACAAAACCGAAACAGAATGAAACAAAAACGGAACAAAGAATAGTTATATCAATTTTCTCTTTCTCAGGGCCGAACAACTTCAAACCTTGAGCCAACCATTTTTCTCAGTTTGCCTGAGAAAATTCTAGGGCTAGGCAGCTTGAAACAAAAACAAAATAAATCAAAACAAGAACACATTGTTTTTTGAAATGGTCACCCATTGTGTTGCCTTCCCCCAGGGGCGAGCAATTTTACTCACCTCCAAGCTTCAGGCATCCCCCGCATGGGCGACCAATTGCCGCAGTCTGGCTAGACACAAAATCACGAGCCAGTTCAATATCCATATGAATGCAAATCCTAACATAATCATATCATCCCAATGGCTAGCTGGCATCACCTTTCAACCAAAAATGCCATGCATCATATTACGTGGCTGTGGCTCTTAGCATAATTGTGTGTGTGTGTGTGTGTGTGTGTGTGTGTGTGAGATTTTTGTATTTTTTCATTCAAGATTATATAATCTGTGGACAGAGATTACTTCTTTATTTCCAATCTGAATAACATTTATTTCTTTTTCCTTTCCTCGTTGCTCTGACTAGATCTTCTAGCTCTATGCTGAGTAGAAGTGGCAGTGTATTTTCTGTATATGGTTCTCATTATGTTGACGCAGTTTGTTTTATTCCTAGTTTGTTGAGTGTTTGTATTGTGAGAAGGTGTTGAATTTTGTTAAATGCTCTTTCTGCATCCATTGAGATGATCCTGTGACGTTTGTCTTCATTTGGTCAATATGGACTAATACATGGATGAATCTTTGTAGGTTGAATTGCAGTTGTGTAACAACAATGGTCTCACCTGGACGTGCAGTGTGATTTCTACTGTGCTGCTGAATTCAGTTTGCTGGCATTTTAAAAAATATTTTTATTGTAGTTGTAGATGAACAGAATACCTTTATTTTATTTGTTTATTTTATGTGGTGCTAAGGATTGAACCCAGGGCTCACATGCTAGGCGAGCGCTTTGCCACTGAGCTACAGCCCCAGCCCCTGCTGGCATTTTGTTGAGTTTTTATGCATACATTTCTCAAAGAATATAAGTCTGTGGTTTTATTTTCTTATAGTGTCTTTGGCTTTGGTATCAGGTTAATGCTGGCTTCTTGGAATGCGTCGAGAAGGGCAACCCTTTAAATTTTTGGAAAAGTTTGGGATCCTTCATGTCAGTTTGTCTTCAACTGTTGGGAAGGACTCACTGGTGAAGTCAGCAGGTCTAGTGCTTGTCTTTGTTGCGAGACTTTTGATCACTGATTCAATCTCCTCCTAGTTCCACATCTATTTAGATTCTCCATTTCTATTTCTTCTTGGTTTAGTTGTGTACTTCTGGGTTGTGTACGTCTTTATTTCCAAGAAGAGACACGAGCTGGTGATTTAATCATGTATCAGGCACATAAATGTTATAATTCTTCTATATCCTTGCTGTAGGGAAGATTTTAGTAATACAATGTCTTTCTTTGTCTCTTTTGATTTAGAGTTGATTTGTCTGTGTTACTACAGCCGTCCTTGCCCTCGTTTGGTCACAGTTCACATGGAATATCCTTTGACGTCTTTCACTTTCCATCTATTGGCCCTGAATCTAAGTGGGACTTTGATGGAGAGTGTACAATTGGATCCTCTTTTTTGAACGTACTCTCAGTCTCTGCCTTTGGAAGCTCAATCTATTTAGGCTTAAAGTCATTGTTGATAAGGACTTCTGTGATTTGCTTTTTGTTTTCTATATTCTTTAAAGATTTTTTTGGCCCTCATTTCCTGAATTACTGTCTTATTTTGTGACTAGTTGATTTTTTTGTAGTGAAACACTTACTTTTTTCTCATTTTAATGTATATTTTAAGCTATTTTTGTGGATACCCTGGGGATTAAATTTATGATTTAAAATTATAAATTATTAAATTATAAAGCTCTAGTTTGAGTTTTTACCAACTTCAATAACAGAAGAATTCTGCTCCCTTAAAAGCTTTCACCCCTTTCAGTTGTTGATTTAAAAAACTCATCTTTATGTATTGTGTATTCAAAAATACATGCTAATAATTTTCCCAGGTGCTGTGGCACACACCTGTAATCCCAGTGGCTCAGGAGGCTGAGGAAGGAGGATCATGAGTTCAAAGCCAGCCTCAGCAAACCTGCAGCACTAAGCAACTCAGTGAGACCCTGTCTCTAAATAAAATACAAAATAGGACTGGGAATGTGTCTCAGTGCTTGAGTGCCCCTGAGTTCAATCCTGGTTACCCCCTGCCAAAAACGAAACATGTTAATAATTTCAATGCAGTAATCTCTTAAACCACACGGTGGAAAAAGTGAGCTACACACCATTGATACTAGCTTTTATCAAGATCTCAGTGAGGACAGAACTTACTCTATATTCCTCTGTGTGTGTGTGTGTGTGTACATTATGTACATAGTATTATTAATATGAACTATTTACTAATAGAAAAGGCCTGCAGGCTTGCTGCTTCTTGGACACACCCACCGTGCAGCCCTGGAGTCCCCGGGTCTTGGTGTGCTGGCCTTGGACACAAGGCCTCAGAAGTTGTGCAGCCCTAACCTGTGGGCCCTCTTCGCCCTCAGTCACTCCAGGTCCTAAAGGAGCCTGTGGTCTGGCCCGCTGACCAGAACCTGGCTGATGCCCATCCTTCATGTCCTGCTGTCTGTTCAAGAGCCAGCCTGGGATCTGGCACTACCGTGGATTCTGCAGAATGCTGACCACCTGTTCTACCGCATCCTCAGTGAGTCCTCCCGCCTGTGGTGAGGTGGGGCCTGCTTTACTCAACACCACGTGGGCTTCTCTTTCTCCACACTCTAAGGCCAGTGGTGGGAGAGGCTACTTTCCCCTGCGCATGGATGTTTGTGTTGAGGGCTCACAAACTGGAAGCTCTCAGGTCACCAACATGGTGGTGGCGCGGAGGCCTCCTGCGGAGGGCCCTTCCTGGGTGCTCAGGCACTCTCCGGGGACCTTCTCCCACCTTTCAGGCCTTCCTTCAGCAGTGTTTTGCAAGGCAGGTCTAGCGACGACGCCTTCCCTCAGCTGTTGTTGATGGGAGAATGTCTTAATTTCTTTCTCAGTTTTGAAATTCAGTTTTAAAACTAGTAATTTTTTAATCAGTTTTAAAACTAGTAAATTTCTGATGAGAAATTTACTGGTCATTTTATGGAGGATCCTGGGACATGACGAGTCTCTTCTCCTGGGCTGCTCTCAAAATTCCGGCTCTGTCTTTTGGTGGTTGATTAGCGTGTGTTCAGTGTGATCGTCCGTGTCCGTCACATGAGGAGCTGGCCAAGCTCCTGAGGTGTGTGTATGCGGGTCTTTCATCAAATTCAGGGCGTTTCAGCCTCCACCTCTTCCGATACCCTCTCGGCGCCCACTTCTCCTCTGCTGCTCCTGCTCTGTGGGTCGTTGCTGATCCACAGGCTCCTCACATTCCCACCTGTCTTCCGTCTTTCCTTCCTGGTCGGAGACTTGCTAATTCCCATGACCTACCTTCAGGTCTGCGGGTTCCTCTGCCTGCTCCAATTTGCTTTTGAATACCTTTAGTGATTTTTTTTTTTTCATTTCAGTTGTTAGACTTTTCAGTCCCAGAATTTCTTTTGATTTCTTTTTAGGATCCCATCTCTTTGCTGATGTGTCCATCTGTGAATCATTCACACTGACCTTCGTCACATTCTCCTTCAGTTCTTTGAGCATGTTTAAGGCAGTTGTTCCTGACTCTATAGCGTAGACCCCACCACATCTGTTTCAAAGTTGGCTTTCTGCTGGTTGATTGTTCCTCTGAATGAATGAGTGACACCTTTTTGTTTTTGCAGGCTTTCAGATTTTTTTCAAACTAGATATTTAAATTTAATAATGTGATAACTGAAAATCATCTTTTTTCCCTTCCTTAGGGTTTATGTGCACACACTCTCTCTATTTCTCTCTTATTTTTAATTGTCATAGGCTGTCCTTCTGCTAAGTTCAGCCTAGAGTATGAATTTAAAGTCTTTTTAGGTCTTTTCTGCACCTGTGCCTTTTCCTGGGCATAAAAGGCTACTTTTAATTCTCCCTGAAGGTGCGGCTGAATCCAAATATCCTAGTCTTCAATGTCAGGCTCTGCAATGGGGAAGAAGAGAAAACTGAGTGGGACAAACGTTCCAGCCCTAGGTCTCCTGGAGTCACTTCAGCCAGAGGGGGAGGGGAGGGGCAGCAGAGAGGGCTCCTGGCCTCTTGGCTGCTGTGACCTGTGCAGCAGTCACTGAGGACAGCACAGAGCCCAGTGGGTGGAGACAAGATGGCGAGCCCCGAGCTGCGTGCAGGCAGCTCCAAGAACACACACAGCCGCCTGCCATGGTGGAGCGGAGACTGGCCAGAGTTAAGCACAGCCTCCCGCCACCTCTCCCAGCAGAAGGGGCGAGCACCAAAGTAAGAGCACCAGTGAGGTGGGGCCAGGGGACAGGTGACGCCCGGAGCTCCCCACTCTGCCATCTTCCCAGACAGCTTCCGTCCGTCATTCTGTAATGATGGTGTCTCAGGAGGGGGAGAAAATTCTGCCTACTGACTTGACTGCTGAATCGGTTCGTGTATTTTATTCTGAGGTGTCACTACTGTCTCCTTTTCTTTAAAACTGGAGAATATGGAGATGCCTTTTTAAATCCTATACATTCAGGTCCTGCTTCTTGTTGGTACAGGTGCTGTACCACCCACCGCTTGTGTTCAAAGGGAGAATAGTTTACTCTCCCCACAAGAAGACCAGAAAACACGAATGCACGGAATATTCAATATCTTTAATTAACGGATAAAATACGTATCACAAGGTCTCATGGCAGACCCTTGTGAGTACTCTGTGCTGTCTTGGCTTCTCCTTCAACCCTTTGGTACGGGATGGCTATTTGCCTTCTAGCAGGAAGCTCTCGTGTGGACTAGTTTTATTAGCTAACTTATTCTCACTAGTAATCTATGCATTATTCTAATAGCATTCTTAAAAGTCTGTAAATGTAACCAAATCAACAACCAGATCACCCGGCACTTGAGAAAGCAAGCCGGTTCCTAAGCCTGTCCCGCGGGTCATTTTTCTAGGTTCATATTTGTGAAATACTTTCTGGCTCCACAAAAACCAACAAGACATTAGCGCACTTCAGTCACAACGTGATGGCAGCCTTGCAGTTAGACACCCTCCAGCATCTTAAAAGCAATTTTCAGCCATTTTGCTCATCCCCAAGGGGGCTTCCATTTTTGAATAAAAAAGATGGCTTAAAAATACAGCCATGGAAAAGTTAAAGAATTTTTTTTTTAATTTTATGTGGATTAAAACGGCTCAGGCTTCCCAGTTCTTCATTCCATGGTGATTGAGTGAAGAACACAAGTGAGAGGCACACATTTCGTCTCTCTGGGGTTCCCTGGTGATGCATCCTCTGAGGGTCGCCATGGGGCATCTGGTTTTGCAGAAGTCACCCCTGACCCCGTATTTGTCCTGGTCAGAGTCAGTAGTTTGCGTCTTGTGGCCTGAGCTTGTGAGACGGTCCCTGCTGCCTGTTTGCTGGGCTGTCTTCAGCGCTCACAACATGGGTGGTCCTTTTCGCTTGTCCTGGTCACCTGCTTCCAAGGGAGCAAGGTGGGCTATCTGTCCTGGCCAGCCCAAGGGCACCAGGCCCCTGCAGACCCTCCTGCCACCTGGGGAAAGTGCCAGGGCCTTCTCCCACGGCCGTTTCCTTCCTCTCTGTCCCTGAATATCTGCCTGTGGGCATCTCTAGGCCGAGGGGCCAGGGTAGGACACACACTGGCTGGGTCAGTCCTGCAAGCCAGGCAGAGGGCCAGTAACTGTTCCCGCCCGTGTGGATCTTGTTCTCACAAGTAAACTCATTTCTTCAGCAGAAAGGGCAAGCATGTAACCCACAGTCCATCGGCTGAGCATGAAGCTGGGCAGGAGGCCTAGGAACCAGGAGAACTGTGCATTTGCCTCAGAAAAGCTGAAAGGATTTCACCTGTCAGACTTTTTTACTGCGAACTGTAGATTTTACCAGATGAACCTTCATTTCTGTAATACTTTTGATTTTCCATCTGGAGGAAAGTTTTGTAAAAGTGGAAAATGATTTCTCAGTCTTGTTTTTGAATTTTTTTCCCCTTAGATTCCAATTAGTTTGCACAATCTCAGGGTCAAAGATGCTTCTAAAGAGAGATTTTGCAGCAAGTGTTTCAAGAGTATTGGTTAAAATAAATGACATAAAATCAATTTACTTTAAAAAAGTTATTCTAATCGGTCTCCTTTCATCATTTTATATTATTTACTGTGTATCCCTTAATCAAAGAGATTGTCATTTTAAAAATAGCAATCACAATTTAATAGCAATTAACACGGGAACATTTGAGTAAGTTATTTTGTTCTTATTCGTAGGTGGCTTGTCTGATTTTCTGTCTTTCTTAGTGATCAACAAGGAAACTCCACTCTGGCTGATTTTGTCCTGTAGTTGGCTGGTTGCTGGCCAGCTGGCTGACCTGCACACACCAGCCAGGGTTAGTGCCTCGGTTCTCCGTCTGCAGTCAGGGGTGCCCTGTGTGACGTCCTCCACCTCCCTGAGCATCCGCAGGTAGCACCACACGGCTTGGCGGTGCCAGGGCACTCCTGCCGCTCGCTCTGAGCACGGAGGCCTTCCCAGCATCCTAAGCCAGCTCGAGTTCCAAAACCTGTTTCCCGTGGCCCACTTTCCCGGGTTTTTCTTGTGTGAATAAATGAAGGCAAAGGCCACTGCAGCTAATTAAGATGAGGTCCTTCTCCTTTTCCCTCTGCTAATGTCCCAGGAAGATTTCTTAAAAATGCAAAATGTTCTCTGCAGCTGTTCTCCCAGCTGTTTGAAGCACACTCCTTTGAGTCTGTTAAATATTTCCTCTAAACTGCTTTCCTCTGCTCAAGTATGAACCATTCATACAGAGGAGAAAAACTTATGAATTTAATTTGATTTCTCAGAATTTTAATTTTTGCCCTCGGACATTTGATATTCTTATTGATTTAAAATCATGTGTGTGAGTGTGTGTGTGTGTGTGTGTGTGTGTGTGTATCCATGACAGTGCCCATCATGAAATAAAACTTTACCTTTGACAAATTGTTGCGTTCAGGGTAACTGAATTTGCTTTCCTCTCAGGTAAAGAAGGCCAGCCACGTTGGCCTGTTTGGGCGGCTGTGACACATTATTGAGGGCTGGGTGCTTATGAATAGCTCATGTTATGGAAGCTGGATGTCCAAGGTTGAGGCCTGATGGATCTGGCACCTGCTGGGGCCACCCAGTTCTTTAAACGGCACCTTCTGGCAATGTGCTCAGGGGGTGGAAGAGTCAGGCTGTCCGGGGCCTTTTATATAAAGGCATCAATCCCATTCATGGGGCTCCACCCTTCTGTCCTCATCACCTCCTGAAGGTCCCTCCTCCAAACATTGTCACTTTGGGGATGAGTTTTGGCAAGGAATTTCAAGGAGACACAAAGACTCAGACCACAGCACTAATTACACAAATGCTGCTAGTATAACCTGGCTAATGCTCATTCTTGCAACTTAGTCTATTTTTACTGCTGTAACAAAATACCTGAGACTAGGTAATTTATAAAAAGAAGAATTCTTGCAGTTGGGTGGCTGGAGGTGCAAGATCAGGGTGCCTGCAGATTGAGCATCTGATGAGGGCTGTTCTCCACTTCAGAGGCGGCACCTGTGGTTATGTCTTCCAGAGGACATGAGTGCTGGGTCCTCCCATGGAAGGCCAGAAGGGCAACGGGGCCCGCTAGCTCCCTCAAGCCCTTGGTAAGGTCACTATCCCGTTCTCAAGTGCTCTGCCCTGTGACTTAGCCACATCTCAGTACTGTCACGTTGAGGTTCTAACACACAAATTTTGGAAGGACCACGTTCCATTCATGGCACCCACCCCTTTCTTTCCCTTCGTTTAGTCACATCTCCTTAGGGACAAGAGCAGGAGCCAGTGAGAACTGCCCTCTCAAAAGATGCAGCTGTGAGACTGACCAGATTACGTCCCCTGTGTCGGAGCATGTAACAACAGAGCCACAGTGTGCATGATCCTCGCACCACTTAGAAAGTTGCAGCTGATCAGTTAGAAGAGGGCATAACTTCTGGCACTTAAAAAAACCCAGATAGGGAGAGACACGGAGCGGGCTGCGGCGCGGCCAGAAGCCGGGAACGCCGGGGGCGGAGAGAGTGGCCGGGGCGGCGCTGGCTGTGGAGGCCGCAGCGGAGCGAGGCGTGGCGGAGCGAGGCGCGGGAGCCCGAGGCTGAGACACACCGGAGGGAGCGGAGCGAGCGCCCCGCCATCATCCCGAAATAGCGAGAAGAGGAAGATGGCTGCGGGAAGTGAGTAAGCCGCTCCGTGCTCCGCGCCCCGCGCCGCCGCGTCTGAAAAGATGAGACAAACAGCTGTGACTCAGCACTAATCCATCCGGATGAAACAACTGATTAGCCCTTCTCATTATACGGAGGTAAATGCCTACCGAGCCTTCATAAGTAGTGGCCACAGGTTCCAAACGGGGCTTGAGAGAGACAGTAAGGACCCACCCGTTGCATTGGTCGCCCGGCAAAGGGAAACGAACTGTCGCCATTTGCAAGAGACACCATTATCGCCATTTGCAGAGAACTGACGTCACCAGACTGCGGCGGAGGAGATAACTTCATTGAAACCTGCTGCTACAGGTGTGTAATCCCCTAGCCTTCCCTCTCCACACACTGGGGAAACCTTAAGGGCCCCTCCCAGTTCTCCCGTGAGTGCTACAGCCAGCCCTAGGGAATCAGAGGTGGTGCGGGACCCGCGGCACGGGACTACCGCTCCCACCAGGGCTGACTGCTGAGGTCTCTTGCACCAGCTACGGGGGAGTGGCTACCGGAGGGCAAGTAAAATTCGCTGAGGATTCTCAGCCCCAAGCTCTACAAACTTAGGGTCTGAGGGAATGGCAAACAGGGAGAGTGTGCCTAGTCGTTCATGAAAAGAGGGCTCCCGGGAGCAGCAGACCTGGCGTGTAGCCAGTATTGTGATGAGCGGCACCCGTGAGAGGGGCCTGGCTAGAGGAAAAGTGGGAAGTGACTAGACACAAGAGGAGGCCCTAGACACTCAGGATTGGAGACTCGCCCAGTCTGGGAGGAGCTGCTGCACAGTGATTGGTTCCCGCGTATCGACAGGAGAAACTTGACCTGGTGGGCACAGCGCCACCTACTGGAAGAGAAGTTAATCAAACTCTAAGACGGCATTTATTAGGTTTTTTTTTTTTTTTTGATTTGGGTTTTTCTTTCATCTTCATTTTTATATCTCCTTGGGTTTTTTTTGTTTTTATTTTTTTTTCTTTTTTTCTTTCTTTTTCTTTTTTCTCTTCTAATTTTAATTTAATTTTTTTAATTATTATTATTATTTTTTTAAATTTTTTTCTTTTTTTAGTTCCTATTTCTTTATTCTTTTGTCTTTTCATTTTTCTTATCCCCCCTTCCTTGAATTCTACCTGCCTACTCTCATTCTCTTTAGTGACTTCTTCCCTGCCCTTCTAATACCTTTCCTCCCAAGCATCAAATAAATTTATAGGAGTAACCAGTAACTCAGCAGTCAAACAGAACAAGAAGCAACATGAGCAGCTTCAAGAAGCAAGGAAGAAAAGGAGTACAAACAATGCAGGACAGCCTAAATATTCAGGAGGACCTAGAGTCATCAGAAAAATGGTCATATAAAGACCTCAAGGAACACCTTAGACAGATGGAATGGAACCTTAAAGAGGATACAAGACAGCAAATTCAAGCAGCGAAAGAACACATTGAGAATGAATTACATAAACAGCTAAAAGAAGAAGTTAAGCATCTTTATCAGGAGATAGAGATTATAAAAAATAATCAAACAATAATTCTAGAAATGAAGGAAACGATGAACCAAATTAAAAACTCAATTGAGAGTATCACTAACAGAGTGGAGCAAGTAGAAGCCAGAATGTCAGATAATGAAGACAAAATATACCATCTTGAAAAGAGTCTAGCCAACTCAGAAAGGCTGGTAAAAAATCACGAGAAAAACGTCCAAGAGTTATGGGATAACATAAAAAAACCAAACTTATGAGTCATCGGGATAGAAGAAGGTACAGAAATTCAAACCAAGGGAATGAGAAACCTGCTGAATGAAATAATTACAGAAAACTTTCCAGAGATAAAAAAGGAAACAGATATACAAATTGAAGATGCATACAGGACACCGAGCACAGAAAATCACAGTAGACCAATGCCAAGACACATTGTTATGAAGATATCCAATATACAGAGCAAAGAGAAAATATTAAAAGCTACAAGAGAAAGGAGACAGATTACATTCAGGGGTAAACCAATAAGGTTAACAACGGATTTTTCATCACAGACACTGAAAGCAAGAAGGTCATGGAACAACATATTTCAAACACTGAAAGACAATGGATGCCAACCAAGAATTCTGTATCCAGCAAAATTAAGCTTCAGGTATGACAACGAAATAAAGATCTTTCATGATAAACAAAAGTTAAAAGAATTTGCAGCCAGAAAACCAGCATTGCAAAGCATTTTGAGCAAAACACTACACGAGGAAGAAATGAAAAACAATAACCAAAACCATCAGTGGGAAGTGCCTCAGTAAAGACAGAGGGCGAGGGGAAAGATAATCACGGAGAAACAAACTAAATTTTTTTTAAAAAAAAGGATAAACAATCAAACATGGATGGAAGTTCAAACCATATATCAATAGTAACTCTGAATGTTAATGGCTTAAACTCTCCAATAAAGCGACATAGGCTGGTATCATGGATTAAAAAAACAAATCCAACAATATGCTGCCTCCAGGAGACACATCTGATTGGAAAAGACATACACAGGCTGAAGGTGAAAGGATGGGAAAAAATATACCATGCACACAGTTCTCGTAAGCAAGCAGGGGTGGCCATCCTCATATCGAATAAAATCGACTTCAAGACTAAGTTAATCAAAAGGGATAAAGAAGGTCATTATATACTGTTAAAAGGAACCATTCACCAACAAGACATAACAATTATCAATATTTATGCACCAAATAATGGTGCTGCGACATTCATAAAACAAATTCTCCTCAAGTTCAAGAATCAAATAGACCACAACACAATAATTATGGGAGACTTCAACACACCTCTCTCACCATTGGACAGATCCTCCAAACAAAAGTTGAATAAAGAAACTATAGAACTCAATATCACAATCAATAACCTAGACTTAACTGACATATATAGAATATATCAACCATCATCAAATGGATATACTTTTTTCTCAGCAGCACATGGATCCTTCTCAAAAATAGACCATATATTATGCCATAGGGCAACCCTCAGTAAATATAAAGGGGTGGAGATAATACCATGCATTTTATCTGATCATAATGGAATGAAACTGGAAATCAATGATAATAGAAGGAAGGAAAAATCCTACATCACATGGAAAATGAACAATATGTTACTGAATGATCAATGGGTTACAGAAGACATAAAGGAGGAAATCAAAAAATTCTTAGAGATAAATGAAAATACAGACACAACATATCGGAATCTATGGGACACAATGAAAGCAGTTTTAAGAGGAAAATTCATCGCCTGGTGGTCATTCCTCAAAAAAAGAAAAAACCAACAAATAAATGAGCTCACACTTCATCTCAAAGCCCTAGAAAAGGAAGAGCAAAACAACAGCAAATGTAGCAGAAGACTAGAAATAATTAAAATCAGAGCGGAAATCAATGAAATTGAAACAAAAGAAACTATTGAAAAAATTAACAAAACTAAAAGTTGGTTCTTCGAAAAAATAAATAAGATTGACAGACCTTTAGCCATGCTAACGAAGAGAAGAAGAGAAAGAAATCAAATTACTAACATACGGGATGAAAAAGGCAATATCACAACAGATGCTACAGAAATACAGAAGACGATTAGAAATTATTTTGAAAACCTATATTCCAACAAAATAGAAGATAGTGAAGACATCGATAAATTTCTTAAGGCATATGATTTGCCCAGACTGAGTCAGGAGGATACACACAATTTGAACAGACCAATATCAATGGATGAAATTGAAGAAGCCATCAAAAGACTACCAACCAAGAAAAGCCCAGGACCGGATGGGTATACAGCGGAGTTTTACAAAACCTTTAAAGAAGAATTAATACCAATACTTTTCAAGTTATTTCAGGAAATAGAAAAAGAGGGAGCTCTTCCAAATTCATTCTATGAGGCCAACATCACCCTGATTCCGAAACCAGACAAAGACACCTCAAAGAAAGAAAACTACAGACCAATATCTCTAATGAACCTAGATGCAAAAATTCTCAATAAAATTCTGGCGAATCGAATACAAAAACACATCAAAAAAATTGTGCACCATGATCAAGTAGGATTCATCCCTGGGATGCAAGGATGGTTCAACATATGGAAATCAATAAATGTTATTCACCACATCAATAGACTTAAAGATAAGAACCATATGATCATCTTGATAGATGCAGAGAAAGCATTTGACAAAGTACAGCATCCCTTTATGTTCAAAACTCTAGAAAAATTAGGGATAACAGGAACTTACCTTGACATTGTAAAAGCTATCTATGCTAAGCCTCAGGCTAGCATCATTCTGAATGGACAAAAGTTGAAGGCATTCCCTCTAAAATCCGGAACAAGACAGGGATGCCCTCTATCTCCACTTCTATTCAATATAGTTCTCGAAACACTGGCCAGAGCAATTAGACAGACGAAAGAAATTAAAGGCATAAAAATTGGAAAAGAAGAACTTAATTTATCACTATTTGCAGATGACATGATTCTATACCTAGAAGACCCAAAAGGGTCTACAAAGAAACTACTAGAACTAATAAATGAATTCAGCAAAGTGGCAGGATATAAAATCAACACGCATAAATCAAAGGCATTTCTGTATATCAGCGACAAAACTTCTGAAACGGAAATGAGGAAAAACACTCCATTCACAATATCCTCAAAAAAAATAAAATACTTGGGAATCAACCTAACAAAAGAGGTGAAAGATTTATACAAGGAAAACTACAGAACCCTAAAGAGAGAAGTAGATGAAGATCTTAGAAGATGGAAAAATATACCCTGTTCATGGATAGGCAGAACTAACATCATCAAAATGGTGATATTACCAAAAGTTCTCTATAGGTTTAATGCAATGCCAATCAAAATCCCAATGGCATTTCTTGTAGAAATTGATAAAGCAATCATGAAATTCATATGGAAAAATAAAAGACCCAGAATAGCAAAAGCAATTCTAAACAGGAAGTGTGAATCTGGTGGTATAGCGATACCAGAATTCAAACTATATTACAGAGCAATAGTGACAAAAACAGCATGGTACTGGTACCAAAACAGGCAGGTGGACCAATGGTACAGAATAGAGGACACAGTAACCAATCCACAAAGTTACAACTATCTTATATTTGATAAAGGGGCTAAAAGCATGCAATGGAAGAAGGATAGCATCTTCAACAAATGGTGTTGGAAAAACTGGAAATCCATATGCAACAAAATGAAACTGAATCCCTTTCTCTTGCCATGCACAAAAGTTAACTCAAAATGGATCAAGGAGCTTGATATCAAACCAGAGACTCTGCGTCTGATAGAAGAAAAAGTTGGCTCCGATCTACAGATTGTGGGGTCGGGCTCCAAATTCCTTAATAGGACACCCATAGCACAAGAGTTAACAACAAGAATCAACAAATGGGACTTAATTAAACTTAAAAGTTTTTTCTCAGCAAGAGAAACAATAAGAGAGGTAAATAGGGAGCCTACATCCTGGGAACAAATTTTTACTCCTCACACTTCAGATAGAGCCCTAATATCCAGAGTATACAAAGAACTCAAAAAATTAGACAATAAGATAACAAATAACCCAATCAACAAATGGGCCAAGGACCTGAACAGACACTTCTCAGAGGAGGATATACAATCAATCAACAAGTACATGAAAAAATGCTCACCATCTCTAGCAGTCAGAGAAATGCAAATCAAAACCACCCTAAGATACCATCTCACTCCAGTAAGATTGGCAGCCACTATGAAGTCAAACAACATCAAGTGCTGGCGAGGATGTGGAGAAAAGGGTACACTTGTACATTGCTGGTGGGACTGCAAATTGGTGCGGCCCATTTGGAAAGCAGTTTGGAGATTCCTGGGAATGCTGGGAATGGAACCACCATTTGACCCTGCTATTGCCCTTCTCGGACTATTCCCTGAAGACCTTAAAAGAGCATGCTACAGGGATACTGCCACATCGATGTTCATAGCAGCACAATTCACAATAGCTAGACTGTGGAACCAACCCAGATGCCCCTCAATAGATGAATGGATAAAAAAAAATGTGGCATCTATACACAATGGAGTACTATGCAGCAATAAAAAATGACAAAATCATAGAATTTGCAGGGAAATGGACGGCACTAGAGCAGATTATGCTTAGTGAAGCTAGCCAATCCCTAAAAAACAAATGCCAAATGTCTTATTTGATATAATGAGAGCAACTATGAACAGAGCAGGGAGGAAGAGCAGGAAGAAAAGAGTAACATTAATCAGTGACATGAGATGGGAGGGAAAGGGAGAGAAGAGGAAAATTGCATGGAAATGAAGGGAGACCCTCATAGCTATACAAAATTACATATAAGAGGTTGTGAGGGGAATGGGAAAATAAACAAGGAGAGAAATGAATTACAGTAGATGGGGTAGAGAGAGAAGATGGGAGGGGAGGGGAGGGGGGATAGTAGGGGATAGGAAAGGTAGCAGAATACAACAATTACTAATAGGGCATTATGTAAAATTGTGGATGTGTAACCGACGTGATTCTGCAATCTGCATTTGGGGTAAAATTGGGGGTTCATAACCCACTTCAATCTAATGTATGAAGTATGATATGTCAAGAGCTTTGTAATGTTGTGAACAACCAATAAAAAAAAATATTGTTAAAAAAAACCCAGATATTTCAAAATAAAACTCTCGTGTCTTTCTCTAGTGTTTCTGGTGGAATCTGATTACCATGGTGACCTGACAACCTGCCGCTTGTCACCCTTTAAAAATACATGAAAATTCTTTTTTTATGAGCATGCAAAACGTTTGGTAACTCCTTTTTTCCTTCATCTCAGATTCCCACTCTGTTTACCCTTTAGAGTATTGTGCCAATGTGACAGATGTATTTTTTCTTGAAGGTATTTTATTCATCACCTTTATTTCTTACAGTAAACCCTGTTTATAAACTGAAATCAATTTTGAATATGGTTTTCTGTAGCCATAGGTACTGTTTCTTTGAATTATCATCATGATGATTAATACTATATCATCAGTGAAAGTTGAAACAAGTTTTTTAATTGATTAAATTAAATATAAAAGGTAAAATTTGCCAGGTATTTGACCTATGTGCTGACGCGAGGGCCCTCCCCAGGCTGTGTCTGTGGGTGCCCCCCAGCAGGAAGCCCCCAGCACCAGTGTCATCTTGCTTGTGACCTGAAGCAAGTTGTCTAGGAAACATGAAAGGGAGTGAAAAAGGAATGGAAAAGGATTGGCTGTGATAATGTCACTTGGTTGTTTAAACTCCTTCTAGTTGGATACCAAGAAATAATTTGAGATTGTTGTAATTTTTTTCTTTTTCTTATTTATTTAAAAATATTTTGTTTTTGATTAATAGATTTTTTTTTATTGTAATGGGCATTGAACCAGGACCCCAGGCATGCTGGCCAAGTGCTCTACCACTGAGCCTCACCCGGCCTTTCTTTCTGTTCTAAATTGCTCTTATCGGTGCATCATGGTTACACACAACAGTTGGGTCCATCTTGACAAAGTCACACATGCATGGAATTCATCTGCCCCATTTCAGTCTCCAGGGCCCCGCCGTTTCTCCCTCCCGCCCCCTTCCCCTCCCCTGCTATGCCATCTTCCTTTATTAATTTATTGGTTTTTTATTGGTGCTTTCCAGACTCACACGAGGGTGGGCTTCACCCCTCTGTCTGCCATTTTGTCAGATTCCTTCTGCACTCCCCCGGGTCCTGTGCCCCGCCTTCCCTCGGAGCCCCCTTCACTCTGCTCATCTCCCCTGTTTTGTGAGATCTGCACCCACCCACTTTTCTCCCTCGCGGGAGAAGACGTCCCAGCCTTGGCTTTCCAGCCTGGCTGGCCACTTTAAATGACGATCTCCAGCTGCAGCCATCACCAGGGGTGCCACAATTCCAGTCCTCTCTAGGGCTGGGTGGACTCCATCCTGCACCCACACCACGTTTTCTTAACCCATTTGCCTGTTGACGGCCTCCAGCTGGTGCCATAGCTTGGCTCCTGTGGACCGTGTCACTGCAGTCTGCTGATCTGAGTTCTTTTGGATAAAGACCAGTGAGTGGGGCAGTGGGTTGGTAGGATGAGTCTTTGGGTAAACTTTCAGAAGTTATTGGGACAAAGAATTTGTATATTTTTACATAAGCATGCTTATTTTCACCTTGCCTTATGTAAAATAGTATTTTAGGTTATTTTAAGAAGAGCACATGAATTCTTGGTTCGAGTTTTCAGCACCGCCCGAGAGGCCCCATTTTCGTGAATCAGCACTCCCAGTTGGACCCTTTACTCTCGCTGGGTGAAACCCTTTGACCAGGTCTCAGGCGGCTTCTCCTTTCTGCCCTCTAGTGGTCACACTGGGAAGTAGCGATTAACTGGTAAAAACAACAGAAATTAAGCACAAAGGGCAGGAACCAAACTACCCCTGACTGATAAACTGCCCCCAAGCCCGCAGGGTGTGATTCATTTCTTTCTTTCTCTAGCCATGTGGATGATGGTTCCTAGCACTTCCCCCTTCCACTGACACGGAGCCTACCGTCTTCTTAAAGCAATAGCCTTGGCATGTTCGTTTCTGTCCCGGTGACGGAGCGCTGTCGGAAGTGGACGGGAAGAAGGAGGCCCTGGACTCTCCTGCCGCTGTCCCCACACTTGGCTTTGTTGGTTCCGTGTTTTCCATGGTCATCATTCTTAAGTGATTTGTCTTTTCTACTTCAATAATCAGTTGGATCATGTGCTTGCAGCCAACTACTGTCACTCCCATCCACTGCTTAACTGGTTGCTTTCTGTCCACTAATGTCATTGTGTGAATTCTCCTTCCTTTAGTTCTGTGCTGCGACCTGGGGCTTATTGCACAAATGCATTTTTTAAAGTCATTTGGGGACAAGTGCCTGGGCATACACAGGTGCCGCACACCTGCTGCTAAAGGCTGAATGACACTTACTAGGTGTGTTGTCTTTCCCTCTCCAGTTTAGGGCTTGGGAAGTCAGCCTGAGGCCGGCCTGCTGTGGCCGTCAATTCCCTCTCCAGCTTAGGGCTTGGGAAGTCAGCCTGAGGCCGGCCTGCTGTGGCCGTCTGTGGGCGCTCTGCCCTGCTCTGGGTGGGGAACCTTACAAACACCCTTGTTCTTCCAGAAAGCGGCCCTGATGATGCAAAGATGTTGCTCCTTAGGGACTGTCCAGGAGGTGGTTGTGCCAGACTTCAGTGCCGCCTGTCCCCGACCTGAGCAGCTGCCCCTAGCCACACCCAGAGAGGCCTCTCTGGAGGTCCAGGGAGGCCGGTGTTCTGGGTCAAGGAGACTCCAGCCTCCTCCCCCGGTGCTCAGGTTCCCTGACGGTGCTGGCCTACGTCCATCTGCCCTCTGCAGCCTGTCCCTCTGGCCCTGTCTCTTCCCTCCTGGGCCTGGGAGGCTGCCCCCTGGGACCACACCACCAGCCTGCATGGGAGGCCTGGCCTTGGGGGCAGCAGGCTGGCCATCCTCACTCTTCCCTGCGTGTTTCTGGGGCAGTTCCTTGCCTCGGCTGGGGCTGGCACAATGGCTCCGCCCGCTGTGCCTGGGGCCTGGCAGGCCTCTGTCCTAACCGGGTCCCTGGGGCGTCCACACCCAGCTCCTCCTCAGGAGCATGCAGATTCCCAGAGTAGTCCCCTGCGGGGCATCCCCAGCACACCCATCCCCGCACGTCTCTGCAGGAGAACCCGGCCTCCACCTGTGCTCTCGAATGCTCTCATGTCTGCGGCTCTCAGCGCCCTCCTAGCTCCTGGGGAGGGTGAGGACAGGCCAACAGAGACATTAGTCATGAAGGGTGCTTCTCATTTCAGAATGTGCACAGGGTCACATTCTCTAAGGAGGCAGAGCCAAGAGGAAGTGCCCAGAGACAAACAGATGGACAGAGATTTCTGCACGCGTGCGTACCTTTCTATCTGTGGACAGAGTCGCTTATGTTAAGGAATTGTCCTTGGGGATGGGCTGGCAAATCTGAAACCCGCTGGGCAGAGGAGCAGGTGGAGTGTTCCAGTGGTGTTCAAGTCCAGAGGCCACCTGGTGGCAGGGCTCCCTCCTCATAGAGGGATGGGTCTTTTCTCCCAAGGCCTGTCAACTGCTTACCCAAGGCCCACCACTCCATGCAGGGCAGCTGGCTTTGCCCAGACCACTGAGTGAGGTGTTGGTCACATCCAAGAAACACCTCACGGCAACAGCCAACAGCTGGGCCCCAGGGAGTCCAGTGGGCTGAGAGTGAGCTGACCCGATCCTTCGCTGCCTTGTCTCTTCCCCTGGGCAGGAGAAGAAGCGTCTGCAGAGTAAATTCTCTAGTAAAGTCCACGGCATGTTCTCAGACGGCGTCCCTGCTGCCCGCTCCCAGCCTGCCTTCCTGGTTTATGCTTGCTGAGATAACTGGGCCTGGGAGGCGGCTCCCAGCTCAGGGGTGTCCAGCTCTGCCCTGGCCCTCGATCCTCCCAGCTCACCCACAGCTTCAGGCTTGGAGCAGGCTGTGCCCAGGGGATTCAGGAAGGCCAGCCTGGCTGTCCAGGCCTTGGAATCAGTGGCTCTCACCTTGGCCACCTCACAGTGTCTGGGTGTCCACCCTGAACTAGGGCACAGCTACACCTGGTGTGGCAGCCTGGGTGTGGCTCTGGCTCTCACCTGGGGTGTGTCCCCAGCCCTCAGTCCTCACCAGCTGCTGGGACCTTGGGGACCTGGGGTCTTGCTTCTGAAAGCTCAGTTGGCTCTTGCCCAGGGGTGACTGTCCTGCCCCTGGGGACATTTGGCCATGTCTGGAGACACTTGAGTGCTCGTAACTGGACTGTGGGTCAGGGAGGCAGGTTTGGGTGTCCAGTGGGTCAGGGCGGGGATGCTGCTAAGCATCAGCAGTGCCCAGCCCAGTCCCACAACAAAGGGCTACCACCAAGTGCCAGTAGCAGGGAGTCAGGTCACAGCCTGGTCCAAGGAAGAGCTGCCCGCTGGGCTCTGAACCACCTGCTCCCCAGCCCCAGCTGAGCTCCTGCTGAGTCTCCCAGATGCCGTCTCCACACCAGGGCGGCTCTGTCCTTGGAAAGTTCTCGGGCTGCTTGGCCTCTGCCTAAGTTGAACCTGTTTACGGGGCCAACAGTCCTGTGCCAGCCTCTGGGACCCACAGCGTTTGCCTGGGAAGGGGTTACGTAATAGGAACGTCACCAATAGGCCTCTCTAAAGTGACGACCTTCATAAGATGAGGTGCAGAGAAAGGGCCCCAGAGGTTCCATCTTTCAGCTGGAGGAGTGGTCTCTTGGTGGAGGCCAGCGTCCCTGTTCCCAAGGCTAGTCGGAGGGCTAGAGAGGAGCTCCAGGTTCTAGCAGGATTCTGTGACAGCTAGTTAACAGGCTCTTTGTGGTAGAAAGTCACAAAATGAGTGGAGGGCTGGGTTCGCATTAGCCGGGCTCTGAGGTCGCCCTGGATGGTTTTAAAGGGCTTGCTGGGGGCTCTGCCTAGGTGCTGAGAGGCGCAGACATCAGGCCTGTAGGGTTAGGATGTGAGGTGTCCCCAAAGCCCACGTGGGAGAAAATGCCAGAAGGTTCCGAGGAGAAAGACTGGGCTGTGAGGGCCTTAACCCAATCGGTGAATCAGTCACCAGATGGGACTGAGTGGTGACTGGCGGCAGGTGGGTGTGGCTGGAGGAGTGGGCACTGGGCACGTGGCCTTGGGGACGTATTTGTGTCTGGAGAGCGGAGTCTCTCTCTGCTCCTGATCACTGTGTGAGCCGCTTCCCTCCGCCACACTCC
Organism: Spermophilus citellus; assembly: GCF_964194105.1. NCBI lineage: Eukaryota > Metazoa > Chordata > Mammalia > Rodentia > Sciuridae > Spermophilus > Spermophilus citellus. The sequence goes on along the minus strand of NC_138186.1, from coordinate 172,370,572 downwards.
TCCACAGCGTTGTTCAGCCTCACCTGGAGCCCCAGGAGCAGGGTCTGCTGTTTACCGACCAAGACCCCTGAATCTGGGAGCCCTCCTCAACTTCCCCCACCATTGTGCTGGCGGGTCTCTCAGTCACAGCAGGGAGAAAGCTGACTGAGACAGGTCCCCATCTGCACACCCGCCCCGGCTGATGGCAAAGCCACATGGGGACACTCTTCCTGCCTGGTCCCCCTTTAAGTTCAGTATAAAGATAAAGGCTACAGCTGGCATGTTAGGTGCCCATAAAATAACCCCTAGAGACGCGGGGTCTGGGATTCTTCGAGGCCAGCTCCTCCCGTAGCTTAAACCCTCAGTGGGTGTTGAACCTGGCTCTGGCTGTGTTGGGTGGGCTCAGGATGGGGTCTTTGGCTTCCGTGGTGGGCTAGTTTGCCAGGGCTTCAGACTGGGCTGATCACAGGCTAGACAGCACTGACCCTTGGCCCAGGAGGCTGGACATTACAGACCAAGGTGTGGTGGGGCTGGATCCATCAGGGGGTCTCCTTCCTCTTCTCATTAGGACTCAGTTGTTGGAACCCAGCCCACCCCAATGACCTCACCAACATGGCCCCTCTTTCTAGACCCCATCTCCAGGACAGTGACGTTGGGGTACTGGCAGCTCGGGCTTGGGCGTATGACTTTTGTAGGATACAATTCGACCTGAGAGCGTCTCTGTCTGTAATGACAGGTGCATTTTAAATTCCCTCTGGATGGATCCTGACTGCGCCCTTTGAGGCACACCTCTTTTCTTCTGTGGCTTGGTTGTACACTGGGCAAGTGTGCCCCTTCTAGGCCACGCCCCAGCCCCAAACTTACTCTGAAACAGCTCTGTTCAGTTTTGAGGTCTCTTTGTGCTGACCCCGCCATTCAGCCCATTCACCTGAGAGCTAGGTGGGTATGAAAAAGGCCAGTTGATCCTTCCGTTCTCCTTCCAAGGAGCAGCGAGGCTCTTTCTGCTTCTGATCTTGCCAGCAGTGCCGAGCCACTCCCCCAGGAGGGTACACACACGAGGGTCACTCTCTCTGGTCCTGAGGCTTAAAGGAAGCCGATGGGCCATGAGCGGCACGTTCTCAGGTTTGCTTGCTGTCAGCAAATTGCTCTCCGGGCTGGCTGACCTCCTGTGTGTCACCCATCAACCTGTGACCACATGCCAGTGTCTCCCCAGCCTCCTGACACTGTGCTCTGCTTGCAGGGAAGCGTTGCCTCGGGCGGGTATGAAATGCACGTACTCGAGCAGGAGTGACCACCATAGCTCCGATCCTCCTCCTCAGGTTGTGGGGGTTCTGGCTGATGGCATTTGCGATTAGGTGGTGACCGTGCCTGTGTCTGCACCAAGGGCTGCCTTCCTGTCGACTTGTGTATTTGTTCCGTGGTGCCGGGGATGAAACCCAGGGCCCCAGCTTGCTAGGCCCGTGCTCCACCACGGGCTGCACCCCGGTCCCGTCGTACTTTAGGATGGTTAACATTATATTAGGTGAAATTCATCTTAATAAAAAACATTGCAAACAAAACCCTAAATCTGAAGGTCACAGAAACAGAAAATGTCCCCAGGGCAGCCCCTCTCTGCCCTCCCCTTCCTTGGCCCTCTAGGCCCACCCTTCTCACAGCTCAGCTATTCGGCCAGCTTCCCTATTGGGTTAGGGGCTCTCAGGTCCTCTGACTGCTGGAGTGGGGCCTCCCGCCTTGTTGTTGGGGACCAGAGGGGGGGAGGGGCCGAGCAGGGCTGCTCTCTGGGAAGGCCCCCGTTCCTGGCTCCCCTCTGCTGGCTGTGTGCAGGGGTCACTCATGCCCTCACCCCAAACAGCCAGCCAGGCTGCACGGCTTCTGCTGTCCCTTCTGGCCCTCACCTTCCAGGTCCCAGGCTGCTGCCCTGGCCATCTGTCCCCTCTGGGGAACACTCTCTGTCCTCGTTTGCCCCCACACTGTAGCTGTCTCCCACCCCAAGCTCTAGCATGAAGTCCCAGAGTGCAGGCTGTCCCCTGCTCGTCACCAGGTGTCATCTAGAAACGACTCTCGGCTGGACCCCGAGGCCTGCAGATGTCTGCAGAGAGGTCATTCCTTGGTTGATGCCACAGCGTCAAGCTTGTGGCCCTTCAAGTCAATTCCAAACGCAGCTGGCAGGGTCGCGGCAGGGTCGCGGCAAGCCCCGGTGGCCGGGGGAGAGGAAGGGGCCTGAGGCAGGGGTCGAGGAGACGGCACCGGCTTTCCTCCTCCACGTCACCGCTGTCCAGTGCACACAGGTGTGCCCTGGAGACCAAAGGCCTGCCTTGTGGGTAGTAACCAGCTTCCAGTTCCCTTGGCCACCCCTGCAGGGTCCCTCACTGCGTCCTCTGCTGACACCTCGTGGCGAACATGAGAAAGAGGCATTTGGGTGCTTAGAAACTGAAGGCTGATGGTGGACCTGGGAGTGAGGTCCTGGAGATCCAGGGAAGAGGTGCAGTTTTCAGGGGAGGGGCCCAAAGAATCAATCCGACCCCCAAGTCTGGGTAAACCCAGCAGTTTAAGCTCATCATCTGGGTAATTCTAAATGATTTCAAAAGAACAGAAACTTAAAATTAATTTCATGGCCCAATTATTTGTAAGAACTAGAACTTTGATGCTGCTGAGCACGGGCCCAGGCCACTCGGCCCTGTGTACCACCTCTACTGCTCTGCCGTGCCCCTGTCCTCACAGGCCTGACCTGGGAGTCAGGCGTGATGGCAGCGCAGACCCTCTCCAACCACTCGTCCACATGAGGAGCCCGAGGAGAGCACAGGCAGGAAGCACCTGGCCAGTCTCCCAAAGAAGGGCCGGAGGGTAGAGCACTGGCCTCGCAGCCTTGAGGCCTGGGCTCAATTCAAAGAGGGCCGGGGGCCTGGGAGGGCCTGCTGCTGTGACTTGGAAGCCCCTCGCCCATCCCACACTGCTGGGGCCCCCTCGTTCCTGCCCATTCCTTGCTCCAACACCTGGATACAGGCTCTGTCTCACCTCAACCCTGCAAACGAGGACATGGAGCCTGGGTGGTTGAGTGGTTTGCAGAGCTCTGGTGCCTGGTGGGCAGCTGGGGGCTGAGTGCCTCATCCCTGGCAGTGTGTCTCGGGCAGGTTCACCAGCGTGGTGCTCCAGAGTGGGCGTGAAGTGGCGGGCCACGCCTTCCTGAGCACCAGCTGACACGCTGTGCACCTCCCTTGGTAAGAACAGCAACGCCGGGCCACCAGCCACCACCACCAAGCGTCAGGTGTGGCGCTTGCCTAGACCCAGGTACCCATTCCACCTGAGTCGATTCCAGCAGCAGCTGGCCAGTGGCCGTCCAGATGTGCAGTAGGAGGAAGGGCCACCGTCTCCAGGGTCCTCCGTCATCTAGCAAGCAGGGATGCCAGACAGAGTGAGGGAGCCGGCCCCTTCTGCACTGTGAACTGCCTGGTCAGAGCACCAAAGGCAACAGTAAAGGACCTGGGAAAAGTGGGGTCGGCTCAGTCATCCAGACCAGAGTCCAAAGCTGCTCGGCTTGGCTTCCACATTGCAGGACATGACCCACTTCCATGTTTTGTTTCCAAAATGGCTGCTGATCATTTGTCTAGAAATTTCTGACACACCAGAATGTTTGCTGGGCTGTCTTCTTGTCCTTCCCCCACAAGTCCCGTGAGTTGACAAGTCTCTTCTTCATGCCTGGAGTACAGTCATTTGTACGAGAAGTCCCGTGTCACCTCACCAACCGCAACGACATAAAGCCACACTAGACGGATTCTGACGTTCTCCAGCTTGTGGGCCTGTGACGGTGTGAGCAGGGAAGAGGGACCGACTGGGCTGTGTCAGGAGTTGGGGTTTCCTGCAGGGCTCTGACCCCCGCTGAAGGAAGATCCACAGGGTGTCATTTGGACCCTCTTCTGCCAGCCCGCCTGCCCTACAGAGGCTCCCAGGAGGAGGGATCTGGGAGGGACTTCCTCTCCACTCATGCCCTGAGGCTAGAGAAGCAGGCATTTTGCTGTCCCAGTCCCCCACCCTGGGCCTGGCCCTGTGGGAAGCACACCAGCTTCCCAGGAAGGGCCAGGCTGGAGGCTGGAGGTGGGGACTGCTTCACCCTGACTCCCGGTGTGATCCCATCATCCGCAGTGTTGACCCAGGTGGGGCCCTGGAGACCAGAAGGGGAAGGGAGCCGCTCCACATGAGAGACTTGGCTGCCTGTCTTCTGGGGCACCGAGCTGAGTGCTCCCCGTTTGCCCAGCCCAGTGGGTTCCCCAAGGCCCCCGCAGACAGGCTGGTGGTCGGCCGTGGTTGGGAGGTGGCGGGAGAGTGCAGCATCTGTGCCGCTGGGGTCCCTGTCGCGTGCTCTTTGCGTGCGTTGGGACGGCCCCGACTTCTGCGTTGGGTCCCAGCAACGTCGTGTAGTCACAGAAACCAACTCGCACTGACGTGAGCAGGTGGCACATGCCATTGAGAAAGGCGGTTCCCAAGGGTCCGCTTCTCCCCACACTGTATGGCTTCTCCCTCACGCAGGGGTGTCCGAGGTGCAGGCTGCACACAGCGGCTCTTAGGCCACGGGCACAGGCTGCCGGCCCCCGGAACCCTGGATGGCCCTTGCTGGCCTGGGGTTTCGTGTCCACCTCAGGCAGGCAGGAGCCGGGGACACGACTGGCGCAGATGGCGCGCCTGCCAGAGGGGCATCTGGACTAGAGCAGTTAGTGTCCCACAGAAGAAAGGGAGGGGTCTCCAGGAAGGAGAAAGGCGGCTGGCGAGCCCCGTGTGGCTCCTGGGGCCCACCCAGCACCTCGCAGGTGCACCACGGGAAACCAGCAGCAGAAACTGAGCTGCAGAGCTTGGTAGGCGTCACCCAGAGAGGGGACACAGAAGACAAACATGCCCGGCAGTGACTCAACCTGGGGGTCAGGTATACAGCTGGAAAGCACCCCGTGCTGGTGGTCTAGATTTGTCCCCAGGGCGTCCATTGGTCTGGGCTGGGAACTTGTCAGCTTCCAGATGGTTCCAGTGTGCTCCCAAGATGAGAGCTAGTGGCCAAGGGCCTAGACCTGGGTGTGGAGACATGGAGGACGTGCTGATAAAGCGTCTGCGTGTCAGCTGTGTGGGAAGACTGAGGGGCTGAGGCTGAGGACAGTTACAGCCAGGCTCGGGCCTCTCGTGGTGGATTCCTGAGCTCCTTCTCTAACAGCACATTTTTGGGGGCACACCCCAAAGTTCCTGGTGTTGGTGACCACCCAGGGCAGCCTGAGGCAGCAGAGGTGTGTCAAGTCCCCTGGTCCTCTGGCTTCGTTCAGAACCCGCTCTCAGACATTGGAGCCCCAGCCCTCAGCAGGGAGTACAGGACGTGGACTTGAGCTCTGGGTTGTTCTACGACTCTGGCTGTTGGCGACCGTGAGCTGGAGCCGAGGGCTAGCGCGCAGGGAGAGGCCCTGCACCCAGGGCAGGTGAGGACATCTCCAGATCACCTCACGTCATTCTAGCCAGAGAGGCTCAGAGGAGAGAGGTGTGGGGGATGTGCCCCGGGCGTGGGACTGTGACTGAGACTGGGGTCCTCCCTAGGCCTGTGCTAGCATACAACAGGTTGAATTTACCCTCAAAGTCACTAGAGAATCATCCTGGATGCCACAGGAGTGTGGAAGTGACCTTAAAGTCCTCCCTGCTCTGCGGTGACAATGCAGGTGGCCGAGTGCTTGCTGCCCCCCAGATCAGACAGCATCTTTTTCAGTTGAGTTTGAGGTCGGTGATGGGGACATCGTCACTTCCTCCGGTGGTTTTAAAAAGTTGCACAAGCGCTGCGAGTTCCCCTCTGTACCAGGTCTCTCTCTTGAGAGCTTCCCCACACTGGACAAGGACCCCAGTCACTCAAAGGCATGTGGAGACTCATGTTCAGATACAAGAAGGCGGCACGCAAGGTCGGTACCGGCGCACTGCTGCTACGGGGAAGCCACGTGCCGCAGACACTCCCGAGACTCACGGGTGCTTTCTCCTCCTTCTGCTTTTCCAGGGCAAAGGTGATGGGACCTCGGCAGAGACGCAGCCAGCCGCGGCCACAGAGGTGAGCAGTGTTCACGCGTGTCTCCCTCCAGGTGGTGAGAGCCCTCCCTGAGGAACGCTTCCGTGAGGTCTTTCTCAATCCCCTGGCTGCTTCAGACTGCCTAGAGTCCAGCCAGAGTAGCCATGGGCCACTTCTGGCAAAGTGGGATTCTGCATGGTCCCCCCTGGACACTCGGCGCTCGGGGGCAGCCCAAGGGCAGGCGTGGTCCTGTGCACCGCAGGGTCTGCTGTGGACCCATGGGACTCTCGTAACTGCCAGGCCTGGCCTGGGAGTCGTATTTGGAGTCTGTGGCCCACTGGGGTGACCTTTGAGTGGTCTCATGTGCAATATTCCTTTAAGACCCCCATCTCGCAGCCAGGCGCCACGGCACAGGCCCGTGATCCCAGTGACTCAAGAAGCTGAGGTGGGAGGATCACAGGTTGGAGACCAACCTGGGCAACTTAGAGAGACCTTGTCTCAAAATAAAATTGAAAAGGCTGTCGGTGTAGCTTGACGGTAGAGCACCCACATTTCAATCTCCAGTACAAAAACAAAAACAACGCAAAATCGTCTGCCCTGTGCCCTCCCAGCAAGCTGCCATCAGGTGGGCGGCCCCGGCAAGCTGGCCCACCGGCTCAGACCTGGTGCTGGGGTGGACAAGGTTCTCAGCAGGAGCTTTTTAGGCCCAACGTGGATTTTTTAGATCAGGATGGATTTCTGCCATGTTTTGATCAGCTCTCTGGTTTCTGCTTTTAGTTTTTATTTTTTTCACCGTGACCCAGGGCCTTGCATGTACTGGGCACGCGCTCTTCCCTCAGCTACCCACACCCAACCTTCAGGTTTTAATCGTCCCGTCCCAAGTACGAAAGCTCTAAGGCAGTGCTATGTTTGTTCCTAACCGTCTGGCCCCATAATCAAGAGGGCCAGGAGGCCGCGTGGCCCGTACCCTGCGCTCAGGCGGGGGGACTCTGCTGGCTCGTCGGTCTCCGCTAACGCCCTGAGCGCCCTGCTTTGCTGTCATGGTTGACATCCTTTTTGAAATAAAAGGCCTCTGAGAGGAGCAAAAGTCCACCCAAGGGCACCTCTACCTGCAAGGGGGCTGCCTGGCCATGGGTTCTCCTCCACTCTGCAGGGAAGGAGGGTGGCCAAGGCAGGCCTGGTGGACCGACGCAGACAAACCTGGGGGACAGTCCTACAGTGCGGTTGCTGAACTAGAAGCCAGGGCCTCGGGCTCTGCAGACATGCCCAGCACCTGTTGGGGTCTGAACGTGTTTCTACTAACGACCTAACACCGACCGGCTAAATGTCTTGATGTCATCACCACGCAGGACTGGGCGTCCTCACCAGCCGTGAAATCTGAGCCAGCAGTAGCACGGTGGTGACAGCAGATGCCTGGCTGTGTACACGTTCAAGGTGGTTCTAGGTATCTTTATCTAAGGGGCTAGCAAATGCCTGGATGCTAGGCTGAGCGGCATCCTAATGTAAATGAAGTCAGAAGAGAAGGTGCGTCGTGGTGGGAGAAACGGAACAAGTACGCTCCTACGCTCTTCTTCATGACTTCCAGTCACTTTTCAGAATAGCTTTCCAGTTCACGACTTGTTCAGGAAAGAAATAGCTGCTTAAGCTGTAGATGGTGCTTCTTAGAAGGCTTCACTTGGCTTCATGCAGCCGTGTGCGGACCTGCGTTTCTTTGGGAATTCCAAGTTCTGTTGTATATGTATCATCACGTCCATGCTTGGCCTAGGCACACTAATGGGAAGGAGTTCTGGTATTGATTCCCCCATTTCCTGGTCATAGAAATCAGCACGGGCCAAGGGATCGTGATGGGTCTGGTGGGCAATGATAATGGGTTTGCAGAAGATGGTTGGTGCGGGTGCTGCTGGTATCTGCGGGAACCAGTGGCTCCTTCCAGGCGTTGTCCTTGAGGGAGGTGGTGGAATTGGACCCTCCAGGCTGCACTTCCAGCTCACCCTGGGCCAGGCACAGGAGGAGTCTGACGTTGCAGCCAGATGCTCTTCTCCCTTTAAGCCCCAAGAGACTTGGCCACGCTTTCAGGGTTACCCTGAGCTTGACGGGCAGGAGTCCCTTAGGTTTGGGGTAAAACCCACAGATTTGAGGCTGGGGATGCAGCTCAGTGGTAGAGCGCTTGCCCAGCAGGTGCAAGGCCTTGGGTTCAGAAGGAAAAGCCCACCAATCAGCCCCCATGTGGCACTACCCTGAGGCACTGCGACGGGTGTGAAGGGGAGCAAGGGGCAGTGGCTTAAGTGGAGACTTGGTCCCCCTGCACTGATGGCTTCACGCTCTCTCCCTCCCGCCCCCTCTCCATGAGTGTTTCCAACAAGACGGTGAAAGCTCAGGCCACGAGTATTCCACCGCCACAGGACTGCAGGGCCCCTCAGGGCCCCTCGGAGGCAGGCGCTGGGCCTGCACAGGTACCCGGGGCCTGGACAGCAAGGGCGCTGCTTCTCCAGGCCCAGGGCACCGCTGCTGCCCGGCAGACAACTGCAGGTCTCCTGGGTATTTTTCCTAATAAACCCTGCAAGTTGCCTCCAGTTTGAGAGCTAATTGACCTTCCCCGTTCCTATCTTGATTTCATTGTTTATTTTCTTGGATTTATAAAAAGAAATTTTAGAAAAGAGACAAAGAAGTTGGGGAGAGTGCTTTACTCTGCCCCTGGACCCTCCTTGGCCGGATGTGAGGGCCTGGGCATTCTGCTGAGGAAGCGTCCTGGATTCCTCCTCTTTCCTCCCCGCCGTGGGGCGAACACACGTGCCCCCATCATAGAGTCATGCTCTTCAGTGACCTGTGGATCCGGTGGACCCAGAAGAAAGCAAGCACTTCCCACTGTGTGACACACAGGGACGTGGCCACTCTCCGTCATTGTCACCTGGCCTTAGGTCAAGGATGGAGGGACAAGGAGGGCCTTGGGTAGGAAATGGAAATAACTGTAAGGTTTGTCGTGAGGACGCATGGCAGGCCTGACCCCTGGACGCGCCCGTCGGCAGGTATGTGCCCACGTGTGGGTGTGTGCTGTGCTCAAATCCTAGCAGCTGCGCAGCAGTCGGCCCTTCTGCCAGACCCTTGATTCGCAGTGGGATGCAGACAGCACCTGGGCTGAATCCTTTGAGAAGCTACCCAGAGCCTCATCGCTGCTGCTGGGGAGCGGCGCGCTGCGGAAACGCCTGTCCTGGCACCCGTGCCGGTGGAGGCCGCGGAGGGTGGAGGCCGGGCCTGCAGGACGCTGGGCCACGGTGCAGCACCGCTGTCACAGACCCTTTCTGACCATCTTCCCCCGCCACGCCAGCTCCTCTCCCTGCTAGAGGATCCGAGCGGTTTCTGTTTCCCTCTCTCCCTTGTCCTTCCTGGCCTCTTCCTGACTCCTGGGCATGGGATGCTGGCAGTGGCCGACGCCTCTTGTTTTCGTTGGGTTTTGTAATGTGGAGGTGGTAGCTGAAGCTTGGGGATAAAACACAACCTGGTTTTTCAGTCGGTTCTTAGAAGGGAGTCTCCGCTACGGCTGCTGTTCATGCAGAAGCCCTGGCCAGGGCCAGCTCTGACCCAGGGCTCCAGGTCCACTCCCACCTGGGGACTTGGCTGGGATTGCTGAGCAGAGGCACCTCACGTGTGGACAGGCAGGGAGGGGCACCGGGTGGTGGGGGTCTCCCGGTGGGTGAGGACCTCTGGGGCAGGTGGGGTCTGAGGGACACTTCTGGAACAGGGTGGCAGCCGGCGGAGGTACCGCCCACCAGCCAGCAGAGGCGACGTCTCGGTGGTTTCTGTGTTCCGTCCATGAGCCACGGCCAGAGGGAAACGCAGCGCCATTCCTGTGCTTAGGGTGAGAGGGGCCTGGAGATCTGTGGGCGCCGCAGTAGGACCGGGGGGTACTGGGTAGTGTGTTCAGAGTCAGGAAGAACCTTTCCCATTCCTTTGGGATGACTGGAGAAAACCTAGGCATTAACTTCAGGAGAAACTGTTGACCCCAGTTTATGGCATTTGCTCTGGCCACCGCCCAGCCCCCAGTAAGCGATAGCCCAGGGCTTAGAGACCCTGGGGAGAGAGAGACGCCCACCTGCGGGCTCTCCTCAAGTTCCAGGGACTTCTCTTTTCTTCTGGGTGCTTTTCTATAATTTCCAAAGAAGTTGAGCTACGGGTACAGTGATCGTAGTTTGGCAACTCAGGCGAGGCACAGCTCACCCGGGAGCATTAGGATGACCCTCCAGGCACAGGGCCAGGCTGCGGGGCAGATGGCACGAGAGTCTCTGTCAGAGGCTCTTCAAGACCAGGGTAGAGGGCTTTCCCCCGCTCACTGACCAAGTTGCCACAACTCACCAAGATGACCTAAAGCTGTGGCGACGGCTCCCGCAGCCACCCACAGGAGACCTTCTGCCTGAGCCTGCAGTTCTCCTGAATCTCTGTCACAGCCCAGCCCTAGGACGTGACCTCACAAAGCAGGAGGGGGGACAGTGAGGTGGGAGGGCAGCGCACCCCACTCCCTTCCATGGGAAGAGCAGATGGCCAGAGCCCATACCATTCGGCTGCCCAGCTGAAGGGCAGTGTGAGCCTCAGGCCTAGGGAGCAGGCGGCCTGCTGTCTGGACTCTTCCCAAGGCAGCCTGACGTCCTGCTGGGTTTAGGCCAGACTTCCTAAATCCTGGTGTTGGAGAGAGCTGGAGGAGTGGACGTCCATGACCCACTGGAAGCTCAGTGGGGTCAGCAGGCACCGTCGCCTCGGCCCCCACCAAGCCCCAGTGAGCTCTGCACGCTGAGCCAGACGTGAGCACCCGATGCCGTGGGGACGCGGCGTCACGTACAGCACGTGGGAGGCCTGGCCTGGAGGGTCCTGCCAAGCTCCAGGGCAGCTGTGGACGCGCCTGCCAAGCTGCAGCCTGGTGACATTGTGAGCCCTCTTGGGCTCGGGGCTCTGCAGAGCCTGGCCTGAGTCACGGCTTGTCCAGGGAGTTATTTCACAGGACCCGTGGCGGCCCCCCAGCTCCGTGGCCTGCAGTGAGGTGGTGCTGTGGTTCTTTCCATGGGCTTTCACTGTGTTGACCGCCTTCTCTCCAACGGTCCCTCTCTGCCCTTCGTTACAGTCCTGGCTGCCCACAGTGAGGGGAGGACTAAGAGAGCCCCCACCTGGAGCCCCGAGTCTGCACAGCCTGTCCTTCCCCTGGGCTGCGAGGTCTGGGTCAGGGCTGGCCGGCAGCATGGGTGTCCACTGGAGAGAGGACCACTCAGGGGAAGCTTCCTGATGTCCTGGGCTCTCTGTTCTTTCCTTGCACACGTGTTTACACACATACATGGAAGCCCGTGCGTGCACAGACAGATGTGCTGTGAGAGTGGCTGTGTGACACAGAGCGTGGTATGTGCATGGACCCTGGTGTGGACACAGGTGTGCCTGGGGCTGCAGGCCTCAGCCCTGTGACACAGCCTTGTCCGTGGTAGTGAGCAAGACTCTCTGGGGTGGCTCACCGTGTTGGCATCAGGCCCCGTGATTAGGGAAGCACAGTGTCCAGGGCTTCTGGACCTCAGTCGCTGGACAGGCGGCACCCTGGCCTGCAGCACCTTCTACCCACAGCTGCTCTGTCCCTTCTGCCCTGGGGCATTGCCTGCCCTTCTTTCCAGCTGACTCCCTCTTTCCTCACCACGGTCCAATCTTTCCCACCTGAACTGCCCTGGGACAGAGAGGAGAGCAGCTCTGCGCTGCTGGGCCCAGCACCAGGGTCCTGGCTGACCCTGGCTGCATCTGCTGCCGAGCCCTCCCTGACCCCTCCTGTGGAGTGTGCTGTGACTGGATCTAGGCCATCCCCTGGCCATGTGCTGAAGCCCTGGGCACAGGCAGCTCTGCTGGGTGGTGGTGGAACCCAGTGGAGGAAGTTAGGTCACTAGGGCATGCCCTGGTTGGGATATGGGCCCCTGGCCCTCTTCTGTCTCTCTTTGCTTCCTGGCCACCATGAGGTGAGCAGCCTCCTTTACCATATGTTCCCACCATGACGTGCTGCCTTGCCCTGGGCCCAAAGGCAATGGAGCCAAGAGATCATATACTGAAACCTCTGCAATTATGAGCCAAAATAAACCTTTCCTTCTTTTTAAGTTCATTATCTCAGGCGCTTTGTTATAGTGCCAGAAAGCTGACTAACACAGAGAGGCTCCTCTCTCAGCTTTGGCTGTCAGGTTCTTCCCACCTTCCTCTTGCTCCCTCCCTGGGCTCCTTTCTTCACCTGTCACTGTCTATTGACCAAGGCCCTTCCATGCCCCTGTGCAAGGGCCTAGCACACTTCTTTCCATGCTCCCTTGCCCAGTGGGAGCGGTGCCCTCGCGAACTCAGAGTCCTCGGAGTTGGGGAGCAGTGTGATAAGATGGTCTAAGAGGAAGCGTGGGTGGCCTGGGGTCAGAGCCGCACACAGGCAGACATCACTTTTGGAACTCTCAGCACTTTCCATTACTTCTAGACAAACAGTAAGGATCACAACAAACCTGCTTTCCCGAAGTTCGTGGGAGCGTCACGACTGGGCCATGGCATTCCTAGGCAGCCCTCTGGACCTGTGGCTTCCACATCCACAGATGCCATGGGTGGGGACCAAAAACATCCAAGGAGGCAACGGCCCTGGACTGGCACGCACGGCCTGATGGGCTTATGTGGCGCGCACCTGCTGTGTCAGGGTTGCAAGTGACCTGCAGGTGACTTAGGATCCACAGGAGCATTGTGTAGGTCACGTGAAAGTGAAAATTCTGTCATTGTACACAAGAGACCTGTGTCCTTGGGAGTTGGTATCTGCCAGGGGTCCGGGAGCCAACCCCTGGGCACAGGGCCCGACTCTTAGTGTTTGACGGCAGGTGTGCAGAGAAGACCAAATCATGCAGCCACGATTCTGGGACAGACCCGAGAAGGATGCTGGGTCCTTCCTCCTCGTCGGGGTCGGAGCACAGGCACAGCTCTGGTTGTACCCGGGCTCTGGAGCCTGGCTTGTGCTCTGGACTGCCTCCTGATGTGTGAGCGCTTCCCGGTGCTCTGCCCGCACAGGAGGGGGGACCGTCTGGCCGCTCTGATCCCCGAGCTGTTTCCCAGAGCTAAACATCCTGCTCAGCGCTGTCTTCGCTCTCCTTTCATGAAGCCTTGCCCAGTGTCCCTCATGTTTCTGAGCGCCCTGCGGACATTGCTCATTCATCCTCCTGGCCACATGCCGTAGTGCCCTGGGCCTGCTTCCTGCCCGGGCACATGGCCCTGAGTGACGAACGTGCTCTGGCTGAGAGGAGGCCCTTTCCCAGGGTGCTCTCGCTGGACAGATGCCCTCCACCTGCCAGGATGTGCTGGGGGCTTGCGTGTTCTTCCTGTCACACTGCACACCTGTTGGCTCTGGGTGGGACTCCCAGGGGCAGTGGTGGAGGAGGACGGCCTTCAACTGTGGCACAGGGTATGAGTGGACACTCCAGTGTGTCCCACGAGGAGGGTAGGAAGGAGAGCATGGGGGAGGCCAGCCTCACCTTGCTGGTGGCCGGAGGAGGTGCCACGCCACGCCCATCCTTCCCCACAGGGGCCCGTGGCCCTGTGGTCCCCTGGCCTGTCTGCCCTGGCTGACCACGAAGGCATTGTCCTCAGCACGGGTCTGGGGTGACACCAAGTGGCCCGAGGTGTGGAGACACAGTGCTGTGGGTGGCAGGAAGACATAGCCCATTTGCAGGCTCAGCATGGTGGCTGGCGGGCCATCCTGGAGCCATGGTGGTTGACTCCCTGGGCCTCAGGGGGACCATTGTGATTCTGTTGCTGGAGTGTGGATGCCCATGTGACAATAGCAAGTCCTTTAATGCAGTGGCTGACAAACATGGAGCTGTTTTTGACAATAATTTCTTTAAAACGTGGCTGGAGATGAATAGGCCAAGGTCATTTGGCAGTTCCCGAAGTACAGAAGGAATGGCCACTGCCTGGGGTTGTCACCATGGCAACGTCCCATCCACAAACTTACACCCGCCCGCAATTACGTCCCATTAAAAATGAGAGATTGCTGCCACAAAGCCGCCAGCTCTGTCGTGACCAGAGATCACAGGCCCATCTGCTTGGCTAATGCACCTTCAAAGGCACCAAGTCCTGGGAACCACCTGTTAACTGTCAGGGACCTTCTCATCGAGTGGCACCGGGGAGCTGGGAATGCAGCTACCGAGCCCTGATCCTGTGGGTCCCTGCAGCCCCCACCTGCCCCTCTGCTTTCCCTTCTCACATTTCCCAAGTCAGGGCTTGAGAAGTGGGGAGAAGAGTCGCCGGGAGCCTTCTGCTCCCAGCATCTGAGCAAAAGGGGTGCGGCAGGAAAGGCCCACGCCCGCGGCTGAGCGCTTCAGGCTGCCCCAGGACTTGTGCTCATCTAAGCCACGCGAGTTCCCAGGAATGAAAGAGCTCAAAGCCCCGAGTCTGCACCCAGACCTGAGTCTGCGCTGAGGTGTCCCTGCCTGGGCAGTGTCTGCTCCCTGGGTGGCAGTCTCCATCTCTGTCACTGTGGAGACATGTTGGGCTTCACTCCGGCTCCTTCTTTGGGGTGTTACAGCAGATATAAACCCTCAGAAGGTGACATGGAGGTCATTTCCTAAGAAGCCTTTAATTTTAGTATGTTGTGCACCAAAGTAAACCCACTCCCCTCTCTGCGGACACCCTCGGCCAGGGGACAGTGCTGTGACAATGTGTACCACTTGCACACGTGAGATCAGCCTGTTTTCTAAGGGGTTGAATAGGTCACAAATAGTGAAAATAAATGTTTTTCTCCTAGCACTGGGGATTGAACCCCGGGATGCTCTACCGCTGAGCTACACCCCAGTTTTTATTTCTGAGACAGATCTTGCTGCCTTGCCCAGGCTGGCCTTGAAGTTGCTGTCCTCCTGCCTCAGGCTCCTGAGTCCCTGGGACTGCAGGGTGTCACACACTGGCTCTGAACAGAACTTAACCTCCAGGCATCTGGAAGCCCCAAGGAGGGGCACCATCTGCCTGAGGCGGGTGCTTGGCCTTCAACCGTGGCACAGGGTGTGAGCGGACGCTCCATGTGTCCCTGGAAGAGGTGATCCCAGGGTTCCGAGGTGCAGGCCTTCTCAGAGGGGGGTGTGAACTGACTGTAGGGAAGGACTAGAACTGGAGCTGGGTTCAGCCACTGATGGTGTGACAAAGGAGGTCCAGGACTGTGACGTGCAGGAATTGCCCAGCACTGGATAGGACAAGAGACAGGGGTTGTTGAGGACAGGCAGAGTGTGTTTCTGCCCATCTTCCCATTCCCCATGGGTCCACTGTCAGCAGCTGGAAGCAGTTAAGACATTTTTGAAAGCAGGAATTTCCCTCTGTGGCCATAGCCGTCCTAAGACAGGGTGTGTGCACGTGCATGTGCGTGTCTCTGTGGCGGGGTCGGGTGAAGGAGGCCACCTGATGCAGGGTACAAGGCAGAGCCAGTGCTAACACCATCCTTGCATAATCAGGGGGTGGTAGGTCGGCCACCATTTTATCTACCTTCTCTCTGTTAACGCGCTGCCGAGGCAGGTGGCAGCCTGGCCTGCCACAGGTAGAGGGTGCGTGTGGGGAGGCTCCCGGGCCGGCACTCCAGGCCTCCGACAGCCTTTCTCAGATGATAGTTCCCTGTACATCTGCAGCTCGGTGGGCTCTGCCAGATGTCACACTAACCCTGTTAGGATTCAGAGGAGCGTAAGTAGGTCTGCACTTAGAGCCGAGGACTGGCCCGCCTGGGGGCTGCTCTCTCCTGGCTTTCCCCTTTCTTTCCAGAGTTCAGAGAACTGGGTTTGTCTGCAGGGGGCACCTCCACCTCCCTGCAGGGTGGGGGCCTCTGGCTCCAAGAGAGGGGCGAGGGGGAGGGAGGGGCGAGGGGGAGGGAGGGGAGAGGGGGAGGGAGTGGAGAGGTGCCAGGTGCCGGGTGCTGGCTGCCTGGTGACCAGCCGGCCATGCTGAGGGAGGTGATTAAGGAAGAGGCGGCCACCGTGGGCAGAATGGCTCCAGCCACGCGCCAGTGGGGCCAGTACCCTGGCCCTTGACAGACAGGATGACGGGGCTGCCGCACAGAAAGCTGCAGAAGCTGTTTCTCAGAAAGGTAAGAGAGCGCGGCTGGGAAGGGCCTGGGAGCGCCTTTCACCCCTGCAGGGACTGGCTAGCGTGAGAGGGCTCAGCCAGGAGGGCCCAGGAGAGGAGGGACACCGACTTCTGGGCAGAGCGCTCTAATGCCCCTTAGATGGGAAGGCGTGCCAGGGGGCAGGCGTGCCAGGGGGCAGGTGTGCCGGGGGCAGGCTGCAGGTGCTCCCGCAGAGCGGGGTGTCTGTGCAGGCTCTCTTCCTCGTCCGCTCTCTGGTTTGGGCTGTGTTGGAGCCTCGGTAAACTTGATCTTGTTCTTCAGTGGCCTTTTCCCAAGCACGGGCAGGTGACGCAGTCCTGCAAGTTTAGAAGTAAAAGAAAGAAACGGTGGCAGAGGTGGTACTCACCGAGAGGCTGGTTTCTAGGTGGAGAGAATCAACTCATTACTCTCTAGCAGTTTACCTTTAAAAATTCTGTTTGCTTTTAAAAATGATTTGCTACTGTGCTAAAATGTACACACAGGATGTGCTATTGTAGTCATTTTTATGTGTCCAGCACAGCCACACTGCAGCCATCACTATCGTCCACACTTAGAACCTCATCTCCCAAACTAAGACCCTGTCCCCAGTGGACACTGGCTCCCCTCTCTTGCCCCCAGATTTGCCCATTTTCAAGCTAACAATCCACATGCATTTTCTGTCACCTGCAGTAAGAATGAGTCTGTCCACAGTCCAAAGTGTGAGAGCCCCTCCATCTGTTTCTGGGGCTTATTAGAGAATTACTTCTAATCCTATGTTGCATACCTCTTTTTAAAAAGGGAAAGTATCAAATACCCTTTGAAAAGTCACTGCACACCCAAGGAGACTTGATTTGTGAGTCTTAACGTTTTTCAAAGAACTGACTTTCCAACTAGGCGCACACAGCTTTTCCTAGTGTGAGGAGACGTGTTCCGATTATCTGGTGTCCGGGCACAGCTCTAAGGGGTATATGCTTAGTTATTTGCAGGTTTATGCTTAATATTCTTATGTTTGTAGATCTTTGTACGTGAAAATAAAGTTTAGGGAAGTTGTGTTTCACTTTAAAGTAAGTCCTAAAACAACACTTGCAGTGACTTCATAAGGTGAGTGAAAGTTGCCTCTATCCACTTTGGGGGTTAAGAATGCTAAACCCTGATGACTTAAGAGGCATGGCTAGACTCAGAAGCACAGGCAGCACACAAGGCCAGTCCCAGCACTTGGGTCTGTTTCACCCTGGGGATGGCTTCTCCTGTGAGCGCTTGCTTTATTAAGGGAACATCACGTCTAGGGAGAATTAACACCTTGTCTTTCCCCAAAGACTTACAAAGCTCAGCATATTCTCTGCAAGACTGAAAATAAAGGTCAAGTGCCCAGGTGGAGGTGAGGAATAGAGTTCAGGAGGGAAGGCAGTCTCAGCCTGAGGTCGGACCCAGTGCACATCCAGGGCTTGCGGGGTGGGGGGGGGACACATCTATTTCCCTGTCTGAGCCCCAGGAGGATGGCCCCAGGGGCCTCATAGAGAGGACACCCCACAAAGCCCAAGGCTTCTCCTGAGCTCCCTCCTGTTCCCTCCTGCTAGCTCTCCTCCTGCTCTGGGCTTCTTCCTACATGGCCCTAAGTGGAGTGGCACGTCCCTCCTCGTAGCAGTCGTCCCCTGAGCAGGCGTCTCCTGGCCCCGGGGCCTGCCATTCCTCAGAATCACAGACCTGTGTTGTACACGCTGGACGTTGTTTTTAAACGGGCAGATTTTGTTCATTCACAACCTTTCCCCACGTAGGCCAGGTGGGAACCCCGTCCTGTGTGATGAGTGCGCCCATCGCGTGGCCTGCTCCCCTGGAGGTGGGTCTGCGTGGCTGGGGCTCTGGGGCCAGTTGTCCAGGGAGGGGTGAAGGACACAGCTGAGCAGCAGACAGAATCCAAGTGTGCACAGAGACATCTGCGTGTTGGGTTGGCGGGTGTCTGGCCAGGTCTCTCCTGAGCTTCAGAGAGGTGGCCACCTCCATGTGGGGAGTCCTGGAGCCTCTGTTCCTCCTCGTCACTGAGCCGGGACAGCTGTGTGGATTTCCTGTCTCGTGGCTGCTGCAGCTGGGGTGGGCACACGTTAGCAAAGGCGGGCTGCCTTCTGCTGAGGTGCAGCGCCACCTTTCTGCCCACAGGCAGGCTGTTCCCACAGAGGACCACGCCACCACGGGGTCCTGTGGCTGGACTCATCTGAGCCGAGGTGTTGGCTCTAAACACAAAGTGATGTCAGAGAGACAGCCGGTCGGAGGCTGGTAACCAGGCCAGCTCCGAGGCGGTGGTGTTTATCTCAGGAGGGGACGTTTGTGTTTAGCAGGAGGCAGGAAAGGACCCCCACGGGACTGTACCATTGTGGGTCTTTACAGAGCCCCACTTTCTGCAGTTATGACTAGAGCTTTGTTTGTAGGGGTTCGGCTCAGCATGGACACGGTGGAGTGCCACACTGAGACCAGAGCTGCAGCCCTCCACCCACCTGGGGGGCTCCATGGACACTCACTGTTGAGTTTTGATCTGTGCCAGGCCCAGCAGTGCCACCAGGAGAAACAAGACAGCAGCCCTTGCCCTCCCCTGGAGGCAGCCCACAGAGTGGGGCAGGCGGAGAGGTCTGCCTCGGGCCTGCCTGTGGGCTGCCACCTTGCCCTGCCTTCCAGAGCCCCAGCCACACAGCGGCCGGCAGCCAGCGGCAGCTCGAGGTCCCGGCCAGCAGAGCTATGCAGAGGGCAGGAGGAGAGTCTGTCTTGGGACAGAGCATGGGAGCTTCAGAGCCAGAGGGGCCAGGCCACCATCGTCCCAAAGTGTGGGGTCTCTCTGGTCCAGATTTTGCCAGGAAACAAATGACAACTAACACAGAATTATTGGAAAATTGGGGGAGAAGATCACCCGAGGCGGTGTGGGGAGCAGGGGAGAGACCAGAGGGAGAGACCAGAGGGAGACCCGGGCTCCAGCCGCGCTTCGCCCTGGAGAAAGCCGACTCTCTTGGCTGCTTCTTTCTGTCTATGGAGACGTCTGAGTTCTCATACCAAGACTCGTCCTCGCTGGTGACAGCCTTAACCTCATCCTGGTCTATCGCCCTGAATTAATCTACATACTTAATAACCATCGATAAACTCACTAATGTCTCCTTTTGAAACCACCACCTCCGTGTGTTTTTACTGTCTTGTGTGTAAGATCTTTCTCTCTCCCTGAAGACTTACTCCGTTTATTCCCATCTGTCTCTGTAGACCTAAGTCTGTCCCCTTGTTCCTGAATCTGAGGGTTCTTGAGGCACCCAAGCCTGATATCCTCTGATCCCCCGGGTGAGCTTCATGGATGTGATTTGGGCGTGGGTTCTGCCTGTGGGTTTCCATCCTGCAACAGATGGGCCCAGCATATGTAGGTGCTGCTGTTTGAAATGCAAGATCCCAGCCGGGCTCAGCCAGGGAGGCAAGAGACAGGTCTTCCCACCCGACTGCTGTGCAGCGTTGTGCTCTCAACAGCCCACAGTCCCGGAAGGCAGGTGCCCCCAGCTGTTGGTGTCTCATACTTGAAATGTGTATCTGGTCCTTGTTCTGACATGCACCTCCTCACATCCTGGACTCTCTGGAGAGGTGAGAGTCTGTAGGATGAGGGGACATGGGGACATGTAGGATGAGGCCAAGGCAGGACTGGCCAAGGCCTAAAGGTTGAGCTCCGGTGTGATGGAGCCGCCCCAGAATCTCAGAAGGAAGGGGTCTGGAGGCCTTGGGGTGGCTGACGATGTGTGGGGGCCGAGGCGGTGCCTGGAGAGGGCCTGGGAACTCCAGCCCGTCCCGTTCCTCTGTGGCCTTGTGAGCCGGTCATCATGGCATTTGCCGCGGTTCTGGGAGCCACTGGAGCAAATTACAGACCCAGGAGGGGACTGTGGGGACCTTGGGCTACAGCCTGTCAGGCAGAAGGGCAGGGCGTCTTGATGGGGGGCACCTCTGGGACTGAGCCCTCCCCTGTGGCGCCCCCAGCCCTGGGTGGAGTGTGAGAAGTGACCGGGCTGCTGCTCAGCTCGAGGGCTGCTGGGGGAGCACCTGCAGGTGTGGTGACAGGTGAGTCTGGTGTTGCCTGGTGTCGGAGTGCTGGCTGTGAGGACAGAGGACACCTTGGGCTTTCTGCTGTCCCTGTCCCCAGATTTTAAAATGTGGCAATAGCCTCAAAAGGAGAGTTTGGGATAGGTCCTGTGACTAGGAGGAGCACCCCAGACCGGTGGTGTCCGTGGCTCAGGGGAGCAGGCGCGTCCCAGCCACTGGCGTGGTCTCCAGCCCTCCTCACACTCCGTCGACCAGTTCTTCACTGACAGAGAACTTGCAGGGGCCAGAGGAGTGCTCAGGGGCCACAGTGCCTGCAGGTCCGGCAAGGGCTGGCCCAGCCAGGGGACCAGAGAGGCCAGCGGCCAGCGCCACCCTGCACCTTGCCCCGGGTCCTCCCTGGCAGGGCAGAGGCAGCAGGGCCATCCGTCCTCCCCAAGACAGGCCCTGTTTCCTGATCACCAGTTGTAGGGCGGGGGCTGCAGCTTTCTTGTCTGGAAGGTCATTTCACACAGTACCAGGATGGTTTGGCTGGCCCAAAAGTGCCCTTGGGACCTTAAGCAGCCGGAGGAGGGAGAACGGCCTGCTCCCAGAAGGCCACCTCCGAGCAGCTGCGGCCCATGCTGCCCTGGCCCCTGCCTCTCTAAACAGACACTGCACAGGGTGGAGACCTGGCACTGGGGACTCAGCCGATAGGAGTGAGTTGTGCCACCAACCCGAGTGCTGGGGTCCTAACTCCAGGACCTCAGAACATGACCGTATTTGGAGAGAGGTTCCTCAAAGAGGTGAATGAGGTAAAATGAGGCTGTTATGGGCCCTAATCCAGCTGACCACTGTCCTTATCAGCAAAGGTCACTAGGGCACAGACACACAGGAACAACTGTGGGAGGGCACAGGGAGAAGATGCTGTCCACCAACCCAAGAGAGGCACAGGAGTGACTAGCCCTGCTGACCTTGACCTCAGACCCGGTGCCGACACCTGGGAATAGTGCCTGTTGACCCCGTCCAAGAGGAGGGGGCAGAGTGGCCTGGGGTGTGCTGGGAACAGTGCCAGTGCTTCAGGAAGACGGTGCACGGTGCCAAGGTGCCACCCCATGGCTCATCTGCAGCCGGGTGGCTCCCGTCACTCCCCGACAGTGTGACTGTCCACTCTGCAGCTTCTGGCACGAGTGGGCACAGAGCTAAGTAAGGTCTGGAGGGGCTCTGGCCGTGTGTAGCATGAGTGCACAGGCGTGTGTGTGTGCACGCACGTGGCCTTCGCCCCTGGACCTAGGAGACCGTCACTCCTGGGCAAGCTCTCATCTTCTGGCCGGCCCCAGCTTGGCTTCTGCAGGCCCCTGGGGACAGAGGCCCTGCACTGTTCTTTCTTTAGCCTGTCACCATAGAGCCGCGTGTTTTGAAACGCGGGAATGCTTCTGGGGCTCTCATTACTGCCTCGAGGGCTCGGCTCCTGCCCCATGGGCTCTGGCTCCTCTGCATGCTGGTGGCAACGGTTAGCAGCTGTCCCCAAGCTTCAGTGTGTCTACAGCATGGCAGCATGGCCCATGAGCCACCCACAGTGCAGCAGGCCAGAGGGAGCCTCAGAGGGTGACACTCTGGGAGGACACAGTGCCTTTGCCTCTCCGACAGTGGCCCAGGGACCCGGCCGGCCCCAGGAGGTCCCCGCATCTGCAGGAGGGTCTGTCCTCAGGGCCTTTTTAAAAAGGAAAATCCAGGTCAGTGGACAGAATTTCATGAATGCAAAGTGCCCTGTGAGAGGGAGAGGTCCCCTCAGGGCTTGGGGTGATGTGGTTGGCAGAGCCACCTAGTGCAAGTCCAGGTGCTGGGGCTGATTTGGGCACGGGGAGCTGTGATTTCTGTGGTGTCCCAAGGTCCACGCGAGACACTTTGTGACTGAAGCGGGTACTGGGAAAAGTGCCAGAAACTGGCAGGAAAAAGAAAAAAACGCAAACCTACACTTTGCTCACTCTGCATTTCTGCTGCTAAGGAGACGGGGCTGGCTCGACTGGCTGCCATGCCGCCCTGACGCAGGCCTGGTTGGTCACTTAAGGCCTGTGAGTGAAGAAGGAGGGAGAAGCAGGAGAGGATCCCCTTTGCAGAACCCACGGTGCACAGCGAGATGGACGGGTCGGGTGAATACGGTGTCTTGAGATCCTCACGTCTTCATGTGCATGTCTCAGTGGACCTGGGCACCAGGGCCCACAGCAGCTCCCTGGGGCCGGGTCACAACTGATGGGCTCTTTGTAGGTAAGCAGCACAGCCACTGCGCAGCTCCAGGCCAGAGCAGCTCTCCAGTGTCACATGTGCAGGGCATCGAGTGCCTGTCGATTGTGATTTCTGTGTTACATGCCCATTAAAAACGGCGGTACAGCTAAGCAGCTGACACTCGAGATGGCCAGGTTCCAACTTGCTCTTTAGTCTGTGGGGCTGAGCTGCTGGGTCTATGTACCCAGGGCGATGATCTCCACCAAGTCCTCCTGCCTGGACGCTGATTTGCTGTTGGAGCCCAGGACAGTGCAGGGGCCCTGTGAGCCTGAGATCCCAGTCAGCTTCCCCAGCCCACACACATGGTGGTAGCAGCTCCATCCTCAGGAAGCGGGGCATGCCTAAGGTCTCTCGCCGGCCACTCCTGAGCCCAGCTGGCTCACCTGGCTGCAGGGGCTTGAGCCAGCTGCCGGGGACATGCAGAACCAAACGACAGAGTGCTGTAGCTGTGGCCACTCACTCTCGTCCCCTTCAGCTTCAGAACCGTCTTTGGGGTTGGCGTTGGCTGTTTCATTCCACTTCTTGAGCTGGGCCGTGCGTGTCCTGGAGAGAATCCCAGCCCCCCGCTGGGTGGACGATGATGACCTCTTCCAGAGCCTTTGGGCATAGTGAGGCCTGTCTCCATTCCAGGAACCTCCTGGTCACATTGGCCCTGTGTGAGAGCCAGGCTCCTTCCTCAGAGCTCACAGGCAGGGACACACTGCAGTGTCCTGCATACCAGTGACAAAATAAAGAAAAACCCCTGCCCAGAGGTCTAATGAAGTAGTCGATTAAATGGTGCAGTGAATGGAATAGTGGACTAGGTAGGCGTCGTGAGTTACAAAAAGACATGGCGTGGGACCTTTCTGCATCCAGGACAGGGACAGCACAGGAGAGTGGGTGTCTGGGAAGGAGGATGAGGGACAGGGACCCCCTGCCCACCACGTCCCAGCAGAGCAGGCCCTGCGTGGCTGCCGCTCCGGGGAGTGCAGGTTCACCACTGTTTTGTCTGCACTGAATTCTCCCCGCCCCCAAAGAGAAAAAGGGGACACACAAAAGTGTTTTGCCAACAAATGTGTGCCCTGCTGTCGGTGAGAACCTTAGCTCTGGACTCCTTAGGACTCATTCAGGGACCCTCCCCGGGAAGGATCCTGCCGTAAGCCTTCCCTCTAAAAGAAAGGTTTTTGCATACGATCAGGGAATCCACACAGTATTTCTCCTTGAAGACAGCTCCTCTTGAGGCCCATCTGTCCACGGGCTGCTGTGCAGACATTCTGGAATCCCCATGGGCAGCGTGTGCCGGACTCTCCTGATGGCCCTGCTGGTTTGGGCATTAAGGTGCTCAGCCCGACTGGTCTCTCCTGGGGCAGCTGATTGTCAGCACAGTGTTGGTGACACCAGGCCCCTACCTCAGTGGAGATGCATCATCAGGGGCCTTCAGTGTCACTTATCCGCCAGGCATGTTCACTTTTGTATGTCCCCTTTTTCTCTTTGAGGGGGTGGAGAATTCAGTGCAGACAAGCCCCGAGGCGACTGGTGTTCCACACAGTGAGCGAGCCCCGCCAGCCGGAACCGCGGCCGAGCGCATGTTCAGAGCATCACAGAATCAAGCTGATGCCCCGGAGATGCTCATGCCACTCACCCACCCAGGCCCTAGGCCACCACTGGCTTGGGTTTATTCTGTAATCCTCTCACCCACGTTTCCCATTTCATAACACATATGAGCGACGTGTGCACAAACAACGGGTGAGAATGGCCACGAAGCAGCTCGGGCTTCTGAAGCCTCCCCTGTGGAATCGTGGTGCCCCTGTCTTTTGCTGATCTCCTGTCTGTCCTCTTCCTGACGCACTGTCACTGTGTCTGTATTTTGGCTGTTGGCTCCTGACAGAAGCTCACCCACACGAGTTTCTTGCAAGTCCACGTGCAGGTGTGGAGTTGAACTATGACGCACGTACGTTCTCAGTTGTGGGACTGCCCAGGATTCAGGGTGTGGATGCCTGCTAACAGCAGTATGCAGACAGTTTGATCTTGCTGACTGCAAGTGGAGTGTCTAGATGCACATTTCCCTGTCACCGGCCAGGTTGGTGACCATTCACCCCTCTTTGTTTTCCTGCGGGGTTCAGTTTTTCAGTGATTCCTGGCGTTCTTTATGACTTCTGGAAGTCAATGCCTTGTTGGGATTCTGCAAATACCATCAATAGTTTTCTTTCTTTTTTTAAATTTATATATGACAGTGGAATGTATTACAATTATTATTACACATGTAGAGCACAATTTTTCATATCTCTGATTATATACAAAGTATATTCACACCAATTCGTGTCTCCATACCTGTACTTTGGATAAAAGAGATCGTCATATTCCACCATCATTAATAACCCCAGGCCCCTCCCTTCCCCTCCCACTCCTCTGCCCTATCTGGAGTTCTCTATTCCTCCCACGCTCCCCCTCCCAATAGTTTTCTGTCTTTACCTTTCCCTGCATGCAGGGTCTTTTGGAGTAAGAAAGTTTTTAAATATTCAAATCCATCTATATTTTTGCAAGTTTTGAATACTGTTTAAGGTGCTTTCCCTGTTTATGAACCTAAATTCTGGCTGTTCTTCTGACCTTGAACTGTTGTTCTCAATGTGATTTTGCATGTAGTGTGGTACAGGAGCCTAATTTTGTTTTTCCCATAGAAAGACAATCATTTTTCATGGATCAAATGGACAGCCCATCCGTGAGTAGTCTGTTTCCCTGCAGCTGCTTCTGTTAATATGATTCCACTGGTTTTAGGTGTACATTTTAGGTGCTGTGAGCCCCTCAGCAGTAAACAGATGATCAGGCTGAGGATTGTTCTGGAATGAGGCACTGGTCGGCATGCTCATTTGAGCCATGATTCCCAGCAACGCTGGGTAGTTCCACTGGTTTCGTGGCGCCTGGAGGGACGTTGGGTCTAGAGTACAGCAGGTCCCTGATGGCCCAGCACACCCTGTCACTGTGTGCAGTCCTGTCCTGTGTTCTGTGCAGACCAGAAATGGCCAGGTGGAGGTCCCATAAGTATTTATGAATGAGTATGCCCTGGAGGGAGAGGTGAGGGAGCTCCCACGGCTGAGTGGAAGAATGCAGTGGGTTTGACGTAGTGGCCATTTTATGGAGGGGGATTGGGTTCACTCTGACCGTTCTCTTGCTACCATGAGCACAGGGGATGGAAGCCATGCGGAGCCAGGTGCCCATGCACACCGAGTTCTCTTCCAGTTCAGAACCTTTCCAGGATGCGATGGCCTGTGTCCGTGGAGAGTGTGCTGATCACTGGAGATCTCCAGGAGGGGGCTGTGTCTGTCCAGAGTGTGGAGGGTAAGAATGTGATCGGCCTTGATGACTGTGGCCATTCCTGGACCTAAGGTTCCTGACCCAGTGACAGCCTCTTTCATCCTTTGCAGAACACACAGTGT
This sequence comes from Spermophilus citellus, assembly GCF_964194105.1. NCBI lineage: Eukaryota > Metazoa > Chordata > Mammalia > Rodentia > Sciuridae > Spermophilus > Spermophilus citellus. Next base: position 172,344,759 of record NC_138186.1, on the reverse strand, counting down.
CCATGCTCCCTGTGCCCACCAGGGCCCTGACTCAGACGTAGAGCAGAGCGTGTCCCGTGCAGTGGCAGCTGCCAGCCTGGACTCCCGGCTCACAGGCTGGATGCCAGGGACAAGCCCGAGGATCCTTGGTGGGAAGAGGGAGCTTCCTCTCGCATGCAGGCCTGTGCCTGCATGTGAACTGCTCTCGTGCAGGCTCTAGACCTTGTGGTTTTCCTGGGTCTCATATTCTTATCTGCTTAATGCATTTTTGCATTCCAGCTTCAGATTTAAAGCTATTTAAATATAGAATCACACCATGAAAAATGTCAAGGAAAAGAGGAAATGTTAACACTGTTGAAGGCGTTGAGTGCAGACAAGTAGATCTGACTCAGCGCAGACGCTCGGCCTGTCAGGAGTGCTGTGAAGATCTGCAGCTCTTGGAAACTTTATTTCTGAGGTAGAGTGTTTTTCCCTCTCTCTCCCTTTAAAAACAACTCTTGGATTTATTTCTCTGCAATCTCCAGGGAAGCAGGGCATTGTATCCAGCTATGTAGATTTTTTTTAACCCAGGAGAGTTATATGCTCTTTCATCTGTAAAATGGAAATGATGTTGGTGACTACTTCTAAGGCTTTGGGGACAGTTAACAGTCCACCTCATGAGGCCACATGATGAAGGCACCTGAAATTACAGTGTTCCCTGCTGCCCCTGTGGCCACTGAGCTCCTGGTCCCCATGGAGTGCCATATTTGAGGTCTGCCTCGGTCCCCTCGCCACGGGTCTCCAGCTCAGCTCTGGGGAAACCCTGCCTGCAGGCCCTCCCTTTCTCTCTAGCTGCCCTCTGGGCCTCCCTCCAGAGCCCCCTTCCCAGTACCACCAGGCAACGGACGGGGCAAGTTTACCACTGGGTTTCCAAAATGCTGAGGGACTTTCTAGAGAATGGACTTTGGACTGTGGAGTTGGAACTCTGTGGAACTATGTGCAATAATGATGTAATGAACCAGAGACCCCCTGAAGGAGCAGGAATGCTCGGCAGTACGCCTGCCCATGTTTGTTGGTAAGGAAGATACCGCGTGTGCTTGACGTGAAAGGCAGGATGCGAGACGTTCAGGTACCGTAACCTGGAGATGAGTTCTAGCTGTGCTTGGGTGGTGGGCACAGTGGCTCCACCCAAAGGAGCGAGACAGAGTGTTTTCAATTTACTCTGAGGGTTTTTCTTTTGCAATGGGGAATTGTGCTTTTTTTTATAAACAAAAAAAAAACAAGGTTATTTCTCTTTATGTAAAAGTAAATAATGAACAGAGTAAACTAAAAGGGACTTGGGCTCCAGCTCTGCTCAACGGGAGTGTTCTACTTAGGAGGGGCAGACACGCGGGAGGTACCTGCTGCAGGTGGGGCCGAGGAGACCTACTTGCCTTCAACAGGCTGTAGGGGGCGTCTAGGGCTGTCTTTAGTGCCGATGGAGAGCAGCAGCACTGCCCTGACCGCAGGCATGTCACTCTCTGAAGGAGCTGATGGCCATGGGAGGAGGGAGGACGAGTGGTCCCTTGGTGTTCTGCTACACACGCCCACGGGGCGAAGGAGAGCAAGCTGGTCACATTCCAGTCACCACCCAGACAGCTGCAGGGGATGAAGCCAAAGCGAGCACTGTTTATTAGGTAGAGGGGTTGGTGGCCTTGCAGATTCAATTGCTTCTGTGTCATCTCACAAGTGCAGCCTCTATTGGGCAACAGACGAGAAACAACCTTGAAATTTAGTATCTTAGGATTTCAGAGAAATGGTAACTGGGAGCCTGCTTCATGGCACATGTCTGGTGGCTCTGCCAGCCTCAGCCCTGACCTGCCTCCTCCCCAGGCCCTCCTCCTTCCTCCCACTCTTCCACATGGGCTCCACTTCAGAGTTTTGCCAGGATCTTTGTCACTTGGGAGCCCACCAAATGTGTTTCTTACAAGGCACTTGGTGCAGTGTGGCCATGGGCCACCTCACTCACACCCATTGCACTGGGTTCCTAGAGCCATCCGCGGCAGCATTCCCTAAGTGGAGGGACAGTCCATCCTGAGCATGTGAGTTATCAGTTCTCCTCTGTAGACACCCAGGTGGTTCCTGGTTTTGTTTTGTGATGTTTGCTTTTGCAAATGATTTCTGTGCACACACTTCCTTATGCATATGTGTGAGACTCTCTCTGCAGCACATACCAAAAGTGCACGGCTGGGGGTGGACAAGTGACCCTGTCCATCTTTCCTCACACTGCCTGATGGTTCTGCAGCATGGATAAGTCTAATGACCTCTCAAAGGTGGTTTCCATTTGATGGAAATTTAACCTAAGGTGATCTAGCCCTGAGCCACATACCCGGAAGCTGACTGAGAACTAAGTGAGGGTAGCACAAGGGCACAGACACGAAGTTTCAGAGTTTTTAAAGAAGACTCCTTTCTATTTAAGTGAGGTTTCCTGGTTGCTGCGGTGAGAGGAGATGAACTCTAAGTCTGCAACGTTATCATCCTGGGTATGAAAAGACTGTCAAGAGGAAGGTGAGATTGCTTCATATTTCGTGAGACAAATTTAGACAATATTCAAATGCCCCGATGGAGAAATTGTTTTATAAATAAACATGGCGTTGCTGGGCGCCAGCTCTGCCTCGCTGCTGTCAGGTGCTCTGTACCGGCAGCGCTGCTTCCCCGGGAGTGACTTGCAGCACCAGGGAGCCAGCAGGCCACCAGCTGCTCCGGATGCTGCCAGCCCAGAACCTGTGTTTAAATGCATTATGCTCCTTAGTGCTCCTGGCCAACGATGGCCGAGTGTTTTAATTGGCACCTAGAAGAACTGACGGCAGGACCCTCCTGATTACTTTGCAGAGATGGCCGTGCCTGCGAGTGCACTGTGACTATGCGCTGCTGAAGCTGAGGTGCTGAGGGGTTGCTGGCAACTTGGTTTTCTTCCCTGGAGGCTGAGTGGAAAGGAGACCCGCTTGCCTTCCATTAAATAAGTGGCCCATAGGAAGAAGATACCGGGGCCCAGTTGGAACACTCCCTCCATGCTGCTTAGGAGGGGGAAGTAGACTGAGGGCCCAGAGTGGTCAGGGAGAGCTGGGGACCAGCGATAGGACCAACCACGGCCGGTGCCTGTGATTCCCTGCAGCTCTGCCAGGCGCTGCCCTGCTCTCGCTTCGCCTCCTGACAATCCCAGCTCTGTTTTCTGACCCTGTGGTGCCAGGCAATGTGCCCCTGCCCCCAGGGGGAGGTGCCCTGCGTTGTCTGAGGAGCAGCACCTCTGCCTGGGTGTCCCACCTTCCTTGTGACCCAAACCTTTGAGGCTAGGGACCCATCACAGGGTGTGTGCCAACACAGTTCTGTGGATGCACACTTTAAAAGTATGATATGGTAATAATATATGATTTGATATGAACTACTTCAGTTCTTTCAAACTTCAACAGAATACCCCATAGTCTGTCCAGGGATGTATAAGGTGTCTCGCGTGGGCTTTGGGCCAGCCCCTAAAAAAGAAGATGCTCCTGCTCATTACGTGAGGGCCCTTGGGAGCAAGTGCCCCAAGCTCATGGGAGTTGCAGGGGAGAGAGACCCGATGGGTGGGAAAGACAGGGGACGTGGCAGAGGCGTGTGTTATAGAAACTGTAGATCCTGGCTAGGGAGGAGCACCAACACGACTCTGGAAAACCAAGTTTTTATGAGCACCACTAGAAAACCCAGTGGTTTGCATCACAGAGGAGTGGGGCTGGGGACCCTGCACCCAAGCCAGGGCTCCCCATCATGAGCTCGTCAGCAGGCAGAGAGGCGGGGCGACAGTTGTCGAAGTGTTTATTTTAAACCGCTGACAAGAATTCACAGAATTTGCTGAGACCAGCATGGCCCTGAAAATAATGCAGCTCACTCCAAATGATGCTATAGCTCTTCAGCAGCTCATTCGCACGACAGGACGGGGCTGTGTGTGGCTGGAGCTGAGCAGCGCCTCCAGAGCCTACGGGGTGTCTGGTCAGAGGCATGTGCATCTGCTCTGGAAAGGAAGGTGTCTGCACTGGTGTTTGCCTGCAGCGTCTTTGATTTGGGGCAGCGACCATCCACTGACAGAAGCGCAGGACCTGCACCGTGGGAGGTGATTTGGGAATCTGCTGAGCATCACCTGGTGCAGCCCAAGAAATCAGAGGTGGATGGCTCTTCCTGCCCTGGAGCAGAGCCCCTTCAGACAGGACCTGCTGCTACCTGCAGCTGACCATGGTCACCTCCCGGGAGCCATCGGCCTCAGTTTAGTGTCTCTCAGGCTATTGCTTTTGTTACAAACTACAGATTTTCACACGCATCATGCGAATTAAGATTGTAAGTTTGTGAGAACATCTTCCATGTGCTAGCCTAAGGGCATGTTTATGTCTACAGAAACATGGGGCCACTGCCCATTTTTACAGTTTTCCCTTGGGCTAAAATGCTCTTTCCTGGCAGCTTCTGGAACCAGGCTGTTTTGAATACTACAGGGCTCTAGAAAACCCACCAGCTCCCCCAGCCCCTGGTCTCCTTCTCCCCCTCCTCACCTGCACCCACCTTCAGTTGGGTCCCAGGGTAGCATGGAGCGTGGGGGTGAGTTCTTTGTTGCTTGAATTTGGAGAATAAAATCCATGGACACAGGGTGAGAGCGGAAGAACAGATTTATTAGAATAATAGAGAGAATGCAGAGCTCCCAAAGAGGGAAGGGTCCCAAGAGAGGGATGCCCCAGAGTGGCTACTGGCCAGGGTTGATGTAGACCCATCAACCCTGGGTGAGGCACTCAGTGTCCATGAAGTGTTCATGCACCAATCAAAATATCCATCGGGCATTGTTCCTTCTTTGGAGCAGCATGGACCCCAGTCATGTGGGTCCTGATTTAAATACAGGCTTTCTGTAAGTTTCTTAGCAAGTATCTGCTGGTGCAGCTTGTGCTGTCTGCCCAGGAAGTGACCCGGGGCCATCTCCCTGTCGGCCCAGCCTCATCTCTTCCTCCTGACCTCTCCCCAGCAGACAGGTCAGGAGCCCGGGGCCTTCTCATGTCGGCCTCTTCAGCCAGCAGGACCCCAGAGGGTCCCAGGAGGAAGTGCACACAGGAATCTGACCTCCACTCCTGTCTCAGACATCTAAAAAGGAAAGGGGCCAGGAGTGGCTGTCAGTCCCCCTGCCCCTCACTGTCTCCCTCCTGCTCACCCCTTGGCATGCACTCATCACCCACCTCTGCACTTCCCAGGAGGATCACACCAGCAGAAGTATATCTTGGGATGTGGCCCTTACTGGTGTCTAGGGCAGTCCACGTGGCTGGGTTCCAGAAGGTGCATGTGTGTGGGGGGCTGTGCTGAGCAGGCAGCACTGGGGTGCCCAGCTGAGGGTGAGGGGCCTTGGACGACCTCTGCAATTGGATCCCTCCTATGGTGTGTCCACCTAAGCTCTGGGGGTGTGCTGGCCTTGTGGGTACTCTCTCCCCTGGGCCCTGGGCTCCCTGGCAGGGCCACGCCTGCCCTTCCCTCTCGTGTCCCAGCTTCTCATACAAACAGGAATGTAGCAGGTGCTCACCGAGGTGTTAGCTTCACACTCTTGAGTGCTGGGGACATTGTAGGGTACAAGAGAGTGTTGGGGACATTGTAGGGTACAAGAGAGAGGGAATGGGGACCAGTAGCCCAGAGCCAAGAAACTGGTACATGAAAGAAGGCCAGTCCCCCTGGGAGGATCTGTGGATGGCTTCTGTCCCCCTGCAGTGTTCCAGAAACCTGGGGTCTCATGACATGACCAACAGAAGCCACTGTGGAGGACCAGAGACCCGAGTTCCCATCAGCTTCCTGCAAGGAGCAGCCTGCAGCTGGTCTCCACCCCTGATTTCCCCCAATTCTTGGGTGTAAATCTGTTTTTACTTCACAGTGAGTGTTGTTTCCTCAAGTACTAGGTAGCAAGCACCACCTCCAGATGCCATATCTTTGAAGCTTTGAGTGATAATGAGGCCCTGCCCGGGAGGATGGGGCCAGCACCACGACTGTGCACCGGGGACCCCCAGCTTCCTGGGTCTCGAGTTCCAATGGCTCAGAGAGGATCAGGGCCATTTTGAAGGTCAAATAAAACGATCCACGGAAGTGGCCTACTTAGCACAGCACTCAGCAACAATTTGCTCCCAAGAGAGGAATCCAAAGCTGGAGAGCTTTCTGGATATGAGTACCCAAACATTCTAGAAACTATGTTCAAAGAACAACGACGATTGTTTTTTAAAACAGAATCCTGAAGAACCTTCTAAGTCTTCTTGATCAAAGTAGGGGTGGGCTGCTGCTGACTCACAGATACGGTAACATTGGGCTTCCCGTGCTCGGCCACAAGACCATGCTGTGTGGGCTTACTTCTCGTGACAGGCTGGACGTGCCATGTCCATGGTCACTCTGCTCTCGCCCCTCTATGCTGGCCTCTGCTGAAGAGACGGTTTAGTGATTTCACAGCACAGGTTGCCTGGAAGCCGCCATCAGCGAAACACCCTGGCGTGAAGAGGAGTGAAGCTCTGAGGGCACATAGCACAGGGAACTATGACCCAGAAGCCACCAAGAGGCGAGGAAAGCCTGATGGCAGGCTGTGTGCAGCCGTGGGGCAGCTGAGGTGGGCAGGCTGAGCTACCCTGCCTGGTGCCTGCAGTCAGCTGGGAAGGGCTGAGGGCAGAGGAGGGGAGCGGGTTGGTTCAGGGCATGGTTTCAGCTCAACCATATGAGCCGTCGAGTGGCCCCTATTGTCCCAGAAGAAAGCACTGAGTACTGCTGGTGAGATCTGCAGAGGAATAACGGAACAGCCAGCAGGGAGGGGACTTGATATCCAGAAGGCCTCAGGGTCACTCCAAGCTCCTTTCAGTCCTGAGAAGCCCTGGTGTCATGCTGAGAAAAATGGCCATTTTTATCCTTGTTTGATATAATGAACATTTAATTTAAAGTCCCTAATAGTCCAGTGGATAATAGAAGGAATTTGTGTAGAAATAGCTTGTCTGAAAAACATTATCTTTCAACACAATTTTATTATGTTCCCATTAGGTTTCTGCACATCCCTGCTCCTTAGAATATATTGGATGTGTAATTAGGGCAGTTGTTTGTTTATATCCATTGCATTTGATTTTTTTTCTATGCCAGATGTTTTTATTTGAAGAGCTAATCTTGCTTGCAATTTATTTTTTAAAATAGTGGCAAAACGCACGTGAAATTTGCTACCCCAACCATCTGTAAGCGTGCAGTGCAGAGCTAGGGACATTCGCAGCGTTGCTCACCCAACCAGCAGTCTCTTCTCACCTTGAAGAACAGGCCAATCCAGCAAGGCCCACCCCCAGCTCCCGGCAGCCACCCCCTGCTCTGTCTCCAGGAGTGTGGCTGTTGCAGCCACCTCATAGGTGGAGGGTACTGGTGTCCTTGTGGCTGGCCAGTCTCACTTGGCACAAGGCCCCCTGGGTGCTTCACTTTGGGCTTCAGTGAACACTTGAGCGTGGGTGTTGAAGTCCCTGCTCTGAGTCAGCTGGGTAGATTCACTTACGCACGCTACTAGAGGCCTGGGTCACAGGGTGAGTCCCGCTCACCCTTAGCAGAAGGGCTGGGCTCTTCCCACAGTGGCCGCTTCACACTCTGCCCCTGCCAGCTGCAGGGCTCTGACTCCCGCACCCTCACTGACACCTGCCATTCTCTGTGCTTGTGTCCTGGTGGTGGCCTCCCACAGGGGATGCAGTTAACTGTGCCTGTCACCTAGCATACAAAAGAGCGAGCTCGTTGCAGGTGGGAAGCCAACCCTGCATTTGTTTTCTGTCATCCGCCCCAGGTAGGCTGCAGGGAGCAACTTGCAGAGTCAGCGTCCTAGTGTGTCCCATGCCTGTGCTAGAAAGCTAACGTCACTTCAAGTGAGGACCTTTTCCTTCCAATTTTTTTTAAGTTGCTTTTCTCTTGTTTAACAATGTGCAAGTAGAGGAAGAAATATTTCTCTCTGGTCCTACCCACCGAGACCTTGCCGTCTAAGGTAAACTGGCCCTGCAGCCTGCCTAGGGGCAGATGCTGCCTTCTCTGGGCAGGGCAGGGGAGGGCAGCTGAGTCCCCCACCACCAGCCACAGAGAAGCACTGGGGTGGGGGGCTGGCTTCCCCCCACTTTTGTTTAGGCAGAGTAGAGCTAGACTAGCCAACCCCCTTTCAGCTGGTGCATGTGGCCAGCGCTGAGCCCTCACCCACCGCGGGCAGCTAGGGCTCAACTCCACCTGTGGCCTGTGGAGGTGGGTCTAGGTGAGCTGGTGGGGACCTGGAGGGAGCGGGGCATCAGAAAGGGAGGCGTGCACGAGAGTTTCTGCAGGCGACTGGTTAGGAGGTGCGGCTACTCCAATGTGAAATGACAGACAATTGACTCTGCTCTGGCCTCTACCCCAGGTTGGGGGGAGGGTGACTCCACCGCAGACAGGAGGCCTGTTGGGGGGCAGAGGTGGAGAATTCAGCTTGACAGGCTGCCTCGGGGGGTTCTGAGGCCTCCCCTTCCTGTGGGCGTCGGCAGGTGGCCTCTGGAAACACAGAGGTCGGCCTGAGGGGGCCGAGGGGAAACTCGTTTTACCGTGTAAGTGGCTGCCAGCCAAGGACCCTCAAGTGAAGGACCGTCTGCAGGGATGTCTGAGGGAGGCACCGAGGTCAGCCAGGGCCACGAAGGGCGAAGGGCGTGGCCTGGGAGGCCAAAGGAGGCCGAGCAAGGACCAAACCCTGCGAACAACCCAGGGGGGAGGGAGCGTGGCTCGATGGTGGGAGGACAGGGACACTTAGTCAGGGGCTTTCTGCAGAGTCACACTGTGTGGGGTTGAGGAGCAAACGGGTGGTGAAATGGGGAGAGAAGCAGCCACCAGAAGAGCCCACCGTGGAGGGAAGAGGCAGAGGAGCAACTCCTGGGAGGCGGGTGGGCGTGGCCCAGGGTGGGACAGGGGAAGCCGGAGCAGCCAGGGTGGCGAGGGACAGGCACACAGTCTCTCAGAGTCTCGGTGGGAGCGAGGCCACCCGCGTGGCCTGTGTTCTCTGGCGGGCAGGAGCATGGTCACTGTTAGTCTGTGGCCAAAACACTGAGCGGTTTCACAGGAGGAAAGTGTATTTGGGGGCTTACAGTTTCCGAGGCCTCAGTCCAGAGATGGCTGACTCACTCCTGGGGCCTGAGATGAGGCAGAAGATGGCAGAAGAGTGTGGTGCAGAGAAGCGGCTCAGGACATGGTCAGGAAGGAGAGCGAGCTCTGCTCCACAAGAACGAGATGTGTACCCCAAAGGGAGCCTCTAAGGCCTCGCCTCCTCCAGCCACACCCACCCGCCCCGTCACCTCCCAGTTCACCCCTAGAGGACCGACACACTGATTGGGTTCAGGCTCTCATCACCCAGTCATTTCACCTCTGAACCTTCTTGAGTCATCTCACTTGGAGCTTTGGGGGCACCTCCCACTAAACCCCAACAGCACCTGTCAGCGTTTCCAGGAGAAGCAGCAGGCTCCCATCTGTGGACCAGCGGCCGCATGGGGCAGCCCCAGCACAGGGTCTCTGGGGCCCAGGGCTTCTCCCGCCAGGCCTCCGTGACCTTTCCCTCCCTGGCCCTCTGGTTTACCTTCCACAAGAAGAGCCAGCCCCGGGCTCTGCGCTCCCTGGAAAGCTCGGGTGGACACTTACATGAAGGCACACCTTGACTTCTCCACCAGGCCCCAGACAGCTGCCCAGCGGAAACCACCGGCTGCCAGAGCCAGGTTCCCTTCATGGCAGGCTCCCAACACCAAGTCTCAAGCAAGCTCCATTTAGCCCATACCACGAGGCCTTAAGCAACTCAGCAAGACCCTGTCCTTGAATAGAATAGAGAAAAGGGCTGGGGATGTGGCTCAGCTGTTGAGGGACCCAGGGTTCCATCCCTGGTGCAAAAAAGAAAGCTCAAATTTTTTCCTAAGACATAGGAACTGAGAGTTGATTGTATTCACCATTAATTTTTAAAATAAAATGTAAGTATAAAATTTTTTAAAAAATCTTTTGTTTTAGTTGTAGTGAACACAATACCTTTAATTTTATTTTTATGTGGTGCTGAGGGTCGGACTGAGCGGCCTCCTGTGCTAGGCGAGCGCTCTACCGCTGCCATAGCCCCAGCCCTGAAATGTTTTAATATGAACACTTTTAAACCATATCCAAATATTTTATGTTATCTCAGATAGTTTTCAGTCATAATTATCAACAAATGATGTTTTTCTATCTCACTATATTATCAATAAAGAGATGGAAAATAAGTTACAAAATTTAAGATGTTATTTTTCCCCCTCCTTCCCCCTCCCTCCGTCTCCCTCCCACTTCCTCCTTCCTTCCTGCCTCCTTCCTTCCTTCTCCCAGTACTGGGGATTGAGCCAGGGCAGCCTGCCACACTCTATCTGGGAGTCCCCAGGCCTTTATATTCTTTACTTTGAGACAGGCCCTTGCTAAGTTGTGGAGGCTGGTCTAGATCTGTGATCCTCCTGCCTTGGCCTCCCAATCCCTGGGATCACAGGGGGGTGCCACTGCACCTGGCTCATGTGGGTTTTTTTCTAAGTATAATTTTTAAAGACAAAATGTCAGGCAGCATAAAACATAAGAATTTGACACTAAGTCAAGGTTGTCTGCAAGGAGAGAGAAAATCAAGACTTTTTAAATATGAAAGAGATCCCATAATGGACCAACATGACGTCTTTCTTTAAAATTATTTCTACAGAGCCTAGTAATGACAGAAAAATGGAAAAAAATAGAACCCTGGAGTCTATTTAAATACATAACTAAAGCCAAAGCACTGGGGATCAGTGTTGCCGCAGAGAGCAGGTCTTCTATTTTGAACATAAAGAATAATAACCAAAAGCTGTGCTGGGAGGAAATGAGACGGGAGGACTCTATTTCCGTTTCCTCAACTCTCCAGAGCAAAGATTTCAGCTTGACCATCAAATAGGAAGAAACTGATGGAAAACGAAATCTTAATAACCCAGAGAAACCCCAAGAAAGAGATGTTCACGTTTATTATGAAACAAACTCACACGGGCATGGGAGTTGATCTCGGCTCCGGCCCGTGTCCTCCCTCACCTCTCCCCTTCTCCTTCAGCTGCTCTGCTAGACTTCCTGGGACTCATCTGTTAATTTATATTTGAATGGTTCTTTATGTTATCCCATCCTTCCCTCCCCCTTTCCTTTATTTAACTCCATCTGAGAGAAAACATTCAACCTTTGAGTTTCTGAATTTGACTAATTTCACTCAGCACAAGATTCTCCATTTCCATCCATTTTACCAGAAAATGTCATAATTTCACTCTTTTTAATGGCTGAGTAGAACTCCATTGCATATATAAGCCACAGTCTCTTAATCCTCTCTATTGACAGGCATCTGGGTTGATCCCACAATTTAGCTATCATGAATTGTGCTGCTATAGACATTGATGTGGCTGTGTTACTGAAATATGCCGATTTTCAGTCTTTGGGGGAAATACCCAGGAATGGCATAGCTGGGTCAGATGGTGGTTCCATCCCTCATTTCTTGAGGAATCTCCACACTGCTTTCCAGAGTGGTGGTACTGGTCTGCAGTCCCACCAACAACGTACTCGAGCTCCTTTCTCCCCACAACCTCACTAGCATTTATTGCGGTTTGTATTTTTGATCATGGCAATTCTGACTAGAGTGAGAGAGAATCTTGGTGTATTTTGGATTTGCATTTCCCTGATTACTAGAGATGTTGATCGTTTTTTCATGTATTTATTGGCCCTTTGTGTTTCTTCTTTTGAGAGGTTTCTGTCTAGTTCTTTTGCTCATTCATTGATTGGGTGATTTGGGGTTTTCTTGGTGCTAAGTTTTTTGAGTTACAATATTGGGAAATTTTAACTCATTACTGCTAGGATACGACAAACAGAAGCAAATACATTGAGCTGTGTGTGCGCCCTTATTCAGATGTCATGAACGTGGCGTATCTATATGGCCACACCCAGACAAGAGTCGGATGTGTACCTGTGGAGAAGGAGAGAGGGCTGCACCAGCTCCTCCTGGCTCTTTCCACCAGGCTGGGCTGCAGGACAGGCCAGCTGCCCTGACCCGTCCCTGCTCGTGGTCCTGTGTCCTCGTGGGGGCCTGGATGGCACTGGGAGGGAGGGGAGCCCTGAATCAGGGAGGACTCAGGAGCGATGGAGAGAGGTGGACTGAGGTGCCCCAGAGGTGCAGAGAGCCCGGGGCACTGAGCAGAGAGTAAAGGTCGAAGTGATCGAAGCTGAAGGGGAGCTGGAAGTAAGATCCAAGTAGACCCAAGGGCAGACCCGGGAAGGGAAGGGTCCACTTCCCTCAGAGAAGCAGGAAGCTGGAGACACTCCAGGGGACGAGATCAAGGAAGTGAAAGGCTTTGCGTCTGCAGCAGATTTCGGGTGGCCCCGTCGCAACGCAGTCACAGCACATGTTCTTCTGGCTGAAGAAAGGGGTCCAGGAGGGGAGGAAGCCGTGGTGAGTGAGCATCACCCTCCTGGAGGGCAGCCCAGAGGCCTGTGGCCGAGCCCCCATGACCCATGCCACGTGGGCTGTGCCCATTAGAACCTTGACCACTGCCCTCACCTCTGAAAGCAGAAGGTAGATAAGGCCTGCCCCGCGGCCCCCCATCCCCATCGCCCCCATCCCTGCCACCCCTCCCTGCTTCCTCATCGGACCTCCGGGCTGACTGTCCCCCAGCCTGGCTCACTACTGTGCTGCTCTGAACACCGTCCCACCTCTCCTTCCCTTTGGGATCTGAGTCTCCAGGTCCCACGTGGCCTTGGGGAGAGTCAGTGTGGTTCAGTGGGAACAGCATGGGATTCAGGATGAACCGCTGGACTCTCTGAGACACCCCTATATATACCTCCTTCATCATCCCCAAAGTGCAAATTGCTTTTTCTTCCTGGTTTGTGGCTGGTGTTTTCTGATTTTTTCTGATAGCTCTCTGATTTGGTTTTCTTGCTATTTACATTCACCCCACCACGACTTTCCAAACAGCGGTGCCCTCGCAGGTGGAGGAACCTGCGTAGGGGAACCGCCACATTACAGTGTCAGAATACCTGGTCGGGGGCAGCTCGCGCACTGCTTCCTCAAGGCCAGGGCTGAACCGATGAGCAGAGGGAGCCAACCGAGAGGGTGTCCGCTGCAGCTGTGCAGTGCGGTGGCCCCACGGCAGCTCGGTGCAGTGCGGTCCAGGAGGTTGGGCCTTGGAACGGAGGGCTCAGTGCAGGTCCTCATGGTCAGCCGGTGGCCATGAGAGCACCCACGGCTGTTTCAAAGGCGTTCTGTCACGTTCCCATGTGATGTTGCTCAGATCGCTAGAGCTTCTAAGAAGGAACCGTGCTAGAAGCTTCCTCTCAGTTTCCTTTTTTAAAGGTTTACACACTCTCTGGCAAGACCCCTGGAGAGGGTGCCTTCTGAGGATGGAGACTTGCCCTCGGGGCTGCTGTCGGCTCCTGGGTCCACACACACCAGAGGAGATGCAGAGCAGGGAGCAGCGACGGAGAGGCGGTGGGACCCCGTGAGCCCTGCGGGCGGGAATGCAGGGGTCCACTCCGGAGGACCAGGCCTGCTGTCCGTGGCTACGATCACATGACTCTCCCCCGTGTTGCTTGTTTTAATTATTATTTGAATATATTGTCCTAGTAAAAGCTGCAGGCAGATAGAGAAGGCCAAAGTGGCCGACAGACCCCCAGCCGCATTCTCCTCCCCGCACAGGGGCCTGTCCCTGCAGTGGTCTTTCTTTCACAGATAGTCAGATTTTAAGAGGGTTTGTGTAATTATAAGCTGTGATGCTTTTTCCACAGAACAATGTGCTGTGGTCTTTTAAACAGAGCAGGCAGAGAGAGTCCTGTGTGGGTGTCATTTTACGACAGTGGGCACCTGGGCTCTGGTGTTTTTCCACCACGGATCATGATGCAGTGAACATCGTGAGCTACAGCTCTCCAGGTGCCCCCCAACCCCAGCCCCAGCTTGCCCAAACCAGCCTCTTGCCCGAGCTTTAGAATGGAAGAAAATCATACAAGATCCAAGGGGCTACCCACAGACACCAGCAAGCACCTGCTGTTCAAGAGACGGGGTTAAAATGGCAGATTCAACAGGGTGAGGGTGCAGAACCTCGCCCCGTGAGACAGGCATGGATCTGTCTCCTAATATGGGACCTTCCATGCATTCTGCCCATGTGGCATTTGGAGAAGAGAGGAGAATAGGCCAGAAACCTAAGAGCGTGACTCTCCACCACTACAGCCTAAGAAGGTGTCCAGAGAGGGCTGGACCTCTGGCCCAGCACCTGCTGCAGAGAAGGCCTGGGGACCCTCCTCCCGGCCATCTGGGACAGCTTCCACAGCCGGCTAGGGCTCTTCTGTTCCATCTCTGAAGTCATCACGCTTTGTTGACACGAAGCACCGCCCAACCACAGCCCCTCACCTGCCCTGTGTATTCTGTGACCCGAGAATGATCTTTTACATTTTTCAGAGGTTAGAAAAAAATTAGAAGGATGTTTTATGACACATAAAGGTTACATGAAATTAAACTTCACGGTTGGTAAAGAAAGCATTGTGAGGACCCAGCCACGTTGCTCACTCCCATGCTCTCTCTGGCCGTTTTCTTCAACTATGACGGAGTAGAGTGGTCATGACCCGGCTCAGTGGCCACTGAAATATTTGCCATCTGGTCCTTTGCAGAAGAATGCTGCCAGCTCCTCCAAGTCCACTGGCCCTGGGCCCAGTCGAGTTCTGTCCACACATCGGGGATTTCTGCTGCTGTCAGGAAACCAACCTGTGGGCTGCGTCTTCCTGGAAATCCTGGCCGCTGTCAAATGCTGACTTTCTCGCCCACACAGACACACACCTGCACACAGACACGCACCTGCACACAGACACACATGCGAATGAAGGATCTGGAGGTTCGGTCGGTCTTTGACCTGTTGCATCTGCTCCCTCCCCAATTTTATGTACAAGCAAAGGTCTGTTTGGTGAATTTAGAAATACTAGGATCTCATGTGAACCCAGCTGGGTTCCTGAGACATGACTGAATAAAGGTTGGCCAAGTTTTGAGCTGTGTCTCTAATAAAGAAGCAAATACTGAAATGTTGGCTACTTTATTTGAAACATGTCCTCTTTGATTCTTTTTTTGGATCAAGTTATTTCGACCATTATAAAGGAATGTGAGTACAAATACATCTTGTCTGAATACATGGGATATGTTTGTATTTTACTGCATGATTAAGAAGTCCTGTGTATTGGCTGGATGTGGACCTGGCCTCAGATTATTAACCACAGTCAAGCAAGCTTGGAGTGCTCAGTCTTTTCAAAGGAAAACTTGTTTTCAAAGGCTTTGGTTTTTGCTGATAAGTGAATTTAGAGGTCCTATTGGAAAGTGGAACACGGTTCAACAAATAGGGCTGGCCCGTTTGCTGAGGCAGAGTGCTGGCACTGCTTCCCCCAGGCCAGCCTGGAAGACCGTCCTCTGCCCCTGATTGGTAGGTGGCTGTGGCAGACCAGATGCCCTGGTGCCCTGGGTGCCAGTAGCTCAGGAAGCTCCATAAGGGGACACAATTGTGTCTGTTTGGGGGCGAAAATGACGAATCAATAAAGCAATCACTAGCAAAAGGTTGATATCAAACACACGTGCCCCAGTACAAGGTGATCGTGGAAGGCAGTGCTGGTGGCATTTCTGGGACCTCGGTGTGCTGACCTGTAATGTCAGGAGAGATGCTCTCCTCCCCGAGTCTAATCCAGCCCCTGTCTGGGAGCTCCACGTGTTGTGCCTGGGCCCGCCCCTCCAGCCACCTTGGGCCCCTTACCCTGACCCCAGGCTTCCCTCTGATGCAGTCATCTCTGGAACCTTGTTCTGATCTCCTCTGCACCCTGATTCTACATGACTCTAGCCTGCAAAACCCCACTGCTTCCCCATCTTCAGGGCAGCTGGGAGAGCTGGAGAGAAGCTCTCCGCAGCGTCCAGCAAGGCTGTCCTGAGCCGGCACTGTTTGCTGTCCTTACCGGGTGGTCCTGGTGCCTGGTCCCTCCTGACTCCTGCAGGTCTCGGTTCTGGAGCCAGGGGAGGAGGCTCTTCTTCTTCACAAACCCCTTCCCAACACTGTGCTCCCTGCTCCTGAAAATGACGTCTCCTCCCTGTGAACCCAGAGCCTCAGCCAAGGTCAGACTCCGGGGCTCACCCACCTGCTTCCCTCCATCAGGTGAAGAACAGCAGCCCTGGTTCTCCTCCCACACCTGACCCACCCTGACCTTGTCCCCCCCCCACTCAGGACCCTGCTGTTCCCTCCTGAACTGGAACAAGCTCTCTCTATGGTACATTAGCACTTTGCATGTTGTGGGAAACTTTTTTTCCAGCTGATTGAAGTTTTGTGTTTTGACATCCCAGAGTTTCTTCACTAGCTAAGGTCTGCCTCTGAGAAGTCGGGCCCATGAAAGTCGGCACTCAGGACCACCCTTGCTGGCTCTGGCACTCTGGTGTCATTCCTCACCGGAACTTTGTCCTTTCTGGCCCTGTGGTCATGGGCTGTTTTTTCTTTCCAAACTGGTGCTTGTTGTTGTGACCCAGCCTTTTCCGTTTTGACTTCAGGAATCAGTTTTGCTCTCATACACCTGGGTCTGTTTGGGGGTTTTTCTGTTCCATTAACCTGCCTTTCATGCTATTTTTAACATTGCATTTTAAAACTTGCTAGGATAAGCACTCTCATCCCTCTCCCGTTCCTGCCAAGGTGGTTTCCTGGATACGGTTCCTCCCTTTCGAGAGACGGCTGGTCTCCCAGGAGCATCTGGCAGGGAAGGAACCCTGGCCCGGGAGAGCCCAGCTTGCAGCGCCTCTTGAGGCAGCCCCTCCTGGAGCCCAGTCCCGTGCTCTCAGCCCTCTGAGCCAGGGTGGAGACAAGGTGAGAGGTCACTCTGGACTCTGCAGCCTCCCACAGGCCTCCCTGTCCAGGTCCACTGAGGTCCCTGTGGGTCTCTTCTGTCCCTTTGCAGCACAGAGTTGGCCAGGGCCATGCCCACACCTGGGTTGGTGGGGATTGTGCAGGTGTCCTCCAGTCCTGGGCGGGTCTCCCACCCAGGGAGCCTGGGGCAGGCCAGGAGGGCAGTGTGTGGCAGGGTGGACAGTACAGCAGCCAGGGCTGGGGCAGCATGAGGCCCCAGGGAAGAGCCTTCTAGCACATGCTCCACATGGGGTTGTGGCTTCAAGCCACACAGCTTGCACTCACCCTGACCCAGAAATCTAGAGCAGTGTTCATGCCGGTTCCAGAGGCTGTGAGGAGGGGCTGGTCCCTGCCGTGCTCCGTGTTGCTGGGGACCCTGGTGCCACCTCCACCTGTGTGCACAAGGCCTTCCCTCCGGTCTTCCTCTGCTGCTCTCTGCAGGACCCTGGCCAGGTTGGATGAGGGCCCACCCTGATAGCTTCAGCTAGCCTGAAAGACCCGTTCCCAAGGCCATGTTCACAGGTTCTAAGGCTGGGACAGCAACGTCCCTGGGGTGGGCTGTCCCAATTCAGCCAACGAGTAAGTAAACCCTATTCTCTCACTCTACCTCTGTCTCATGGCAGCCTCCTCCCAGGGCCAGAAACTCGTGTTCTAGGGCTCAGCCCTGAGGCGGCTCCTGCGTGGTTTATCATGAGAATATGATGTGGGATCCGTGGTTCAGGCCAGTAGCACACAAACCAACTGGCAGGACATCAGCCACCCACTCCACCAGAGCAGGCTGGGGACAAATGGTGTGGCATGGAGGGTGTCAGATATGACCTGATAGAAGGACAGGCCATCATGGATGCCTGTCAGGGAACGGGGCAGGGCAGAAGAGTTCCAGAGGTCTTCCTGAAGGTAGGAAGGGACAGAGGCCTCTGTGGGAGTCCAGGCAGGGGGCTCTGAGGCTTTGAGCTGGGTAGTGGTGTGGCAGTGGGCTAACGGGGGTGGCAGAGACTAGACAAGTGGAGGGCCCGGTGATGGCTGCCTGGACTGAGGTGCTAATGAGCTGCTCGCCTCCTCTCTGGCAGCCATGTCACCCACGGCCCCAGCTACCTCTGAAACCCACCAGGCGTCCCAGGCATGACTCATTCGTCCTTGCCCCTGTGTTACCTGATGTTTTGCAGAGCTTGGTCTTGTTCTTTACGGGGACACCAGGGGACCTGAGCTCATGGCTGTGCTGGGCAAGGAGTGGTTTCGCTTCTGGGATTCGTAATTCATTCTCTGATTGTCTGCTCTCCTGTGCTGGCGGCCACTCCTGGGTGTTCCTATTCTTTATTTCCCTTCTGCATCTCGCATGAGTGTGTTTGTGTTTCTGCCTGGGGCTGTGACCCAGATACCTAGGCTAGGTCCTTTGAAAGGACAGAGCCAACCAAGCCCAGCCACTGCTTCTGGGTTTGCTCCTGCACTGCATGTACACCACTGTCCCCCAGTTGCTCGTGACAACCTGCTCCTCGGTCTCCCTCAGGCTCTTCTGGATTTATTTCCCCCTCATTCTGTTCCATCAAACCTGATTCTACTAACACGGGAGCGACCTGGCCCCTTATCACGTCTTTGCAGGTGTGGAAACCTGGCTGAGGGTTTGGCAGTTCTGACTACAGGAAGCCACACAGCCACTAGGTCAGCCTGTGGGTCTGGGCCCAGGACTTGGAAGGAGGGGAAGGCAACTCGTCCTGGGCAGAGTGAACAGCAAACATCTGCCACAGGTGGAAAGTTCAGAGGACACAGCCAAGAGCTGGGTGCCCATGCCAGGCACCATGGGGCCCACAGGCCACAGGAGAGGACAAAGCTTGATCGTCACTGTCACCGTCATAGGTTCCTGGGTTTCCTTATTATCCTCTGTGTGTTAGTCAGCTTTCTGTGGCTGTGACAAAATACCCAGGAAAATCAGCTTAAATGGAGCAAAGATGGGTTGAGACTCCTGCTCTCACAGGTCTCAGTGCACCGTCACTTGGCCCTGGCTTTGGGCCTGTGACAGCAGAGTACCCTTGGTGGACAGCACAGGGAAGGAAAGCTGCTCACCTCCTGGTGGCCAGGAAGCAAAGGCGGCAGAAAGGACTGGGGACAGCTTGCCCCCAGGGCCCGGCTTCCTTCTCCAGGCTCTGCCTCTGCAAGGTTTGCCCTGGTGCCACCAGCGGGGAGTCACCCTTCCCTGCATGGCCTTGGGGGACACTTAAGAGCCAAACCCTCGTGACTTTAGTCTGTGGTCTCCTGCAGGACACTTCTCCATTCCTCGTGGTGGGGATCTCCGTCTTCCACCCCCCTCCAGTTTTGTTAGAGGCTGGTCGGTTTTACTGATTTCTGTGTGCATCTAAGTCTCCTTCCGCTCACCTGGGGCCTAGGCTGCTCTCTTTTCCCTGGTTTGGAGGGAGAGTGTCCTGTGGCTGTGTGCTGCTCCATGGTCCCTTCTTCTCCCTCTCCTGTGTCAGCCAGAGCTTTCGGTCCTTGAAGGGCCTCTGTGTCCCTCATTGTCTTCCAGCCTGTTGGTGATCACCCGCTGAAGCATTTTATTCCTGACTGGTTTGAAATCCTCCTCAGGTGATTTTTTTTTCATAGTGATTTTTTCAATTGGTTCTTTTTAGTTCTGCTTGACTATAGAATCCATTTTTATATAATTGTACAAACGTGGACTGTCTTGTTCCAGGACCCCATTCTTATGGAAGTACCTCATGGTGGGGTTCATGTGGGATATTCACATAAGCACATGGGAAAATTATTTCGGATTCATTCTACTGACTTCTCCTATCCCTTTCCGTCATTCCCCTTTGTCTAATCCACTAAATATCTCTTCTTCCCCTCTCCCCACCTAATGTGGGTTAGCTTCCTCATTTCAGAGAAAAAATTTGACCCTTGATTTTTTAGGATTGGCTTATTTCACTTAGCATGATAGTCTCTAGTTCCATCCATTTACTAGCAAATGTCATCATTCCACTCTTCGTTAAGGCTGAGTAATACTCCATTGGGCGTTTTCTTTATGCATTTATCTGTTGAAGTTTGGTTCCATAGCTTAAACATTGTGTATTGAGCTGCTGTAAACACTGATGTGGCCGTGTCCCTGCAGTGTGCTGATTTTAAGTCCTTTGTGTATATGCCAAGGAGTTGGGTAGCTGGGTCAAAGGGTGGTTCCATTCCTAGTTTTGTAAAGAATCTCCATCCTGCTTTCCAGAGCTGTTGCACCAATCTGCAGTCCCACTGGCAATGTGTGAGTTTTTACTTGTATTCTTGATAATTGCCATTCTGACTGGGGTGCGGTGAGATCTCAGTATAATTTAAATTTGCATTTACCGTATCTTTGTTGACCATTTGTATTCCTTCTTCTGCTTCTCAGGTATTTGGAACACATCGGTCACTCTGGTTTGGCGTCTGTGGGCTAGGTTTTGGTTTTCTTCTGTCTGAGGTCTGGTTCTTGGTGTGATGAATGGTTTCTTATTGAAAGATGAACACTTTGGGTTGGGGTTACGGGGCTGGATCTTTTATGAGCCTGTGTTGCAATAGCCCCCCGATATCCTCAACAGAGGAAGTGGGGTACTGCCTTACCCTGCAAGGGGAAGTGTGGGGTTGCCTTGCTTGGTGGGGGTGAGTCTTCAAGCTCTCTGCATATCACCACCAGTACCTGGGGAGGACTGGCCCCATGGCCACTGGCCAGTGGTTGAAGTTCTCTGTGTCCACCAGGCAGTGAGCACTGCCCTGTGGGGTGCGGGTGCTTCCTCACACCTGGAGAGGTGGAATTCTAGGCTCCCCACCGTCTTACTGCACTGTGGGCGGGGTGAAGTTTTCTCTGTGGTGTTTTGCTGGAGGGTATTTTCTGCATGTTTCCTTGACCCTTTCTGTTCCTTTGGCTCGAGAGCAGGCTTCTGTTGGGGCTCGTTAGGAACTTTTTGCAGGAGGAAAGATCCATGCCCATTGACATTGCTGGGTTGCTGGTTTCTTTGGCTCTAAGTCTGCCTACAATACTTGAGGCAGAAAAAAAGTACCCAGGAAATGTACCACTGTGTCATTCCTTGGATGCTGAGGTCCTTAGTCAACCTGCCTTCTTCTCCCCACTTTCAAAGTCTTGTATGAAATGTCCAGGGGTGTCAGCTGCAAGTGGGAGGAACAGGGAAATGTGCCCCGTTCCACTGGGTACAGGCACCTCCAGGTGTAATGAAAGAGACGGTGTGTAGACACACAGAGTGTACACTCACATGCACATACTGTACTGAAAGGTGTGCTAATGAGTACGAGATGAAGCCTCCCATGCTGGGAAGAGCTCCATGCAGAGCTGAGAACATCAGATGCAACCGATTCAAAGCCATGACGTGCCACCCAGGTATGGCTACAGAGTTACCTTCAAGACACAACTGAACACAAAGAGTAAGTAGACTGGCCTGAGTCTTGAGGTGTTGGGGGCTGAGCTTTGCAGGCTCTCGTGGTCACGTGCATGTTTTACAGCTGTGAGACAGGGAAGGACCTGTGTGGTGACTTAGGAGGTGATCAGGCTCAGTCACGCTGGTGTGGTCAATATCCCGGGGAGGCTGGATGTCACTTTATAGAAATCCTGGATCAATAAGAACAAGTGGTAAGTGAAAATTGAAGCCCTAAAATTTTTAAAGATGTCCTTCCATTTAAAAAGTCACAGTTCTTTTGTGCACATTGTGGACATTGCCCCTCATTTGTCCTCACAAGGCAAGTCAGAGGCAGGACAGAAGCTGAGGCATTTACCTGCCACACCCCCTGGGTGATGACAAAGGCCACCCTGGTGCAGAGAGAGCTGGCTGGGGAACCAGAGTTCGTTCCATCCCTTTCTTCTCTGTGATTTTGACATTTATCAATCCTCTCACCCACCTGCACATCTGGACCGATTTCCTTGGAGACTCTGCCTTCTGTGGAGACATCAGATGGGGTGAGGACCACAGCGATGACGAGGGGTGCAGCTGGAGGGTCAGGTGAAACGCATGCCGTCCTCATCGGCGCTCTCTCTTCTTGCATGGATGATCTTCAAGTGCTGTCCTTTTCCTGGCCACTGGGACTATAGTTCTTATTCCCTGGTCATTAAAAGTGACGCTTGTCTGCTTGGTACTGGCTGCAAGAGTGACACGTGCGTTCCTTGTCGCCTCCCCTCTTCAGAGCAAGGCAGGGGCGGCAGGTGTCCCACTCCCTCTCTTACGCAGAGGAAGCTGACGCTGCAGACAGCTAGTGGCAGAGCTGGGAGTGCATGCCAACCTGCGGCCTGCGCATCATCCACTCTTCTTCTAGACTGAGTAGTGGCTACCGGAGCTCCGTGTTAGACGGGGTTTCCCCCAGCCCCCTACGAGTCTAGCTCCCTCAATCCCCCAAACCTAACAAACGTCAGTCCCGTGGTCTGCCTGTGCTTCCTATCCATTGTGTGCTGCCCATAAAAGCTCACGGTGAGGATTCCCCAATTCTGAAGTCGCCTCAGCCCTTGAAATACGGCTACACTTGAAAGTGAACAAGTCCTGTTGCTTTGAAAAGTCAGTCCCCATGGTAAAAGCCTTTGAGTGCGTTCAGAGCGGCTCATGGCGCAGCAGGCCTGCGTGTGTGCCCTGCAGGGCACGATCCTGGTGGCACGCGCTCCTGTGAGGAACGTCCATACCTCTCCTTCCACGAGGAAGATGGGCGCCATCTGCGTTCTTAGTTTTGTGCCAGAGCACAAGTCAGGAGACAAGGAACAGGGTCTTTGCCTGAAATTATTTTGAAAGCTGTGACTCTTGTCAGCCTCCTCACAAAGGGGACCATGAGGTACCCTAGCTTCTCTCTGTTCCCAGCCCTGGGGACCTTACCCAGGGGTGCGCTACCGCTGAGCCACATCGCCAGCCCTTCATAATTTTTCTTTTTAGTTTTTTGAGGCAAAGTCTTGCTAAATTGCCAAAGCTAGCCTCAAAATCGGGACCCTGCTGCCGCAGCCTCCTGAGTCACTGGGATCCCGGGTGTGTGCCACCATGTCTGGCTTAGTTAAACTAACGGGTTAACGAAGGGTTCAGAATTTTCCTTGTAGAGTCCAAGTAGCTGCTCTTCAAAGGCATTCTCCTGATGCTCCATGTCAAGTTCAACCCATTATGGTCCCCCAGAACTAGGACACAGTGGCCGAAGTGCACTGAGCCAAAGCAAATCTTTCCACATCCAACAAAGACATGAGCATGTTCAATGAACCAAGTGTAAATGTGAATACACAGAGTTAATTGCACTAGAAAATAGTCTCCTCTTTTCTGTGTTGTACAATACAAGTAAAAAACAACTACCCCCTGCTCTCGGGCAAGGAATAATAACACCGTGACAAAGACATGGTCGTGTAGGCCTTGGGCGATGTTCTGGGGACTTCTCAACCTGACCCTAACCCTGCCCCGGATCGCCCTGACCTCACAGTCCTTCACCTTCTTTCTGCTCTTCCTCCACCTCTTCTTCCACAATTTCCTCTGTGCCCAGACAGTTATTGCCTTACATTTAGGTCTCAATATTTTGATTCTTCTGCTCCCTCCCACCACCCGCTGCCTAAACCTGGCCCTGGCCCTCATTACTCCAGGGAAATTATTTCTAGAAGGCTTCTAGCTACCTTCTTAACCAGTCAACAAAATTTTCTCATGGAGACTCCCATTGTGGTTTAGGAAGAGCGTGGCTCACTCCTGCCGTCTGCACTGTCTCCTGGGAACTGCTTCCCCTCTGGGCCAGGCAGCTGCAGGGGTCCTGGCCTGCACCTGGCCCTGCGTGGCTGTGGGCATCACCCTCCATCTGTGGGAGGAGCACACACTGCCTGCGTCCAGGACAAGGGGCAGCACCAGGAGGTTGACACCTGCAGGGAGGCCCAGGGACGCCCGAGCTGTGCTGTCTGTCCCCTTCCCACTGACACTCATCACCTCCACAAGCAGCATTCTTGGGTGATTTTCCTCCTCCTGAACACCACCTGGCCGGACGCGCCTCGCTTTGTTCTCAGTGGTGCACATCCCTGAACCAAGCCAACCTTCTGAGCCGTCACACCGCTCCACCCACACGTCGTGTCGTGTCCGAGCACACGGTAAGCCTACACACGTACCCGCACGCGTGCACACACACACGCACACACGTCTCCCTCCGGCCTCCCAACAGGCCCTGCATCACAGCTGCTCAGGCGGGCCCTCCTGGCTCCAGGTGGCTTGTTGGCCAGCCCAGCCTCTGCCCCAGCAGAGCTCCGCTGTGTTCCCCGAGTGTGCAGTCTCAGAGCTGTGCTTCCACATCCTTCCAAATGCCTGTGTGTGACACTGAGTTCTCCAAACAGTTGCTCCAGGGCTTCACTTGCCCATACTGTTACTAAAGTCTTCCTGGGTGGCTGTCCCCAGCCCAGGGACCCTGGAAGTGCTGGCAGTATCTCCAGGCCAGTGGCTCCGGCACATGGGCTGACACTGGGCACACATGTCACGCTGCCCTGTGTGTGGAGCAGAGCCCGCCATTCATGCTGTAGGCGAGCTCGAGGCCCGGGGCTCACTGCCCACCAGCCCTGGCTCCCATCATGATTTGAAAGTCTAAAACGTGATGGTGGAAGGTGCCATCTCCCCATCTTTTCTTCCTGGTTGTGTTTCCTGAGTTGAGCAAATCATCTCATGTATGCCACTTATTTAAATGTCCCTGCTCAAAATGGTTTTCATAATCTATTTTTTGACTGGGCTGCCTGTCTTTTCTCATTGATAATCATAGAAACCCTGGGGTCCTCTCATGCATGGAGAAGGCACTTTAAAAAATATCCACCAGGGCTGGGGATGTGGCTCAGCGGTAGCGCGCTCGCCTGGCATGCGTGCGGCCCGGGTTCGATCCTCAGCACCACATACCAACAAAGAAGTTGTGTCCACCAAAAACTAGAAAATAAATAAATAGATATTTAAAAAAAAAATATCCACCATACAAGTCTCATCACCTTAGTTGGTGAGTGTGGTGTCAGTCCATCTGGGTTACCATAACAAAACATGGCGGACAGCGTGGCCTAGGAGCAACATTTACTGCTCCAGTTCTGGACACTGAAAGTGCAAGATGGAGGTGCCAGAGCCTGGTGTGTGGAGAGGGGCAGGTCCCTGGTCAGAGAGCATCTTCTCACTGTGTCCTCATGAGAGAAGGTGCAGGGAATCCCTAGGCCTCCTTAAAGGCTCCATTCCTATCTTTGAGGCCCCAACCAACACCTTGGGCTCGGGGTCAGGGTTCAACAGGTCAGTTTGGGGGAAATACAGTTGTCTAGTCTGTACCAGTAGGCTTGGGGGAATGCTGTGAACTGTAAGCTGGTTTTAAACCCATCAGCATTACTAAACCTTCAGGGTTCCAATGTGTCCTGTTCTATTGGGAATCTTTTCCAGTATAGAACCATCATCTGCCAATCAGGTTGTTTTTCGGTCTTCTCTTTTCAGACCACGTGCCACTGATACCTGCTTCCTTTCTCCCCTCCCCTCCCCTCCTTCCTTCTCCACCCCTCCCTTCCTCCTTACCTCTACCCTGGCTTTCTCCCCTCCCCTCCCTCCCTTCATTCCCTCTCTTACACTGGAAAGAACTTGGGTCCTGTGTTGCCCAGTTGGAATGTCTATAGGCATCTTTGCTTCTGATCTAGAAGTTTCTCTACGTCACATGTTGTTGCTTAGTGCTTTGGAAACACACCTGCTGAGGAGGCTTTCTCCCACCGCTCTTGTTCTGGAAGAGCGTGAGGGTGGTGACCTGCTTGGATGTATTTCATGAAGGTTGCGTTGACCAGGGGAGAACCTGCCACAGTTCTCCAGGGAGGACAATGGCAGCTTGGGTAGGATAGTGGTGGTGGAGACAAAGAGGAGTGGACAATCAGAGAACACGGGTCAATTAGAGGGGCTCCGTGATACCCAGTGTGGGAATGAGACAGAGGGAAGAAATGTCAGAGGTGGCCCCGAGGTCTTGGCTTGCGTGGCTGGGTGGACACCCTCTGCTGAGGTGGGGAGAGCTGCAGAGGTATTGGCTTTGGACATATTGAGGTTGACATTCTCAGTCTCCATAAGCATGGACGTCCCAGACTCAAAGGGACATTGAGTGGATATGGCACACGGTCAGGCCCTCTGCCAACGAGCAATCTGCTTCCATGATAGACCTGAACCTCAGAAAGCAGATGGACGTGGAACGATGGGAAGGCAAAGTGAACCTGGGAATTTAAGGATTCTTAGGGACAAAACGGAACAGCAAAAAATAGAAACAGTAATCGGAGGCAGTTGAAAATAACTTTTGTATCTGTGAAAAGACTACAGTAGCCAGGTTAGAGAGCTCTGTGTAGACCTGGGCTGTAGCTCAGTGGTAGAGTGCTTGCCTAGCACGCCTGAGGCACTGAGTTCTGTCCTCAGCATCACATTAAATAGTTGTGTCCATCTACAACTAAAAAACATTTTTTTAAAAGAGCTCTGTGTAGCCGGGGAAACTAGGGAGGCTCCTGCCCAGGCAGAATGCCCGTCCATGAGCCTGAGCATCCCATCACACCCCGTGGCAACTGTCTGGGTTGAGGAATAATTGTAAGTGCCTCAAAATACTCATGATGAACATGAAATTTTAAGAAACTAATGTATTTTTACTACAAAAATTATGATGCTATACATCAGCATCAAAACTAGAATAAAACATTGTTGAACCATTGAATGCAAATGAGGTGTCTCACCCTCGACCTAGGACGCATTGCTGAGGGATTGGTGCCGCATGGGAACAAAGGGGCGTGTGCTCCTGAGAGAGCTTGTGCATTGTGCAGGTGGCCCCGAGACCAGCTGGGGTTTGGGAAAGAACACCCACACCTTAGAACCTGTGCAACCAGAAAGAGAACCAACCAGAACAATAGTGATCATAATTAAAAACCCTTGTGTAGGAAATCATTGAATTCCTAGTGAAGGAAACATGCCGTGGTGCCTGTAGGAGCTCACCGTGGGACACAAGTAGGAGCTCACCGTGGGGCACAAGTAGGCACTCACCGTGGGGCAGGAAGGCCAAGGGGGCAGCCTGAGGCTGAGGCAGAGGGTGGTGGCTGAGCTCGGGCAGGTGGGTGCAGGCTTTGCCTGAGTGCTGTGACACTATGAGGAGCGCTCACGGGTGCTATGCTGGTTCCTCTTGCTAAAAGGTCCAGAAGACCCATGCTCTGTGGATGCCTCTGAGGCTGAATCTGTGGCCAGACAGGAGCGCGAGAGAGGCTGCGAGGCCACAGGTGACGAGCCACATTCCCTTGTCGTGCCTGGGGCAGCTGCACTGCTGAACAGGTATAGAACTGAATCAGTGGAGGACCGTGCTCCTGACCGGTGCTCCTCTCACAGGACAGACACAGAGACACAGCTATGGGTCACCTACGCATCAACTGGAATGTACTTTACAAAGCAGCACCCTGGCTGTACTTCAGCAGCAACACATCCATTTGGGGACAGTGTTTTGTAGGGGAAGGTGTGTGGGTGCTGCAGGCTGAGTACCTCCAGGTGCTCCAAGAAGAAGCACCTGGACTCTGTTCCTGGCACTGGCTTGTCACTTTTATTTTAGGGTTTCTTGTAAGAGTGGGTGTTATTTAAAATCGCTGTTGTTTAGGACCTAGTTGAAGTTGTCCTATCACCAGGGTGGGGACAGGGCTTTGCAGATGTGACCCTCATGGTTGGTGCAGTCCAGTCCAGCTCCTTGGCCATCCAGGAACAGCACGAGCCACTTTCTTCCTATAAAATTAAAATAATACCCAGAATCAGGTTGAAGCTCTTAGGAAGGCAGCAGGGAGAAATACTGAAGGCGTTCACACAACACTAACGTCACCTGGAGAAAGCGTTCCATCTCTTTATCAGTCGCATTTCATAGTCTCACAACTTCTTTGTTCTCCTTTTGGTTTTGCCACGAGTGGAGAAACCAACACTGTAAAATGGGAAGTTCACCCGAGGCCAGCCGAGCTGCAGGAGAACAAGGGGAAGCGACTTTCCAGCCGCCTTCGCGGTGCCTGCAACGCCCCACTCTCCTGAGCAAGACTCGCGCCTCACAGGCTGGGCCCCTCACTTTTTCTTCTGTGAAGACATGTTGGAAACACAGAGAAAGACTTAGGTGGAGAAAAAGGTGTGTTCTTAATAAAGTGAAAGATAAGGGGATGGGCGGCCTGTGCTTTGTCTCCCGCATCAGCTAAGCTTCCTGCAGCACGGGGTGAATCACACGCTGGCGGAACAGGGTGGCCACGTGCGTGCTCTGTAAGTGAACCAGGAGTGGGCTGAGGAATGGACCTGGCTGTGAGAGAGAACGTCCTCCCAAACCAGATGCCGCCTCCCTGCAGGAGCCGCCCTGGAACATGACCTGGGGTGTGACATGGAAGGTGGCTCACGTCTGACGTATGGCCCGTGGGTCCTCCCTGATGGGACCGGGTGGGGCCTAGTCTGCATGAGCAGGTGACAGCAAGGTGACGAGCGCGACTTCCTCTGCATTCTTAATGGAAATCGCTATGAACAAGCTGCACCCCGTCCAGAGGGGACAAATCTGGGGACTTAGGTGACACTATGTGCAGTCTCCACAACCCTTGTCCTCCAAATAGAAGGCGTGTGTTTCAGGAAAATCCTTGACTTGCGGAGGGGAGGCCCGAGAGAAGACTGGAGCAGCTTATTGGAGAGAGGCGCATCGGGAAGGAAGCATGGGCAGCAAGGAGGAGAGTGCCCACAGGCAGCCAGCACCCAAGCTCGCAGGGAGGCAGGTGCTGGGCAGCAGGCAGGTTGCACAGACGCCAGGGAGCACGGACGTCCTCAGCCTGCAGCTCACGGTGCGAGTCACCATCCTGAAGGAAAGGGATAGAGGCACGATTTTCTCAACATCTAGTGTGACCACACCAGCGGATCCCAAGAGATGGTTTGGAAAAGGATGCTGCAGAGGGAAGAAGCAAGCACGCCGGGAGATAAAGAAAGGAAACATCTCCGACGGCAGCCTCCCAAGAGTCAGCCCTCATTCAGGCGGGAGAGGATCACGCACTCAGGTTAACATGCGTGGCATCTCGTGCACAGCATGAAACAAAACATTGGCAATGACCGCATGCCCGCGTGAGTGCGCCCTGCGCTCCTGCTCGCACATCTCACCACTCAATCTCTGCCACCTGTGAGGACCCTGATTTCCACTCACAAGATGGAGAAAGGATGGCGCCGGTGCCCACAGCCTCTCCAGGCAGCAGAGTTAGTGAGTGGCAGAACTAGGCCTCAGGCCCCCTCGGTGCTCCCCAGCTTTTACACACGGTGTAACCTTAATGGAAAGTGGAACCGTTACAGTTATGTCTCTGGCTGCTCAGCCTCCAGGAAAGACATGGATTCGACATGGACGTCCATCTAAATGAAACCATGAGGCATTAGAGGAACGTGACTGAGGAGCCGAGGCCCTGTCCCCACATCACAGGGATGCAGACTTGATGGTCATCCTCAGTGAGCATCTAGCACAGAAAGTGAAGGACAGCGTGTCTGCAAAGGACACAGCCGGATTGACGGGAAAGCCACCCTGGCAGATTGACCTCACTATACCAGTGGGCAGGTTGGGCAGGAAGACAGATCTGCCACTCACCCAGTTTGGACACACATCAGATCGCTGGCATTCTTGATCTAGTGGGCCGAGGGGCAGCCTGAGAATAAGGAGCAGTGAGTCCTCTTGGCTTTGTGGTTAGCCCTGTGACCTTGAGTAGTGGCTCACACTCTCCTAGGTTCGGGTTTCCTCCGTGGAGGGCCTGCCAGTGTACAGGGAAATCAGAGTTTTAAAATTACAAAAATAGAGTCTCTGGAGCAAAACCCGTAAACGAGGATAATGACAACCGAAGAACGGCTCTGCACTGACACAGGCCTGGCCTGCAGCTGCAGCCGCGCAGAGCATTGGGACATCCTGAGGGGCTGCAGCCCCTGCCACCATCTGTGACGTGAGTGGCCCTCTTGGGTTTGGGCTTCTCTCAAGAGAGGTGGACTTGCCGCTCAGCAGGTGGCCGACTTTGGTGCCCTGCCACCCAATGGAAAGAGCTCTATATTAAGTAAATGACCCCGAGAGTTTGGTAGGCCAGTTGCTAAAAGTGGCATGGCCATATCCGAGCCTCAAGCAACTGCCCTTGCCCTCTGCTGACTTCCGGATGATCCCAAACGAGAACTGGCCCGAGGATCCACCAACGCTGCTTGGAGGTTCGCGCTCTGCCACGAGGAGGAGGGAGATTCTCCAGCTTGCAGAGTGAAACGGTTGCTCCTGGCCAACACCACCGCCGTTTCTGACCCAGGGAAATGCTTTCTCTGCTCCGCCAGGCCTTCTCTAAGTTCTATGGGATACTGTTAGTAAGTACCCTCGCTGTTGTTAAGAGCACCGAGGCTTGGTTTTTAGGGTGGTTTTTATGAGGGTTCTCCCTTCTCTTTGGAAGCCAGATGGGCAGGTCAGCAGCAGGCACGTTTGCACAGCCGTGGATGGCCTGGAGACCTTTCACTTCTCGCTCTTTTCTCTTCCTAAACAGAAGGAAGGAATAGGAATGCCTTACGCACTGTCCGTGCTCATTCTCTTCCTGCCTGGTGTGGGTTCAAGACTGTTCTACTCTGTTTTTCTTGGCGTTTTGACTTGCAGAGTTTCCTGACTGCCCAGCATCTGTTTTCTGTCCCATGCTACGTGGCCTTTTCCCCTGAGCCTGCTGCATGCTGTCTCTGTCACACATTGGGGACAGCTGGTCCTGGGGCTCAGGCCGCCCGGTGGCCTTCCCCATCATTTGTTTCTGGGCGTGTTTTTGGTAAGGGCAGTTTGGTCTGTGTGTTTCTGGGGCAGAAGGCAGGAGGAGGGCTCTTTGCCTCTTTCCTTCTCGCCGGTCTCTGGCTCAGTTGCCTTCTCCTTCTCTCTCTTGGTGACCACTTTCATCTCTGTGCTCTGCCTTCCCTGTGACCTCCGGTGCCAGGAGGGGTCGTGGCCCACGGAAGGTGCAGGTGTTGCCCAAGGACCCTCCCTCCCTTCCTGCTGCCCCTCTGGGAAGGTGTCTGATTTAATCAGTCCCTGCCCCCCTGTCCTTCTTGCCCCAGCCCTGGGGCTCTATCCTGTTTCTAGTCCTGGGTCAGAGGAGGAGGGCATCCATCAGCCCCTGCCCAGCATCCACCGTGAACAGGAGCCAGGAGCCTGGCCCATCAGCTTCCTCTAGCTCCTGCGAGCCTCATCTTCTTGTTTCCTTTTCCCTGTTCTATTGCATGTAACATGGAGAAATAGGTTAACTGCAGGGATGTCTGCAAAATGCTTGGCACTCTTATAACTTGCCTTTGCCTCAAACCCACCGAGCTCCCAATCTTCTGATGATAAGATGCTGGGATAAGGTCCTCAGAAAATGATACGCACCTGGTGGCTTGTGACGGTCATGGGATACTGTTAGTAAGGGGTACTAGTCAGCAAGTACCGCAGAGCCCAGAGACGTGGGGCACAGCAGGTGCAGTCAGGAAGAGCACCTTGTGGGAGAAAGGCCAGGCGGGGGCCACGGGGAGGGGGCGCCAGACACATGTGACACTGCAGAAGACAGAGGTTGGTTGGGCTGGGATGCTCTTCTGGTGATCTTCACCCTGGATCAGCTTGGGCAGAGATGGAACCAGGAAATGGGACGTTCGTAGAGCAGGTGGGTCACAAGGGGAAGAGGGAAGAAGGGCTGGGTAGGGACAACAGAGGGAGAGAGGAGCCCAGGAGCTCAGACAGTGCCTGACGGCCCCCAGGAAGGCCGGACCTGTTCATTTCCAGGCCGTCAGAGTTGCCCAGGAGGAGGGAGCAGCCTCAGAGAGGCCCGGCCCCCGGAATGAGCTGGCAATACCTTGGTCTTCTAGAAAAAAATAGAGGCTTCTGTTTCACTGTTGCCTTTGAAAATCCTCAAGAACATGTGGCACCAACTGTGTGCTATTGGTCACCACAGATGATGCATTCAGTTTGGGACTAGATTCACCAGTTATTTAAAGTTTTTTTTAATGTTCTTATTAAGCTGTGTCATTAAGATGTGTGTGACCATAATGAGCTCCAGAGACATCTGTCCATGGCAAGTACAATCAGTGACTTCCCTGAAAAGATGAGGACAGATCTCCGACTCCAACCCAATCACATGGTGCTAATATTCAACCAGTGGCCATTAGAGCTGAGAAAGTTGCTGGTGTAGGCAGTTATGTCCACTTTGTGCCCAGGAAGCAGGCTTTCCTGATGGGTGACTTGCTTGGTCCCTCAGGTGGTGGTAAAGCTAGGGTGCTGCAGGCAGCTGAGCTTCAGAGTGAAGTGCATCCCCCACCCCAGAGTGACCGTGTTCCTCATCTGCAGAGGGGAGGCCAGAGCTGGAGAAGCTGAGCCCGCGTGTCCGAGAATGCTCAAGACCGCGGTGGGTCTTCTTTAGCCGACAACCACTCTCAAGAATCTCAGGCACAGTGGGAAGATGTCTGTGGCCTTTGAGGCACAATTCCTGCAGCTGCAGTCATGGGAGTGTGGGATTCAGACAGATGTTGGACAGAGATGCGGCCTGCCCTCGCTGCTGGCCTATCACACTTCTGTGCCGGCTCGCGGGCTAGCATGCTCTGTGCTGGGGACCCAGCAGTCCAGGAATGGAAAGTTGTAGTCGGTTGCTCCCTTATTCTGGACAGGACCATCTGGCACTTTTCCAGGGGAGGCCTGTGTGTGAACAGCCACAGGAGGAGGAGCCCATTGCTTGGGGGTTTGCACTAGGCTATTGCACCTGCCGTGTTGGGGTGCCTGCTTCGAGGGTGTGATGTCCATCTGCAGGAAAATCTAAGCCCTGCATGCTGGAAGCAACTGAGTCTGTGAGCTGTCCTGGGAATTTTAGAAATTGGCATGAAAATTTCAACACCGCTCTTCTCTTGCTATTCTTATTTAGAGATCCATTCAAGTAAACACTGCGTGTGCACCATGGGCATTTTTAAAGCTCTACCTGTCTCTGATCGGGAGATACCACACACGCACACATCCATGCAGGTGCAGTCTGGGGTCCTCCAACAGAGGTCACTCCCAGGAAGTTTCAGGAGGACCCTGATGGACATTCTCCATCCCAGGTGCCCAGCTGAGCTTCCACATCAGTTCAGACACAAGTTCTGTTTCAGGGACGGGAACAGGCCTGTTCTGCTGGACGAGGAAAGACAGGCACAGGGCATCAGGAAAGAAAGCTTTCCCTGGGAATGATGGTTCCAGGATAGTACCCTCATGTGCTTAGACGTGGACCACCACGTCAGGAGTGAGGGGCACACAGCAGGGTCACCTTGGGTGGACGTCCATCTGGCCAGACAGCAGTGGTTGTTTTCACAGCAGCTATTTAGAGATGTCATGGGAGAAAAGGTCAAGTATAATTTCATTCAGCAGAACCGGTTAGCCCTGCATCCTGACCTTGTCTGCAGGGAAGGGTACCTCAGCAGACACCCGTCTC
This sequence comes from Spermophilus citellus, assembly GCF_964194105.1. Classification (NCBI taxonomy): domain Eukaryota; kingdom Metazoa; phylum Chordata; class Mammalia; order Rodentia; family Sciuridae; genus Spermophilus; species Spermophilus citellus. The sequence continues at coordinate 172,311,495 of NC_138186.1, read as the reverse complement.
AGGAAATGTAGGTCACTTAGAAGAAACCACGAGGGTTAGAATTCAGCCAGAGCAAGTGGCCCCCTCCTATACCAGGCAGCTGTGTTTTTCAGAAATAGATGTGGTTCCTGGCCCTCAGGTATAGAGACCATTTTTCCTCCAAGGGTGTCCTCAGCCTGGGCAGCAGCTGACTGTGAATGTGTCTGGCAGACTCAGCCGTCACCCCAAGATCAAGACGCAGGTTGTGCCGTCACCGATGGAGATGTGCTGTCACATGCTCTTGTGTGGGCACCAGGGCTGCAAACCAGCCTGCACAAGCGTGCTTCCCTGAGCAGGGGCAGGCAGGCAGAGGAAGAGGCAGGCAGGCTCTGCACCCACGCTGGTTGGCAGCACCCTGCCCAGGGTGTGAGGCTCTGCGGGGCTGGTCCTAAGAGGCAGCTGGAGCACAGCACATGCAGCGTCCCATGCACCTGGGGCTGGCCTCATGTGCAGCAGCAGGTACAGAACTGTGGGCCCACACTCGTCCCTGCTGAGTCCTGTGGCTTTGCCTATCTCCAGCTCCAGCTCTGGGCAGCCCTCTGAATCCCAGGTGGCTCTTTACTCTGGGTTTCTTGTGGCCATGACTTCCTGGGCCTCAGGGTGTGTGTGCACATGTGCATGTCTATATATGCATGTGAATGTGTGTGCAGGTGTGTGTGTGCAGGTGTGCACTCTCTTCTGCCTGTCATTGGGGATGCTGGCACAGGTCCTGGGCTCCTAGTATACCGGGACCCCTGCTGCTGCTGGCCCATCCCCTCCTGCCCTTTTGGTCCCCACCCTTCTCTCCCCAATTGTGACAAATGAACCCTAAGTTCTCCTCCCAGAACAGCCTGTCACCCCAGCAAACTCAGCTGGGATCTCTGGACCTCAGGTCCTCCATCGGGAGAGGATTTGGGGCAGGGCTGCAGTGACAGGAATCACACGTTAGTTAGGGCACAGCAGATGCCAAGGTGAGCGGAACACACAGCCCTGCTCAGGAGGCCAGCTGCACACTTGTGTCCACTTGGCCTCTCACACCTCAGTGTCCCTGTCTGTGAGATGGAACGAGAGCTGTGCCTCTCTCCCAAGAACCAGGAGGGTCATGTGCAGTCAGAAGGAGCCTGGCACAGGGCGAAGTCCTGTGTGTCAGGCCGTCCGCTAGGTGGGCATCGTCAGCAGCTTCAGCCTCCAGACCACCATTTTGTTACTCACTAGCGCTGGGTAATTGGCCAACCGGGTTTTTAATGTGAAGTCAATCCTCCAGGATTAATGTGTATTGTAAACAATGGGGCTTCATCTACAAATAACTATGATTAACACCATTTTACTCTAATAAATAATAAATTCATTTGGGGAATAGACATCTAAATAAGTGCAGTTTCTAGAGCTTTGAACTCTTCTTCCAAACTTCAGAAATTCATCCATGGTCAGCAGATGTCTGTTGTGGTGCTTGGCCCCACTGACCTAGAGCATGCTGGGGATGACGTGCAGTGGAAGGTAAGAGGATTTAGAGCCAGAAGACCAGATTCTGTGCCCCCATCGGCCTCTTGCTGACAGCCTAGTGAAGGTCAGCTGGCCTCTCTGAGGCTCCATCCCCCTCCCGCCTGCCCCCTCCTCAGGTGTGAACCACACTCATTTCTACCTCCCTGGCTACACGCTGTAAACTGTAAGGCCTGCGTGAATGTCCTTACCTGTCAGGAGAGGCATGTCCTGTCCAGGGATTTCTTATCTGAGATAAATAAGAATCAAAGGCAGAAACCTAAGTTTTTAAAATTTATTTTGCACTTAAGTAAAAAAAAAAAGCCACAAGTGGAGAAGGGCGTGTGGCTGGATGGGGAGACGGTTCCTGTGGCCCGTGACTTGCGGGCGTCTGGAAGGGTCAGCTGTATAAGGACCTGGTTCCATAGAGGGATGGGGAGGCACATCCACAGGCATAAAAGGTGTTCTGAAAGTAAAGACAGAGCAGGCTCTGAGCAGCAGAGGACTTGGAGCTCCTGGAGTAGAGCCAGGGCTGGAAGGGGAGGGACACGGGCCAGGAGGTGGCCCAGCTGGTGGCAGGAAGGGGGACACACTGCAGGGCCTTGCTGTGCCCCTTGCACAGCTGTGCGGCTGGTGTGAGCATGGTCCCCGCACCTACATGGGAAGCTGCTTTGTTTGCCCAGAGTCAGAGCCACATCTTGGCACCAACTTTAAAAGTGAGTCATGGACTGAGGGTATAGCTCAGTTGGTAGGGTGCTTGCCTTGCATGCTCAGGCCCTGGGTTCAATCCCCAGCACCACAACACACACACACACACACACTCACACACACACACACACACACACACACACACACACAAAGTGACTTGTGTCCTCGGAAGGATTTTAATATCAGAAATATTTAAATGGTCAGTCTCCACCAATGATCTACAACCACACTTACTTCTTGAGTGGTTAGATTCTTGTTTTAAAATAACTGAGTCTTATAGGAACTGTAAGCATAATCAGAAGAAGAGGGTTTAGTAGCCACCTTAGATCTGCTTCAGGTGCATGACTTCAAAAGCCCTTGGCTAAGCCAGTCTTGTTCTATTATGCTATTTCCTCTGCCTCCTCCTGCCCCCATGCCCATCCCCACAGCCCCAGATTTTGAGGCAAGTCCTAGCCATACTATAATTTTAAGAATTTAATTTAAAATTTAATTTTGGGGCAATCCAGAAACAACCTCCCTCCTCATTTTCAGGGTAAAAACAACAGCATTAACACCCATCCAGGCTGGTCATCAGGCCTAAGATGATCGGGAGCGCTCCACGGAGGGGTCTTCTCCTCCATGTTCCCGTGACCACATGCTCTAGTTTCTCGGTTCAGGCAGGCCGACTTGCTGTGTTTCAGCCTACTCTTTCCTGTGGATGCTAAGTCCAGGACTATCTGCACTACATTGTGGTGGTGCAAAAGCAGTCGGTGTTCAGTAGAAACTGTTCTTTGAATTCTGAATATGAGTCTCTTTGGGGTTGGAAATCAGTGGTCCAACCCTCCTGTGATGCTGAGCTCAGCAGCTGCGGCTCCCAGGTAGCTGACGATCACCCCACAGTGAGCTGCGTTGAGAGCAGGTGAGGTGCAGTCAGTGTATCGGCAGCTTCCCGTGATTTCGACTGATGGAGGTCACCCAAGATCTAGCTCCCTAAGTTGGGAATACCTGTACCAAGTGGCTCTGCCTCCTGGTGGAAAACCAGGTCCTTCTGGTCCTCTGGGAGGCATCACATGTTGACTGCCCACCTCTCAGGACTGGCCAACCTCCACTGGGGCCTGCCACCCTCGTGCTCTGGCTGTGACTAGCCATGGCCACGTGGAATCCACCCAGGCCACAGGAGCCCAGTATGTGGGTGACAGGAGTTCCCCTGGTGAGCTAAGCAGTGTGGAAGCCCAGGCTTCCTGCAGAGCCACAGCGAAAGTCTCCCGAGTGCTGGACGGCGCTTCCCATCTCCCTGGTTGATTTCCAAGACTGGAAGAGCACAAGGGAAACACTTGAGTTCATAACTCTCGACCTTTGCCGCACAGGGAACCGTGTTTGGCATCCAAGGAACACACGGGTGTCAACCAAAAGCAGTTTGCATCTGGCCAAGGCAGGATGCAGACTCTCAGAGCAACACCCACCCCCACACCCGTGAGCGCTGAAGATAGGAAGCAAGTGACCAGGGAGCTCAGCAGGGCACCCAGAAGGCTCTGGGCCCCACCCCACAGGGGCCTCAGGCTAGGACACGGGGACTAGGCGTGCACCCGGGACAGAGTGGCCTGGGTTGAAGTTCTATGTGGGCTGAGGTGAGATCCTCCTGTGGATGCCTCCAATGACAGAGGGACGTGCTGGGTGACGAGGCCCCTGAAGGAGCACAGTGGCAAGAGTGGGTTCCATGCTCAGATTCTCCGCCAGCTTCGGGAGAGCACAGCAGGGCTGTTTCTAAACTTCAGAGTCTGTGCTGGAGCCTGGGCCTGGAGCCCTGGACCTCTCCCCTGAGAGCAGGTAAACTCCCTGAGCAGGGCTGGCTGATTGCTCTGTCACTACAATGCCAGCTCCTGACCTGTAGTCACGTGACCTCGTGACGACCTCCTGACGACCTGGTGACCTCGGAGCAGCAGGTGGAGCCCAGAAAGGGGAGACCTAACAGCCCAGAGGGAACTGTGGGGTCAGCCCTCAGGCCAATAGGCTGCCGGGGACCTGGGACAATGGGGAAGGAGAAAGCACCCCTGGAGTTCAAATCTGACCCTAAAACCAAACAGGAAAAGAAGTCAGATTAGGAAAGCCTGGAGGAGTCCTCAGAGGCAGACCCGCAAAGAAGACATGCGTCACGGCTGAAAGGACAGGAGCCCTCTCTAGGTCTCCGTGCCTCTGGTGGGCCAGCCCCTCCTGGGGGAGGCACCCAGCAGCCTGCCCTGGGGAAGGGGGTGCAGAGGCTCCCCCCCCCCACCTTCTGTCCCTTCAGGGCCCTATTTATTGCCTGGGGGACATGGGCAGGGCTGCTGACTAATGGAGGCAGGTGAGGCCGAGAGGGAGGCTCAATCAGGATGAAAGGGCAGCTGGGGAAGGACGGGGGAGCAAGGGGTGGGGCTGGGGGCTGGGAGACCCCTCTTCCTCTTCCGTGCTGTTTTCTTTCAAACAAAAGCTGGCGCCCACAGGCCACACCACACTTCTCTGGTGCCAGGGGGCATGCAGAGGGCCCAGCAGGGCACAGGAAGAGGCCAGGGAAGCCCAGCCCCTCTCCACAGTGCTCTCGGCACCTCACTTTCTGAGCATCCCTGAGGGTGTGAGGTATTTTGTAGAAAGACGGGTTTCAAGCATTTTCTTTGTACTCACCAGGCCTGTTTCTGGCTCACATCCCACGTCTTTGAAGTAGGAGTTCTTATTTCCATAAGTAGCTTCTGAGTGCGCTCCTAGATTTCCTATTCCATGTTTCCTCATTCCCAAATCCTCTCCTCACCCCCTCTGTCCAAACACATCAGTCACTGCTCTGATGGCTCTCCTGCCTGCTGGGCTGTCTGTCCTGCCCTCTTCAGACAGACCCACCCCCACGAGGACCCTCCCCCCTGCCCTGATGGGCAGTCCTGCTAATTATCACCATCCATGAGAAAATGCAGCTATTTCCCAGCTAGGGCCTCCCATCCTCCTGGCTTGGGCTGTCTGTGGCCAGGCAGTGGACGCTGCCTAGTGCCCCCTGCCATGTCCAAAACTCCTCTGTACCCAAGGTCAGAGACTCCTTCAAAGAGAAGCCTTCCTGTTACTCCCTGGACACGTTATGTGGCTTTCTTATTTGACAGTAACTTATTTGCCAACGTGGATAACTACAGAGGTCTCTGGTGGGAGGATCCCACTTTTCCTGTTTTCAGTCTCTGGGGTCTGAGAGCACTGGTCAGAGAGACACCAAGAGTTCTGCCGGAACCCTCTCCCCAGGGTGCAGGTCTTGCGTGGCCTTGGCTATCTTTGAGGCGGGGCCTTTGGAGCCTTCACCGAGGACCAAGGACTGAGGCTTGACTCTGTGTTAATCTCATGGTCACTCTCAGCACAAGCACGTTAGGTCTGCCTGGCCAACTGAAGCCGGCTCAGCAGCAGATGGCAAGGGCCTGGAGCATGGCTCGTTGAGTCAGCTGAGTCCAGGGTTTGCAAACCCTGCTGCTGCTTAGCCCTGGGGACTGTCTCCCAGCCAGACAGCAGCTGGCACCGTCAGCTCTGGCCAGACACTCTGGAGTTGCTCGAGGGCCCAGAGACCCCCCACCCAGGGTCAGGGCCTCAGTCACATCCCCCAGAGTACTCATGGGGTGCTCAGGCAGCGCAGTCTCCTACAGCCTGGTCTCTGGGCTCCTCCTCTTCACAACTGCTGCTGAAGGAGCACTGTGGGGTGGTGTGTCTCCTCAGCACAGAGAACTCCAGATCTGCAGCCTGCTCCCGGCCCTGAAGGTGTGTGCCTGTGGAGGCTGGAGGCCGGGAATGCAGGAGGTGGAGGAGGAGCCCTTTGTCAGCGCTCACGTGTGTCCCAGGGCGTGGGCACTGCAGTGCCGGGAGCTGTCCTGTAGGTGTGCAGCCAGCTGGGGGAGGCCGTGGGAAGGAGATGGCAGCTCTGGGAAGGGGCACCGGTGCCCACCTGGGTCTGCAGCAGCGCTGCTCCACACCCACACCAGTCCAGGTTAAAGCCAGCACTGGGGAGGGCGGGGGCCACCACCACTGTGGAGGCAGACCAAGATGGCTTTCGAGGGGCAATGTCTGAAAAAGGCAGGGATTATCCACCCCCTCCATGTGCAGGGGCACAGGCTTCCCTGGGGGAAAGGGGACCGTGGCGATCTCAGGTTCCACGTTCAACAAGACTGCATGGTGCAGCTCAGGTGGCCTCTCTCCCAGAAAAGGAGCATGGTGGCCTTGCTGTAGAGCCAGCAGTAAAATGTGAGACTCAGGGTGGGAACGTAGAAACCCGAGTAAGATATGCCACCGTAGACAAGAGAAGTCCCGGGGCCCAAAGGGAGCCGCCTCCTGCCTGCCTGGCTCCTGCTCAGAGGGACACCCAGGACACCAGGAGAGCGAGTCTCCCGCTGCTGAGCTTGGTCACCCTGTTGCCTGGCGTTCCTCTGCTGGACGGCTGTTCTCTGCGGCTTCCTGATCTTCCCTGAGCTGTGTGCTGGACTTCTTTTCTCCCACAACATCCTCAACCCCCACGTACCTGCCAGCAGGTGCTTCCTGGTAACTGCTGATTCTTTAATCTCCACCGAAACGTGTTAACAGTTTTTCTTGGTGTTTGTGAGTGTTTTTCTGGACTACAGGCACACGCTTGTCCTCGATCCTAGCAGGGGCTGGCAGGACAGAGAATCCCGGGCTCCTCACTGCCCGCAGAGGCTATGAACGGTGACTGTGCCACACCCGATTCCTCCCTGGGCTGAGGTCTGCTGCTGTGAGGTAGAGCCCTGCTGCACTCTGGTCCCTGGCTCCAGCTGGCCTATGGGCTGGTGTCCAGCTCGGCTGCGGGCTTCCACTTCTGCCTTCTTCTTTCCATCTGGTGTAACCACGTAAGAGGCCTTTTATTTTGAATCCTATTTAGATATAAAATGTCTCTTTAGTGATGTCAGAGATGTTCCTGACCTTGCTTTTAGTTCAAGGTCATTTAGCTCTAGGTCATGTCCATGATGAAACTCCCACAGTGACCTCCTCCTCAGCCAGCCCCGTGGTTTCACTCGCTCCCTCTCCCCTCCTAGGCCTCCTTCTCCCTGTCCTCTCCTTGTCCCTACAGGCTCCCTGTCCCCTCCTGGGCCCTACAGGCTCCCTGTCCCCTCCTGGGTCCTCTGGACTCCCTATTTTCCTTGGCCCTGCCTGCTCCCTGTCTCCTCCTGGGCCTTACAGGATCCCTGTCCCCTCCTGGGCCCTATGGACTCCCTGTCCTCCTTGACCCTTTGGGCTCCCTGTCCTCTTTGGCCCTAGATGCTCCCTCTCCCCTCCTTGGCCCTCCTTGCTTCCTGTCCCCTCCTGGGCCCTACAGGTTCCGTCCCCTCCTGGGTCCTGTGGACTCCCAGTCCTTCTTGGCCCTATGAGTTCCCTGTCCTCTTTGGCCCTAACTATCCCTTGTCCCCTCCTGGGTCCCCTCTGCCCCTGTCCCCTCTTCTGCATTCCAGGTGGCCACACTGAGCACCTCTTCAGGTATGTGGGGCAGAGAACCACACTGCCCTCTGAGACCTACCCTGGCAGCATCCCACACATGCCCGCAGGATCGGTGGCCCATCAGGGACAGTGACAGAGCTCCCGGCGTGGGAGGAAGGCTGGGCACTCTGGGGGCCGGCTCTGCCTGAACCTGGATGGGACAATCAGTGTCTTCCAGGGTCAGGGGTTTTGACCAATGACAAATTTACCCACTGGATGGCTTCTCTTGGCTCCACTCACTGGGAATCATGTTCACTTGACATGGGGATCCTGGCCACCACAGGGCTTTTATTCCATTCCAGTCGTGGTTACCAATACCTCCAACGCTCCACAGCCTCGTGTCGGTCACAGATGGCTAAGAAGGTGGACAGGGTTTGCAGAGGCAGAAGGCTGAGAGCTGATACAGGCCAGAAGTCACCGTGGGCGGTCAGATGGGGTCACCAGCGCTGGAGAAGTGGCTAGAGATGTGCAGCTTGTTCATGCTGCAGTACTTGCTCCAGGTGGGCGACACAAGGCGGGATTTGCAAGTACACTGAGTCCGACAGGGGACAGAGCTGAGGCGAAGCCCTGCAGACAGGGTGGGATTGCTTCCCTGTCAGCAGACCCTGGGGCATGTTCAGAAGGCCTGGCAGGATGTGGGCTGGTGTGTGCTGTTGCAGCTCTCCGTGCGGTTCCTTCACGTGTCTCAGGCAAGGACTTGCACCATTGGGTGGTCTGATGTGTCTGATATGCCCGCAAGCCTGGTTTCCCGGATACGGGGTGATGTGTCCCTGCATCCATGGGCTTCCGACTGTTTGTTAAGTGCACAGGTGATCATTTTTAATTAGCAGGATTAATTTAACACTTTGTGTGTCTTATGATTGTGCTGTGCAGCTGGGAGTCGTACTGAGTAAGTTCTGTATGTCCAACATCTGGTGGTTGTCTGTTTCCCCGAAAAGTTACCAAGTCATTCGGCCTTAGGACTTACACTAAAAACGGAGCAGCTCAGGGCCACTTCTACTTTATAAAATGGAGGACATGTCTCATGGCTATACATACCCGAAGAACTATTGTTCTACACACCTTGGAGTCACTCAGGGCAGGCTCAGCCAGAGAAGTGCCATTCTTATCACCATGGAGTCACCTAGGGCAGGCGCAGCCGGAGAGCTGCTGTCCTACACACCATGGAGTCACTAGAGCAGGCGCAGCCTGAGGACTGCTGATCCACACACCATGGAGTCACCAGGGCAGGCACAGCCTGAGAGCTACTGTTCTACACACCATGGAGTCACCAGGGCAGGGACAGCCTGAGGACTATTGTTCTACACACATGGACACACTACGGCAGGCACAGCCTGAGGACTGCTGTTCCACACACCATGGAGTCACCAGGGCAGGGGCAGCCTGAGGACTGCTGTTCTGCACACCATGGAGTCACCAGGGCAGGCACAGCCTGAGGACTGCTGTACTCCACACCATGGAGTCACTAGGGCAGGCACAGCTTGAGGACAGCTGTTCCACACACCATGGAGTCACCAGGGCAGACACAGCCTGAGGACTGCTGTCCTACACACCATGGAGTCACTCAAGGCAGGCACAGCCTGAGGACTGCTGTTCCACACACCATGGAGTCACTCAGGGCAGGCACAACTGAGGACTGCTGTTCTGTACACCATGGAGTCACTCAGGGCAGGCACAGCCTGAGGACTGCTGTCCTACACACCATGGAGTCACCAGGGCAGGGGCAGCCTGAAGACTGCTGTTCTGTACACCATGGAGTCACTCAGGGCAGGCACAGCCTGAGGACTGCTGTCCTACACACCATGGAGTCACTCAGGGCAGGCACAGCCTGAGGACTGCTGTTCTGTACACCATGTAGTCACTAGGGCAGGCACAGCCTGAAAAATGCTGTTCGGCACACCATGGAGTCACCAGGGCAGGCACAGCCTGAGGACTGCTGTTCAAAACACGATGGAGTCACTAGGGCAGGCACAGCCTGAGGACTGCTGTTCTACACACCATGGAGTCACTCAGGGCAGGCACAGCCTGAGGACTGCTGTTCTACACACCATGGAGTGACTCATGGTCCGGCACAGTCTGAGGACTGCAGTTCTACACACCATGGAGTCACTAACACAGGCACAGCCTGAGGACTGCTGTCCTACACACCATGGAGTCACTAGGGCAGGCACAGCCTGAGGACTGCTGTTCTACACACCATGGAGTCACCAGGGCAGGCACAGCCTGAGGACTGCTGTTCCACACACCATGGAGTCACTCAGGGCAGGCACAGCCTGAGGACTGCTGTTCTACACACCATGGAGTCACTCAGGGCAGGCACAGTCTGAGGACTGCTGTTCTACACACCATGGAGTCACTAGGGCAGGCACAGCCTGAGGACTGCTGTCCTACACTCCATGGAGTCACTAGGGCAGGAACAGCCTCAGAGCTGCTGTTCTGCACACCATGGAGTCACTCACGGCAGGCACAGCCTGAGGACTGCTGTTCTGCACACCATGGAGTCGTTCAGGGCAGGCACAGCCTGAGGACCGCAGTTCTACACACCATGGAGTCACTAACGCAGGCACAGCCTGAGGACTGCTGTTCTACACACCATGGGGTCACTCAGGACAGGCACAGCCTGAGGACTGCTGTTCTACACACCATGGAGTCACCAGGGCAGGCACAGCCTGAGGACTGCTGTTCTACACACCATGGAGTCACTCAGGGCAGGCACAGCCTGAGGACTGCTGTTCTGCACACCATGGAGTCGTTCAGGGCAGGCACAGCCTGAGGACCGCAGTTCTACACACCATGGAGTCACTAACGCAGGCACAGCCTGAGGACTGCTGTTCTACACACCATGGAGTCACCAGGACAGGCACAGCCTGAGGACTGCTGTCCTACACTCCATGGAGTCACTAGGGCAGACACAGCCTGAGGACTGCTGTTCTACACACCATGGAGTCACCAGGGCAGGCACAGCCTGAGGACTGCTGTTTTACACACCATGGAGTCCCTGAGGCAGGCACAGCCTGAGGACTGCTGTTCTACACACCATGGAGTCACTCAGGGCAGGAACAGCCTGAGGACTGCTGTTTTACACACCATGGAGTCCCTGAGGCAGGCACAGCCTGAGGACTGCTGTTCTACACACCATGGAGTCACTCAGGGCAGGAACAGCCTGAGGATTGTTGTTCTAAACACCATGGAGTCACTCAGGGCAGGCACAGCCTGAGGACTGCTGTTCTACACACCATGGAGTCACCAGGGCAGGAACAGCCTGAGAACGGCTTTGCTACACACCATTGAGTCACCAGGGCAGGCACAGCCTGAGGAGTGTTGTTCTACACACCATGGAGTCACTAGGGTAGGCACAGCCTGAGAACTGCTGTTCTACACAGCATGGAGTCACCAGGGCAGCCACAGCCTGAGGACTGCTGTTCTACACACCATAGTCACCAGGGCAGGCACAGCCTGAGGACTGCTGTTCCACACACCATGGAGTCACTCAGGGCAGGCACAGCCTGAGGACTGCTGTTCCACACACCATGGAGTCACTCAGGGCAGGCACAGCCTGAGGACTGCTGTTCCACACACCATGGAGTCACTCAGGGCAGGTACAGCCTGAGGACTGCTGTTCTATACACCATGGAGTCACCAGGGCAGGCACAGCCTGAGGACTGCTGTTCTACACAACATGGAGTCACTAGGGCAGGCACAGCCTGAGGACTGCTGTTCTACACACCATGGAGTCACTCAGGGCAGGCACAGCCTGAGGACTGGTGTTCCACACACCATGGAGTCACTCAGGGCAGACACAGCCTGAGGACTGCTGTTCTCCACACCATGGAGTCACTCAGGGCAGGTACAGCCCGAGGACTGCTGTTCTACACACCATGGAGTCACTAGGGTAGGCACAACCTGAGGACTGCTGTTCTACACACCATGGAGTCACTAGGGCAGGCACAGCCTGAGGACTGCTGTTCTACACACCATGGAGTCACCAGGGCAGGCACAGCCTGAGAACTGCTGTTCCACACACCATGGAGTCACTAGGGCAGGCACAGCCTGAGGACTGCTGTTCTACACACCTTGGAGTCACTAGGGTAGGCACAACCTGAGGACTGCTGTTCTACACACCATGGAGTCACTCAGGGCAGGTACAGCCTGAAAACTGCTGTTCTACACACCATGGAGTCACTAGGGCAGGCACAGCCTGAGGACTGCTGTTCTACACACCATGGAGTCACCAGGGCAGGTGCAGCCTGAGGACTGCTGTTCTACACACCATGGAGTCACTCAGGGCAGGCACAGCCTGAGGACTGCTGTTCTACACACCATGGAGTCACCAGGGCAGGCACAGCCTGAGGACTGCTGTCCTACACACCATGGAGTCACCAGGGCAGGCGCAGCCTGAGGACTGCTGTTCTACACACCATGGAGTCACTCAGGGCAGGCACAGCCTGAGGACTGTTGTTCTATACACCATGGAGTCACTAGGGTAGGCACAGCCTGAGGACTGCTGTCCTACACACCATGGAGACACCAGGGCAGGCACAGCCTGAGGACTGCTGTTCTACACACCATGGAGTCACTAGGACAGGCACAGCCTGAGGACTGCTGTTCTATACACCATGGAGTCACTAGGGCAGGAGCAGCCTGAGGACTGCTGTTCTACACACCATGGAGTCACTAGGACAGGCACAGCCTGAGGACTGCTGTTCTATACACCATGGAGTCACTAGGGCAGGAGCAGCCTGAGGACTGCTGTTCTACACACCATGGAGTCACTAGGGCAGGCACAGCCTGAGGACTGCTGTTCTACACACCATGGAGTCACTAGGGCAGGCACAGCCTGAGGACTGCTGTTCTATACACCATGGAGTCACTAGGGCAGGCACAGCCTGAGGACTGCTGTTCTATACACCATGGAGTCACTAGGGCAGGAGCAGCCTGAGGACTGCTGTTCTACACACCATGGAGTCACTAGGGCAGGCACAGCCTGAGGACTGCTGTTCTACACACCATGGAGTCACTAGGGCAGGCACAGCCTGAGGACTGCTGTTCTACACACCATGGAGTCACTAGGACAGGCACAGCCTGAGGACTGCTGTTCTATACACCATGGAGTCACTAGGGCAGGCACAGTCTGAGGACTGCTGTTCTACACACCATGGAGTCACTAGGACAGGCACAGCCTGAGGACTGCTGTTCTATACACCATGGAGTCACTAGGGCAGGAGCAGCCTGAGGACTGCTGTTCTACACACCATGGAGTCACTAGGGCAGGCACAGCCTGAGGACTGCTGTCCTACACACCATGGAGTCACTCAGGGCAGGGACAGCCTGAGGACTGCTGTTCTACACACCATGGAGTCACTAGGGCAGGCACAGCCTGAGGACTGCTGTTCTATACACCATGGAGTCACTAGGGTAGGCACAACCTGAGGAGGCTGTTCTACACACCATGGAGTCACTAGGGCAGGCACAGCCTGAGGACTGCTGTTCTACACACCATGGAGTCACTAGGGCAGGCACAGCCTGAGGACTGCTGTTCTACACACCATGGAGTCACCAGGGCAGGTGCAGCCTGAGGACTGCTGTCCTACACACCATGGAGTCACTCAGGGCAGGCACAGCCTGAGGACTGCTGTTCTACACACCATGGAGTCACCAGGGCAGGCACAGCCTGAGGACTGCTGTCCTACACACCATGGAGTCACCAGGGCAGGCGCAGCCTGAGGACTGCTGTTCTACACACCATGGAGTCACTCAGGGCAGGTACAGCCTGAGAACTGCTGTTCTGCACACCATGGAGTCACCAGGGCAGGCACAGCCTGAGGACTGCTGTACTCCACACCATGGAGTCACTAGGGCAGGCACAGCTTGAGGAGAGCTGTTCCACACACCATGGAGTCACCAGGGCAGACACAGCCTGAGGACTGCTGATCCACACACCATGGAGTCACCAGGGCAGGCACAGCCTGAGAGCTACTGTTCTACACACCATGGAGTCACCAGGGCAGGGACAGCCTGAGGACTATTGTTCTACACACATGGACACACTACGGCAGGCACAGCCTGAGGACTGCTGTTCCACACACCATGGAGTCACCAGGGCAGGGGCAGCCTGAGGACTGCTGTTCTGCACACCATGGAGTCACCAGGGCAGGCACAGCCTGAGGACTGCTGTACTCCACACCATGGAGTCACTAGGGCAGGCACAGCTTGAGGACAGCTGTTCCACACACCATGGAGTCACCAGGGCAGACACAGCCTGAGGACTGCTGTCCTACACACCATGGAGTCACTCAAGGCAGGCACAGCCTGAGGACTGCTGTTCCACACACCATGGAGTCACTCAGGGCAGGCACAACTGAGGACTGCTGTTCTGTACACCATGGAGTCACTCAGGGCAGGCACAGCCTGAGGACTGCTGTCCTACACACCATGGAGTCACCAGGGCAGGGGCAGCCTGAAGACTGCTGTTCTGTACACCATGGAGTCACTCAGGGCAGGCACAGCCTGAGGACTGCTGTCCTACACACCATGGAGTCACTCAGGGCAGGCACAGCCTGAGGACTGCTGTTCTGTACACCATGTAGTCACTAGGGCAGGCACAGCCTGAAAAATGCTGTTCGGCACACCATGGAGTCACCAGGGCAGGCACAGCCTGAGGACTGCTGTTCAAAACACGATGGAGTCACTAGGGCAGGCACAGCCTGAGGACTGCTGTTCTACACACCATGGAGTCACTCAGGGCAGGCACAGCCTGAGGACTGCTGTTCTACACACCATGGAGTGACTCATGGTCCGGCACAGTCTGAGGACTGCAGTTCTACACACCATGGAGTCACTAACACAGGCACAGCCTGAGGACTGCTGTCCTACACACCATGGAGTCACTAGGGCAGGCACAGCCTGAGGACTGCTGTTCTACACACCATGGAGTCACCAGGACAGGCACAGCCTGAGGACTGCTGTCCTACACTCCATGGAGTCACTAGGGCAGGAACAGCCTCAGAGCTGCTGTTCTGCACACCATGGAGTCACTCACGGCAGGCACAGCCTGAGGACTGCTGTTCTGCACACCATGGAGTCGTTCAGGGCAGGCACAGCCTGAGGACCGCAGTTCTACACACCATGGAGTCACTAACGCAGGCACAGCCTGAGGACTGCTGTTCTACACACCATGGGGTCACTCAGGACAGGCACAGCCTGAGGACTGCTGTTCTACACACCATGGAGTCACCAGGGCAGGCACAGCCTGAGGACTGCTGTTCTACACACCATGGAGTCACTCAGGGCAGGCACAGCCTGAGGACTGCTGTTCTGCACACCATGGAGTCGTTCAGGGCAGGCACAGCCTGAGGACCGCAGTTCTACACACCATGGAGTCACTAACGCAGGCACAGCCTGAGGACTGCTGTTCTACACACCATGGAGTCACCAGGACAGGCACAGCCTGAGGACTGCTGTCCTACACTCCATGGAGTCACTAGGGCAGACACAGCCTGAGGACTGCTGTTCTACACACCATGGAGTCACCAGGGCAGGCACAGCCTGAGGACTGCTGTTTTACACACCATGGAGTCCCTGAGGCAGGCACAGCCTGAGGACTGCTGTTCTACACACCATGGAGTCACTCAGGGCAGGAACAGCCTGAGGACTGCTGTTTTACACACCATGGAGTCCCTGAGGCAGGCACAGCCTGAGGACTGCTGTTCTACACACCATGGAGTCACTCAGGGCAGGAACAGCCTGAGGATTGTTGTTCTAAACACCATGGAGTCACTCAGGGCAGGCACAGCCTGAGGACTGCTGTTCTACACACCATGGAGTCACCAGGGCAGGAACAGCCTGAGAACGGCTTTGCTACACACCATTGAGTCACCAGGGCAGGCACAGCCTGAGGAGTGTTGTTCTACACACCATGGAGTCACTAGGGTAGGCACAGCCTGAGAACTGCTGTTCTACACAGCATGGAGTCACCAGGGCAGCCACAGCCTGAGGACTGCTGTTCTACACACCATAGTCACCAGGGCAGGCACAGCCTGAGGACTGCTGTTCCACACACCATGGAGTCACTCAGGGCAGGCACAGCCTGAGGACTGCTGTTCCACACACCATGGAGTCACTCAGGGCAGGTACAGCCTGAGGACTGCTGTTCTATACACCATGGAGTCACCAGGGCAGGCACAGCCTGAGGACTGCTGTTCTACACAACATGGAGTCACTAGGGCAGGCACAGCCTGAGGACTGCTGTTCTACACACCATGGAGTCACTCAGGGCAGGCACAGCCTGAGGACTGGTGTTCCACACACCATGGAGTCACTCAGGGCAGACACAGCCTGAGGACTGCTGTTCTCCACACCATGGAGTCACTCAGGGCAGGTGCAGCCCGAGGACTGCTGTTCTACACACCATGGAGTCACTAGGGTAGGCACAACCTGAGGACTGCTGTTCTACACACCATGGAGTCACTAGGGCAGGCACAGCCTGAGGACTGCTGTTCTACACACCATGGAGTCACCAGGGCAGGCACAGCCTGAGAACTGCTGTTCCACACACCATGGAGTCACTAGGGCAGGCACAGCCTGAGGACTGCTGTTCTACACACCTTGGAGTCACTAGGGTAGGCACAACCTGAGGACTGCTGTTCTACACACCATGGAGTCACTCAGGGCAGGTACAGCCTGAAAACTGCTGTTCTACACACCATGGAGTCACTAGGGCAGGCACAGCCTGAGGACTGCTGTTCTACACACCATGGAGTCACCAGGGCAGGTGCAGCCTGAGGACTGCTGTTCTACACACCATGGAGTCACTCAGGGCAGGCACAGCCTGAGGACTGCTGTTCTACACACCATGGAGTCACCAGGGCAGGCACAGCCTGAGGACTGCTGTCCTACACACCATGGAGTCACCAGGGCAGGCGCAGCCTGAGGACTGCTGTTCTACACACCATGGAGTCACTCAGGGCAGGTACAGCCTGAGAACTGCTGTTCTACACACCATGGAGTCACTAGGGCAGGCACAGCCTGAGGACTGCTGTTCTATACACCATGGAGTCACTAGGGTAGGCACAACCTGAGGAGGCTGTTCTACACACCATGGAGTCACTAGGGCAGGCACAGCCTGAGGACTGCTGTTCTACACACCATGGAGTCACTAGGGCAGGCACAGCCTGAGGACTGCTGTTCTACACACCATGGAGTCACCAGGGCAGGTGCAGCCTGAGGACTGCTGTCCTACACACCATGGAGTCACTCAGGGCAGGCACAGCCTGAGGACTGCTGTTCTACACACCATGGAGTCACCAGGGCAGGCACAGCCTGAGGACTGCTGTCCTACACACCATGGAGTCACCAGGGCAGGCGCAGCCTGAGGACTGCTGTTCTACACACCATGGAGTCACTCAGGGCAGGTACAGCCTGAGAACTGCTGTTCTACACACCATGGAGTCACTAGGGAAGGCACAGCCTGAGGACTGCTGTTCTATACACCATGGAGTCACTAGGGTAGGCACAACCTGAGGAGGCTGTTCTACACACCATGGAGTCACTAGGGCAGGCACAGCCTGAGGACTGCTGTCCTACACACCATGGAGTCACTCAGGGCAGGCACAGCCTGAGGACTGCTGTTCTGCACACCATGGAGTCACTCAGGACAGGCACAGCCTGAGGACTGCTGTCCTACACACCATGGAGTCACTCAGGGCAGGCACAGCCTGAGGACTGCTGTCCTACACACCATGGAGTCACTAGGGCAGGCACAACCTGAGGACTGCTGTTCTACACACCATGGAGTCACTAGGGCAGGCACAGCCTGAGGACTGCTGTTCTATACACCATGGAGTCACTAGGGTAGGCACAACCTGAGGACTACTGTTCTACACACCATGGAGTCACTAGGGCAGGCACAGCCTGAGGACTGCTGTTCTACACACCATGGAGTCACTAAGGCAGGCACAGCCTGAGGACTGCTGTCCTACACACCATGGAGTCACTCAGGGCAGGCACAGCCTGAGGACTGCTGTTCTACACACCATGGAGTCACTAAGGCAGGCACAGCCTGAGGACTGCTGTCCTACACACCATGGAGTCACTCAGGGCAGGCACAGCCTGAGGACTGCTGTTCTACACACCATGGAGTCACTAGGGCAGGCACAGCCTGAGGACTGCTGTTCCACACACCATGGAGTCACTCAGGGCAGGCACAGCCTGAGGACTGCTGTTCTGTACACCATGGAGTCACTAGGGCAGGCACAGCCTGAGGACTGCTGTTCTACACACCATGGAGTCACCAGGGCAGGCACAGCCTGAGGACTGCTGTTCTACACACCATGGAGTCACCAGGGCAGGCACAGCCTGAGGACTGCTGTTCTACACACCATGGAGTCACTAGGGTAGGCACAACCTGAGGACTGCTGTTCTACACACCATGGAGTCACTAAGGCAGGCACAGCCTGAGGACTGCTGTCCTACACACCATGGAGTCACTCAGGACAGTCACAGCCTGAGGACTGCTGTCCTACACACCATGGAGTCACTCAGGGCAGGGGCAGCCTGAGGACTGCTGTTCTACACACCATGGAGTCACTAAGGCAGGCACAGCCTGAGGACTGCTGTTCTACACACCATGGAGTCACTAGGGCAGGCACAGCCTGAGGACCGCTGTTCCACACACCATGGATTCACTCAGGGCAGGCACAGCCTGAGTACTGCTGTTCTACACACCATGGAGTCACACAGGACAGGCACAGCCTGAGGACTGCTGTTCTACACACCATGGAGTCACTAGGGCAGGCACAGCCTGAGGACTGCTGTTCTGCACACCATGGAGTCACTCAGGGCAGGCGCAGCCTGAGGACTGCTGTTCTACACACCATGGAGTCACTAGGGCAGGCACAGCCTGAGGACTGCTGTCCTACACACCATGGAGTCACTCAGGGCAGGGGCAGCCTGAGGACTGCTGTTCTACACACCATGGAGTCACTAGGGCAGGCACAGCCTGAGGACTGCTGTTCTACACACCATGGAGTCACTAGGGCAGGCACAGCCTGAGGACCGCTGTTCCACACACCATGGAGTCACTCAGGGCAGGCACAGCCTGAGTACTGCTGTTCTACACACCATGGAGTCACACAGGACAGGCGCAGCCTGAGGACTGCTGTTCTACACACTATGGAGTCACTAGGGTAGGCACAGCCTGAGGACTGCTGTTCTACACACTATGGAGTCACTAGGGTAGGCACAGCCTGAGGACTGCTGTTCTACACACCATGGAGTCACTAGGGCAGGCACAGCCTGAGGACTGCTGTCCTACACACCATGGAGTCACTCAGGGCAGGCACAGCCTGAGGACTGCTGTTCTACACACTATGGAGTCACTAGGGCAGGCACAGCCTGAGGACTGCTGTTCTACACACTATGGAGTCACTAGGGTAGGCACAACCTGAGGACTGCTGTCCTACACACCATGGAGTCACTCAGGGCAGGCACAGCCTGAGTACTGCTGTTCTACACACCATGGAGTCACTAGGGCAGGCACAGCCTGAGGACTGCTGTTCTACACACCATGGAGTCACTCAGGGCAGGCACAGCCTGAGGACTGCTGTTCTACACACCATGGAGTCACACAGGACAGGCGCAGCCTGAGGACTGCTGTTCTACACACTATGGAGTCACTAGGGTAGGCACAACCTGAGTACTGCTGTTCTACACACTATGGAGTCACTAGGGCAGGCACAGCCTGAGGACTGCTGTTCTACACACTATGGAGTCACTAGGGTAGGCACAACCTGAGGACTGCTGTTCTACACACTATGGAGTCACTAGGGTAGGTACAGCCTGAGGACTGCTGTTCTACACACTATGGAGTCACTAGGGTAGGCACAACCTGAGGACTGCTGTTCTACACACTATGGAGTCACTAGGGTAGGCACAGCCTGAGGACTGCTGTTCTATACACCATGGAGTCACTAAGGCAGGCACAGCCTGAGGACTGCTGTTCTACACACCATGGAGTCACTAGGGCAGGCACAGCCTGAGGACTGCTGTTCTACACACCATGGAGTCACTAAGGCAGGCACAGCCTGAGGACTGCTGTTCTACACACCATGGAGTCACTAGGGCAGGCACAGCCTGAGGACTGCTGTTCTACACATCATGGAGTCACCAGGGCAGGCACAGCCTGAGGACTGCTGTTCTACACACCATGGAGTCACCAGGGCAGGCACAGCCTGTGGACTGCTGTTCTACACACCATGGAGTCACTAGGGCAGGCACAGCCTGAGGACTGCTGTTCTACACATCATGGAGTCACCAGGGCAGGCACAGCCTGAGGACTGCTGTTCTACACACCATGGAGTCACTAGGGCAGGCACAGCCTGAGGACTGCTGTTCTATACACCATGGAGTCACTAAGGCAGGCACAGCCTGAGGACTGCTGTTCTACACACCATGGAGTCACTCAGGGCAGGCACAGCCTGAGGACTGCTGTTCTATACACCATGGAGTCACTAGGGCAGGCACAGCCTGAGGACTGCTGTTCTATACACCATGGAGTCACTAGGGTAGGCACAACCTGAGGACTGCTGTTCTACACACCATGGAGTCACTAGGGCAGGCACAGCCTGAGGACTGCTGTTCTACACACCATGGAGTCACTAGGGCAGGCACAGCCTGAGGACTGTTGTTCTATACACCATGGAGTCACTAGGGTAGGCACAACCTGAGGACTGCTGTTCTACACACCATGGAGTCACTAGGGCAGGCACAGCCTGAGGACTGCTGTTCTACACACCATGGAGTCACTAAGACAGGCACAGCCTGAGGACTGCTGTCCTACACACCATGGAGTCACTCAGGGCAGGCACAGCCTGAGGACTGCTGTTCTACACACCATGGAATCACTAAGGCAGGCACAGCCTGAGGACTGCTGACCTACACACCATGGAGTCACTCAGGGCAGGCACAGCCTGAGGACTGCTTTGCTACACACCATTGAGTCACCAGGGCAGGCGCAGCCTGAGGACTGCAATTCTACACACCATGGAGTCACTAGGGTAGGCACAGCCTGAGGACTGTTGTTCTACACACCCTGAAGTCACTAGGGCAGGCACAGCCTGAGGACTGCTGTTCCACACACTATTGAGTCACCAGGACAGGGACAGCCTGCTCTCCAGAGGTACTTGCAACTTTAACCGGGAAACCTTTTTATAATTCATCAGGACACCCCAGGTACCAACTCTGGCTATATAACATACCCTTACAAAACCCAGCGACTGAGAATAATCTCAGGAGTTTTGAGGCTGGGGTTGGCTGACCACGGCAGGTGGTGGGTGTTCCTGAGGAACCGCTGGAGCCGCTCAGCTCAGAAATGGTGCCGGTCCTCCTGTGGCTCATCGTCCTGCTGGTCCAGTGGGCTGTCTCCTAGGCTCGCCCAGGCATGCCCTCCCACAGCAGCGGCAGGCGGGGCAAGTCCCTTCACATAGGGCTTGTTAGTCCCTGTTGGGTGCCATTGGCTGACGTCCCCTGGCTACTGCAAGTCACTCCAAGTCCAGCTCAGGATCAGGGTGGAGAAGGACTCCCTTGGTCCCACTGTTTTGAGGCACATGGCCAAGGGCGAAGGCAGAGGCATGGGCAAAGAAGGGGCAGCTGGGCCACTTACCATTCCTGCTGGCTTTGTCTTAGGTGGGCACCGTGTGGTGAACGTGAGGTTTCGAGCTGGAAGCCTGTGCTTTCCGCATTAAGTTGATGAGTTGGTTTCGACTCTCCACCGAGAGTTTAGCTGGTGTGAGGCACTTCTGAGCTCGCTCCTCCGGTGTGCCCTGCAGAGGGAGGGCCACTCTCAAACCCCAGTGGCTGCACTGACCTATCTCCCCAGGAGGGCTCCCGGGGCCACAGTTGGAGCTGCCTTGGTGATACCCACCTGTGGGTCACCTTTCACAACCAAGGCTGATCTCCCCTAGACCTGTGGAACCCCAGGAGGTGTGCCCTGGCACTCAGCGGGGGTCACAGGCAGTTAGGGCAAGATGGACATTCAGAGGGGCCAGGACTGTCTTCTGTCCCCTTGGGCTGAGAGCACCAGAATACATGGGCCTGGACAGTGGTACCCAGCCCGGGGGAGTGGGGAGAGCAGGAGGGGCACCCGGCAGGTGGGCTGGAAGCACAGCAGTGGGTACCCTCTGCTGGGACCCAGGTGCAGGCCCCTGCGGGATTCCAGTTCTGGTGGAGGCTCTGGGTGGTGCAGACCTGTCTCCCAGGCCTCAGTAAGGACAGAGCAGAAGCAGGCCAGTGTCCCAGGGCTGAGAACCTTGACTGCACAGCCTGCTGGCTCTCAGCCCATCTCAGCCTGGGGGAGCTGGGCTGACGTCATCCTCCATCCCCTGGCCCAGCTGCCTCAGTGGGCCGGCCAGCAGGGTTGCAGGGGGCTGGGCACTGGAAGGAGTGCTGGCCTCAGTTCTGCCCCTTTTCCTGTCACTGCCACACACTGGGGCCTCTTAGTTCCTGCAAGGACAATTGGAAGCAAGTTCTCTTTTTTATTTGTTTGCTTAATTATTTTGTCACTTCTAGAGCCAGCCACACAGAGCCCTGCAGAGGTGCCCACAGCAGCCAGGCAGCACGCCCTGGAGGTCCAGAGGTGGCTTCCAGGTGGTAATACACATGGTAGTGTCCATCAGAATCTCCAGAAGCTCACTGCAGTGTGAATGTATCGTCTAGGAGGACCTGGGCTATGGCCGTTAGCTTTCTGTGCTGTGACAAAATACCTGAGATAATCAACTTAAAGGTAATAAGTTCTTATGGTTTCAGAGGTTTCCTTCCACCATCACTTGGCCCTGTTACTTTGGGTCGTGGTGAAGTAAAGCATCATGGCAGGAGCATGTAATGGAGGTGGCCAGGAAGCAGAGACAGGAAGGGTCCAGGTTCCAAATATCCCATCCAAGGTCATGCCCCAGCGACCTAACTTCCTCCCATCAGCCCCCACCCCTTTATTTTGGTACCAGGGATTGAACTCAGGGGCACTCAACCCCTGAACCACATCCCCAGCCCTATTTTGTATTTTATTTAGAGACAGGGTCTCACTAAGTTGCTTAGGGCCTCGCTTTTGCTGAGGCTGGATTTGAACTCTCGATCCTCTTGCCTCATCCTCCTGAACTGCTGGGGTTGCAGGTGTGTGCCCTGCTAGGCTCCACCTCTTAACATGCCGCTTATGACATCAAAATTCTGTAATCCTGTGATGAGCAAAATTCTCAGATAAAGATTAACTTGTTCGGGTTCAGCCCCCTCAGTGTCACCAGCTCAGCTTTGGAGGCTCCTTTGCTAAATTCCAGGCAGCAATCACGGAGAGGCAGCCATTCCCTCCAGGCCACAAGGAGAAAGCTTGGGGGGTTCTCTGACCCGGCTCCTGGGGAAGGAGGAGCAAAGCCCACCTAGGTGACAGGGGCTCGCACAGGCGCACTGGTGGCCTCGTGCAGACTCAGGATTTCTGAGTCTCCTCTAATCTTTGGCACCAGGGTCTGCTGTTCAGGTTCCCTCCCTTTGTGCTCAGTTTGAGAACAATGGTGGAGTCTCAGTACTGCCGTCCAGGAGGTCGGGAGAGGCTCAGGGGAGGGTGGCATCAGAGCTCTCCTGCTCCAGGTTGAAGACGGCAGTGTGGCCGGGAAACCCATCTTTCTTACTCAGTGCCAAACCCTTTCCTGCTGGGTTTCAGGGAGTGGCTGGAGGCCTAGCTGGCCTGGAGAAGCCGACTACTCTCTGGGCAGCGCTGCCTCGGGACCTGGGGGGGCGAAGTCGGTAGTGTCCCACCCATGAATCCGCTGAGGCTACAGGCGCTTCCCGGAACCCCTGCTCAGTGCCCACCATGTGGGGGCACCCAAGGCCCAGGCACCAGAGTCGCAGGGACACCCTTCCCAGCCCACAGGAGGCCAGGCCTGCTGGAAAGGCGGGTGGGGCGTAGCAATGCCCCTGAGCTGCAGTGATGCCCACGGGGGAAGGGGTCCAGAAGGGGCACGCAGGCTGGCTGTGGAGAAGTGGCAGGGCGGGGTGTGGTCAGAAGGCTCCCTGGAAGAGGTGGACTGGGGAGGCCAGTGGCAGGGCAAGGTGTGTCATGGAAACTTGGTGAATTCAGACGGGCCAGAGCATGAACTGCGAAGAGCAAAGGGTCTCGAGGAAGGCAGAATCCACATTTTGAAGCCCCCGGACCTTACTCCTTGCTCCAGTGGCAAGCCAGGGTGTCTCAGTGTGGCGAAGAGGTGGGAGAGGGTAGCCCCAGGCCCAGGGCTCCAGGGGAGCAGGGGCCACCTCAGGCAAGGGGCCACTGAGGCAGGGACACGGCTGACTCAGGAGATGCTTGGTGGGTCGAGGCCATGGGCCACCGGACAGCTGGGTCAGGGAGTGGGTGGAGAGCCAGGCAGAGAGGCAGCAGAGCCAGGAGGCTCTAGCCCTGAGCAGTGAGTGTGGGGGCCAGCGCTGGAGGACTCGGGGTGAGGAGGGTGCGGAGAGCACTCCTGCACATCCCCGTCCTGCAAAGCCAGCTAACACAGCCAGGTCCTGCCCACGGGCGGCAGCTGGAACTAGCTGGCCCCAGCAAGGCAGCTCCCCAGAGCATGAGGCAGAGCCTGTGGACCTGCAGGGAGACAGACACACTGGTGGTCACACAGCGCTGCAGGCAAAGAGCTCCAGGTGGCTTGTTTGGGAACAGCTTTCTATTTCCCATAATAATACGTACAACCACACACTTTCCAGAGCAAGGAAAGACAAATGGATGACAGGACCAACCAAATCTGGTGGAGGAGAAGCTGCGGGCAGAGCCCAGGGCCCTCTCTGTTCATCCGTGGTGCACTCATGTAGGAGCATCGACTGAGTCCCTGCCACGTGGCAAGTCCTTCCCCGAGGGCTGGGGATGACAAATACAGACACCAAAGCCCTGATCTATTAGTAGTTCCCAATATGTAATATAGATAATTGAAATGTTGCAGTTAAAAATAGTCAAAAGTTTTGCCTAATAATTTTTATTACACCATTCAATGTCATTTACATCTAGCATTGCAATCCCTATTAAAGAAAACACACAAAACCTGTGAATAAAAGATAGAAATAGCCAGGCATGGGGGCACACGCCTGTAATCCCCAGCAGCTCAGGAGGCTGAGGCAGGAGGACCACAGTTCAAAGCCAGCCTTAGCAACTTATTGAGGCCCTAAGCAACTTAGCAAGACCCTGTCTCAAAATAAAAAACAAAAAGGGCTGAAGATGTGACTCCATGATTAAGCAGCCAGGTTCAATCTTTGGTTAAAAAAAAAAAAAGATAGGTGTGAGTGTGTGGGAGTGTCAGTGTGTGGACCCCTCCATTCCACAGGGGCATCTTCCTGGTACAGACCTAGGGACCTTCTGCAGTTCATGTTGGTGGGGACTGTGTGCCTTGCTGAGTGGCTCTAAGAGAGTGTCACTCTCAAGTGGCCACAGGCGGTGATCACCTCTCATAAACTGAAGTGTTCCAGTTGTGGGTTCAGGTAGCTCAGCAGGAGGGGACTGTTGCCCTTGTTGTTGCAAAGAATTGCTCAGAGTGAGGACGGATGGGAAGGAAAGCAGAACCCTCGCCTACTGTTTATTATGGTCTGGGAACAGGGGAATTAAATCAAGTCCAAGCACAAAGCTAAAAAGAGTAGCTGCTGTGGTTGGCAAGGAGCAGATGGACAAATAAGTTACTAGTGGGTCTAAGCAGCTTCCTGAATAACACTGAAAGTTTTACCGAGCACTTCAAGCATAATTGCACTTTCCAGAGATTCTCTGCAATGGGGAAGTCGTGCTGTTTGAGAGGTAATAAGATGGAGACATCACAAGTCTAGTGGTTAGCGGAAAGTGAACTGAAACTCAGGTCTTGACGTGAAATCTCACGCTCCATCTAGACACCTTCGTCCTCTTTGGCAGCTGCAGGTGAGCCCCACACCTGTTTTCTGGTGTGCTAGTCAATTACTGGGGTCCCTCTTTCTCCCATCACCCTGAGATGGCCTCCCCCAAAGGCCTCCTAGAGGAGACCCTACACCTTGTTCCACCCAGGTCTTCCTGTTCTGGGCTCTTTGGGACTGTAGGAATGATTCTTCTGGACATCTGGCCACAGTCGCCTTTGAGAAAAATAAGGTATTCCTTTAGGATGAGTGACAAACCAAGGGACGGGGAGGACCCCTCTGCGTCTTTCTATGCATCACACAGAGCCGATTCCTCTCTGAAGGAGCTGCCCTCTGGCGGGAGGACCCACTCTCAGTGCGCAGTGGCCCCGGGTTTGGCTTCCCCAGGGTGCAGTCTGTCCTGGGCTGAAGTGAGCTGGAGATCACAAAACCCATGTTCACAGGGACCCCAGGTTTTCCATCTCTGCCCGGGAGCCGGCTTCCACCTGCAGGGAGGTGGCCGAACTACGTCCTGGAAGGGCTGACGCCAGGGTTGCAGCCAAATTTTAGAACAGCATCCCAGCAAGTCGCCAGCAAGCTCCGAGCAGTGAGCAGGTGTGGACTCCTAGGTAGACACAACAGGTTTCTGAAAAGAGCAATTTGACAAAAATTAAGACCATTTTCGATTTTAAAATACATTAATGATATTTATATTGTGGTAAAAAGAATGATCTTAACCATTTCATCAAGTCAGGGGCTCAGCAAGGGTCCCACCATCAGCAGCAGGAGTCCATGGAGACAAGGTGTTCCCTGGATCTGCACATTCAGAAGCAGTGTTTGAGAACATGGTGTGTCAGGAGAGAGGCATCGACCTGGGGGAGGTGTGTGCACCCCATGAAGCTCGCCGGAAATGGATGTGGCTTCACCTGACTTTGTATTCCAAACTCCAGATGGGTCAGAGCTAAATAAAAACAACTGAATCATAGAAAATACACTCAGTTACCTGATCTCAGAATAGGAAACATCCTTCTAAGCAAAGCAGAGCAGAAAATAACATCACAAAAGGAGATCTGATGGATAGATGCAGAAAACAACATCACAAAAGGAGATCTGATGGATAGATGCAGAAAACAACATCACAAAAGGAGATCTGATGGGTAGATAAGGAGCTGATTTCATACACACAGAACTCTCCGGACACAACAGGAAAGGGGCTCTCTGCAGTGGAAACAATGGGCACAGGACGCGGTCAGACCCTGCACAATAGAACCCTAACAGAAGGGCCCACAGATGTTCCAGCACTACCATGAAGCAAAGCAAGGCAAGTTTAGACAGTAAAAGTCTGGGGCCATATGAACCCACTGTTTAGGGGCAGTACTTGACACTCACAGTCCCTCTGTGACAGAGGTACTTCCACACTGCAGGTGAGAGTGTGGATTAATTCACAATTCAGAAAAAAGCTGAACCGTATCATTAATCTCAAATGATCTGCACCTCTACCTTGGTAGTCCAAGGAAATCATAAGGTGGTTTTTTAGAGTTGATGCTTTGTGTTCAAGAATGCTATATGCTGCTTTTTTTTATTTTTAAAAAACCCAACAGTGCAGAGCAGGCCAGCTGCTCCATGACACAGTCCTGGAGATGATGCAGACATCAGAAAAAGGTGTGGCTGTGCCCTTCACCCAAGAGACAGCATCAAAAATGGCATCTTCGGTAAAGCCCCAGATGGTGAATGATTTGTTATGAATTCTTGTGTCCCAAAATTATTTTTTGCAATACTTGTTCTATTTGTGATTAAACCATTAATTGTGCAAGTAATAATTTACTTCATTTCTTCAAATTGGCTCATGAGTCAGCAGCTAGGCACCACCCTGTCCCTGGCATGGATTCACCTGCGTGGTGCCCCATGCCTCAGACAGGCACTCAGGTGTTTGTCTTGTAGTGCTGTCCTACACACACACACACACACACGTGTGCACACACACACACGGAGAACCCATAACAGTGCTGACTTTCTGTGATGGGGTGATGGCCTCTGAAGCAGTTGCCCATCATATGTGATGTAAGTCTGGGGTGCCGCTCAGTGGCTCAGTGATAGAGCACGTGCCTAGTAAGAGCAAGGCCCTGGGTTTGGTCCCTGGCACTAAAAAAAAAAAAAAAAAAGTATGTAAAGAAATTAAAACAGTTGAGAATGCCTTGGTTTTCCTAGTGGGAAATACCCATGCCTCATGTAGTGCTTGTTGTTAGTGCACAAAACTGATTCTCCAACAGTCCTAATTCCCTTGGATTTTCACACCTGCCTGGTGATGTGAGTGCACACACCTTCCGTCCCGTGAAGGCAGCAGGCCCTGAGCTGTACCTGGTCCTGCAGTGGGAGTGGGGCCACAGGTCAGTAAGCTCAGGACCTCAGGACTCCATGCTCACCGGAGCCAGTCTGCCACACCGGGCGCCAGTGGAGCTCGAGAAGATCACCATGAATTCCCTAGTGTGGTGCTCTGAGGCCCAAGGCCTGGAATTATTGGCAGCCTCCTATGCCTGGCAGGGAGTGGGTACTCAATGAAATGCATGACTATGGCTCCAGGCCATTTAGAAAAGCAGATCACAAAATTTGGAAGCAAATGCAGATGTTGCTTAGTGACGGAGGCATTCTGGGAACGGCTCACGGGGCGATGTCCTCATTGTGTGAACATCACAGAGTGAGCTCACACGGAACAGCAGGACGTCACCAGGAGCACCGTCTTAAGGACCACCACTGGGCATGCAGCCTGACCATCCCAGATGTCTTGCACAACACCTGCTGCATCTCCTCTTCAGGGTCGTGAAGAAAAAGCCACATCCCAACCTCCTATGACACTGCTATGTCACTTTCCCTCCTGCAGACAGCGTCTCTCGGTGGACAGCACACACCCTCATCCCTGCCAGCAGTGTGGTTCCTACAGTCATCCTGCTTAAAGACCCAGCAAGTGATCCTACACAATATCAGCTCGGTTTTTAAATATTATGACAGAAATGGGGAAACAGAGCTTTTTGTGTTGATGTTTTGGCATATTTGAATTGTTTTCTTTTCTTCCTGCCTCATTAGTGCTTCATTATGGACACCTGTCCAATCTGTACAGGTAGCCGGTGACTCTGTGGTCCCACGAAAGTGCCATAAACAGCCTCTGATAGGGACTTTGCATTGTCTTCATCAGCAGCGGGGGTGAGGAGGGGAAGGAAGGTTGGCCTGTGGCGCACCTGCTGCGAGGGTCACAGGAGGCAGCCTCCTGGAGAAGCACGTGGAGTTCCTGTAGTGCTCAGGGACACCAGATGCAAGGCCTGCTCCCGGCGCATGCCCCGCCCGGCTCTCTGCACCACACTGAGAAGTGCTGCCCATTTCCAGGTGTCAGCAGCCAGGGCTTCGTCCACCTGGCCCTCCAGGGAGAAGCTGCAGCAGCCACCTGACCCTCATTTCCACTAGCAACAGCACGGAGGCCCTGGGGAGTGTGGCGCCTTAAGTGGCTTGGCCCTTGGTCACCCAGCAGGCCCTGCAGAGACAGATGCAGGTCAGGACTGCAGCCTCAAACCTCGGGCCTCTCCAGCGGCCCCGGGGCCTCCAGGCTCAGCGTGGCAGCTTCTGCTGTTGCTGTCAGGGCCCTGCACTCTTGGTCACCCACAAGGACCTCTTTCAAGTTTGCTGTCCTCGGTGTCCTCCACGCCCAGGCCCTGGGCTTCAGTACCTCCAAGGCGGAAGATGGTGGAGAAAATAGTTTGACCTTGTCATCTGAAAAACTCTCAGCATGAAATTCTAGTTGCGTCAGGCCCATGGCACCGCTGTGACCCTGTGTGGCACCTGCAGAGGGTGAAAGGTGAAGGGCCTGCAGGGCACGGGAGGCAGACGCAGAGCGGAAGCTTAGCCACGCAGCCACCTGCGGGATGTCCCACACTTGCTCCAGAGGCCTCGGTCCCCAGGTGTGTGGGACGGCCATTGTCACAGGGCTGTCAGGACAGCTGATGAAGCTTTCAGGTAGTAACTGAGGCTCAGCAGGCACTGCTGGTATCAGCTCCAGTGCTAACCTGGTGCTAACCTGGGCTCCACTTCACGTCCCCAGACAGGAGTTGTACTGAGGAGTCAGAAGTCACTGCGAGTGTGACTTGATCCCAGTTGACTTTCTCGTAGGAGCACATCCGCAGCTCCAGCTCCCTGAGAGAGCTTCCCACCCTGTGGACTCTGCGGGTCAAACACAGCACTTTCCTGGCGATGAGAAAACCTGCTCAACGTCATAGGTGGCTTTGCCTCTTTCCAGGCTCCTCTGACACCCCACCACACACCCCTTTCTTACAAACCACACAGCCCAGGCCCTTCGTGAGTGTTGGATATCCTGGAGGATCTTCCCACGACTCCCAAAGTAAATAATAGTGATGCCGGTGCTCAGCAATGATTCCTTCCTTGTTCCTTCCTTGGTTAGTTTTCTAGAATTAAAAAAAATTGATTGACATAATGTTTGTACATATTTATAAGGTACAATGTGATATTTTGATTAATGATTCATCAGTTACTAATCTGATCTGGGTAATTAGCATATCCATCTTCTTAAACTCTGATCATTTCCTTAGGGTAATACATTCAGAGTCCCCCTTCTGACCATTTTGAGTATACAGTGCACCGTTTGTTCTCCCCGTGCTGGGCCACAGGCCCCCCCAAGATGCTCCCTGCCTAACTGTGACATTGGTCCTCTGACCACCCCCACCCCTGCTCCCAGCTCCAGCTCCGTCTCTGGGGACCACATTCGGTCTGTGGTGTGAGCCACAGGTGTGAGTGGCAGCACACTCACAGAGGAATGTTGTTACGTGTGCTGGAGCCTCATTCTTTCGGTGAATTTAATTTTTGTTGTTAAAAAGAAGTCATTTTTCTCCCGTGTCTGTTTCAAGCTTCCCTAAAGTCCCTCTTAGTGAGCCACCCGTGGCAGGACAGTATTTACCACCCAGCATGCATTAACCGGGCCTGAGTTCATGCGTCCTTCTGTCCCTGGGGGCCAGCCTCGATCTGGGGAGCACTTGCCAGCTGCTCCCTTCTGTTCCCATCCGTGTGCCCTGGCTGAGGGTGTCACCTGCCAGGGCACCATTTCAGGGGACTGTCCTAGTCCCCACTTTGGGAAGGTGTGTCATGGGGAGATGTACCCACGCTGCGTCTTGCACAGGGCAGGCAGGCCAGGCCCACCTGCCAGACTGCCTAGGAGGAGAGGCCGGGCTGGCTGGGTGAGGGGCAGGTCTTCTCATGTTGGAAGGCGGTTCACCCAGGGCCTAGGGGAACCATGCAGCCCAACAGGGAGCTGCAGGAAGGCATCTAGGGGAGAACAGGGCCAGACGGCCCAGGCCTGTGGCCTTCCCTGGCGGCGCTGTCGCATCTCGTCCTTCTGTTCCTTACACCCCCGTGAGACTCCC
Organism: Spermophilus citellus; assembly: GCF_964194105.1. Lineage (NCBI taxonomy): Eukaryota > Metazoa > Chordata > Mammalia > Rodentia > Sciuridae > Spermophilus > Spermophilus citellus. The sequence continues at coordinate 172,280,560 of NC_138186.1, read as the reverse complement.
CTGTCGCTGTGTCGCCCGTCTGTGCTCACAGTGCAGAGTGCGCTGCTACACGCGGCCCCTGGGCGCATCCGCTCCTTCCCGGCTGCTGGACATGTTGCTGTCTCCAGTGTGCGCCGTTCCAAAGAGGGTGGTCCCAGGGGTGCCTCTGAAGCTCCTGGTGCCACTCTGGTCCCTTGGTCCTGAGTCCCCACACTATGAGAGGTGCGTCTTCAAGCTGCGCAGATCGAGCTGTATGGTTCTCAAACCCTTGGTGCCGTGTGCACCCCTGCCAGTCCACACGGGAGTCCTAGTTGGCCCACATTGCTAATGACATTGAAGAGTAAGTAGTATTTTTTTTAAGAGAGAGAGAAAGAGAGAGAGAATTTTTTAATATTTATTTTTTAGTTTTCGGCAGACACAACATCTTTATTTATATGTGGTGCTGAGGATCGAACCCAGTGCCGTGCGCATGCCAGGCGAACATGCTACCGCTTGAGCCACATCCCCAGCCCAAGTAAGTAGGATTTTAATGGCTGTGAGATATTTAGAATCATAACAAGAAAGAAACATGGTCTTGGTTTTCTAAGAACTTAAAAAGTTCTCATTGATGTCTTATGTGAAATTGGAATTTCTCTTACCTGTCCTTCTGTTACCCGCCCACCAGCCCTCCCTTGTCCAATTCCACCTCTGGTCAGCAGCCCTGTCCAAGGTTGCAGAGTCATGTCTAGGCTGCCCCGGGGAAGCCACGAGGTTCTGAGCATCACGCTCACTTGTTCCTGGCCTGTCGGCTATGTAGCACACACGGTGACAAGCGCCACATCTACCAGCTCCAGGCACCAAGGCACTGGGCACAACCCTGATGCCAGTGTGTGTCTGGCACCGTGGTGGTCAGGCTTCCCGGGCCGTGGCACAGCCCTCGTGGTGCACCTTGCTGCTGGCCTTCCCCTGGGGTCACCCAGTGTGAAAGCTGATGTGCCTCTCCCCACCCGGTCCCCTGCTGGCACGGCCTGTGCCCACACCTCCTCCCAGCAGCTCCCTCAGCTCCAGGCTGCGGTGTTTAGGAGGAGGCTTCGTCTCAGCCCTGGAGTGGGGTCACAGCTGCCACTTCACATCCCACTGTGCCCAGGGACACGGTCTTCCTCCATCAGCACCAGCTTCCTGGAGCATTACGCTCGAGGACGAGCGCAGGGACCAGGTGCGCCATGACCCTGCCGTGAAGCGCTCTGCGTCACCAGTGCCAATGCTACTGGAAGTGGAAGGCACCTGGGGAGGGGTGCGCCGAGGACAGGCTGCAGTGCAGGGTTCCAGGACGGCGGCTCACTCCCGGCCGACGCGAGCGAGCAGCTGTGAGCCCAGCCCGGCTCCTGGCCCTCTGAGCATCACGCAGGTGCTGCAGATGTGGAGAAGAGTCAGAAGGACCTGCAATCTCTGTCACACCGTGAGCCTGGGACACCAACTCAGAAGCCACGAGAACTCTTGGACCTTGTTATGGTTCAGATACGAGGCGTCCCCAAAAGCTCACTGTGAGAGGACGCAAGAATGACCGGGGGGAAATGAAGGTGTGGAACCTTGCTCTCACCGGGGCATCAGTCTACTTGGTGGGTCAGTCGGAGGGTGAGGCAGGCCAGGAGAGTGGCTGGAGGAGGTGGGTCACTGGGGGGGCCTTGGGGTCTAGACTGTCCTTGGTGAGTGGAGTCTCTGCTTCCTGTTGCCACGTCCTGCGCTGCTTTGCTCCTCCGCACTGTCCACCAGATGTTCCGCCTCACCGTGGCCCAGAGTGTGGCTCTGAAACCATGAGCACCAAGTAAACTCTTCCTCCTCCACATCGTTCCTGTCAGGGCTTGTGGTCACAGTGACGAAAAAAGTCGACTAAAGCAGACCTCGTGTGTGAGACAGCGGTTCCTTTTTACCTCAGCCAGTTTGAATCCCTCACAACTGAAACACCGCGCTGCCCAGTGTGCGCAGCCTGGCTCAACAGAAAGAAAGTGGACTCCCACTGGAGACATCTCTGGTCCCCTGGGAAGTGACTGACCGACAGCATGTGCGTGTTTTTAATGGAGCAGAGCACTAGGAATTGATCTCTTTTTTCGTGATTTTCTGACTTAGCCATCTCTTCCCACTGAGGTTTCCACTGATGTCCCTGGTTGGGGAGGGGGGGCTTCTGTTGGAGCCCAGAAGGAGGGAACCCAGGCCTGGGGCAGGGAGAGAACGGGGTGAGTCAGCGGGCAGCGTGGCCGACCTGCCTTCGTGCCTCCCAGCACGGCAGAGGTGACCTGTGCCTCCACAGACCTGGAAGGCTTCGAGGTCTCCTCCTGGGGGAGGGCACACCCCTTGTACACGTGAACCCAGAATTCACATCCAAGTGCACTCACATACAGAGGTTCAGGAAGTAACTTAAATCGATACGATGGACTTGAAACACTGAGCCAAGCAAATGTGGCACTTATGCCCCCGCCCCATGGCCGCTTGGCCTCTGCCTGGATTACCGCAGCCCTACCCGGAGTGGCAGAACTTCTCTCATGGAGGAAACACTCTGCTGTAACTCCCAGATATATGGCTAGAGTGACAGAGGAACTAACTTTGCTGCTTCGCTTTTCCCTGGGGAGCACTTGTTGAATTGCGGAGAAGTTGCTGAGAGAGTGGAGAGAGGTCTTGGACCCCCACCCCGGCTCCTCCGATAGCATCTTAGGTGGCCGGGGTACATCTGTCAACCCTAAGAAACCAGCCTTGGCGTGGTACTATTATTAACTGGACTGCAGGCTTCATTTGGATTTCACTGGGTATTTCTTCATGAAACCAACCTTTAAAAAAAAAAAGGTGTATTGAACTTTGCCCTATTTAAACTTCAGGGGCCTGTGTGGCAGGTGGCTCCCTGATCACGAAGCCCAGTGTGAAGAGCTCTCACCACAAAGGCTCAGTCAGGGCCTGCCCTCCCCTCCCAGGGCTCTCCAGGCCTCTGACAGCAAGAGCCAAGGTCCTGTGGTGGTCCAGAGAGCCCCTGCTGGCCATTCTCCCCCTTTGACGGCTGCCTGTGCTCCAGTGGCCTCCTGGGCTTACTGGGTGGCTGTCCTCACCTGGCTGGTGCGCCTGACATGGAAGGAGACACTGTCCCCCAGCTGTGCTGGGTGAGCACCCGGAGTGCTGGGAAGTGCTGGGCTCTGGGACAGAGGACAGAGCTCACTCTCTGCCATGGAGAAGCCCAGAGGTAAACAGGAATGTCATGTGTGGTGCCTGGAGGAACAGGGAAGGAAGCGGTGGGGAACGTGGGAGGCGCCCTGTAGACACAGGTGGATGGCAGCTGCTTCCTAGGTGCGCGTCAGCCGCACAGCTGTGGTGACATCTCATCACTGCTGCAGGGGCTCACGGTGACACTGGGGACAGGAGACACCAGCAAGAAGCCACCGTCTAACCGAGATTTTGCCTGGCACACGGAATGTACTTCTCTGTCCTAATTTCCTTGAAGATTTAATGATTAGAAGGGGCGAGAGGCCACAGCTCAGGGCCTGGTCATTTCCTGGTCGTTTCCTTTACGTGTCTTAGTGGAGGTGCTAAGACCCTTAGAGGCCAGGCTGGGGCAGGTTCTTCACAGGGTCTCACCTGTCCCACCCCCACTGCCCACCAAGGCCATGGGGAGGGCTGTCCTCACAAAAGAGAAAGGGCAGGCAGACCCTCCCATCTCCACAAAGGAGCAGGTGACACCAGAGCCTCTGGCCTGGGGCAGCAGGGGTCTGGTCACTCAGTTGGTCCTCATCAAACTCGCTTGGCGGGATCCGAGGGACCCAGACCACGAGGCTTTCTGCCAGGCACCGTCCTGAACTCTGTTTCCACCAGGGTAAGCGCCACAAAGGCCAACAAGGGGCCAGAGGCCACTGCACCCCAGACACAGGGACACGCCACACAAAGGCAGAGCCTATCCTTGAGTGGTTGGCCGGGGAAGCCATTTGGCGGTGCTTGGGGGAAGTTGTGGACATCCCCAAACAGGCTACAAGTTAGACAGAACCGTCCGCGAGGGGGGCCTCAGGTGTGTCCACGGTACTGTGATGTGTGAAGTCCGTCGGTGAAGCATTTTATGTCAGTCTGAAGCATTTAATTCCAAAACCAAGAATCAGCTTCATGGATCCACACGCAGCATCCGTCACCCAGCAGTGGGTGGTTCTGAGAAAGGTACCGTCAGGGTTTTGTCACTGTGCAAACACCACACAGTTTCCCTGCACCAACCTAGGCATGCGGGCCAGGCCCTGGCGTGGCCTCCTGATACGATCAAGAGCCACCAGGTTAGAGATCTGTGGGGCCACTGCCCGTGGGACACGGCACACTGCTTTACAGCAAATCTTCTTTATGAATACAAGGAATACGCAGTGAAGTAGAATAAAAGCCCAGCTCAGTAAATACAGTAAGTGCATAAACCCGTCACCGTCACTTATCGTGGGTCAAGTAGCAGGCACCGTACAGAGTGCCTGTCACACTACCGCACCACCAACGCCTGGGCAGGTGTTGCGCTGTGAAGCTGCCATGGCGGCAGTGTGGCTAGTTCAGCCCCAGGATGACGTCACAGGACCACAGTTGTACACTGTGTGTGGTGGATGGAAACATCGTCAGGCACTGCACCACTGTGTGTGCACGGGAGGGAGAGGCAAAGACTGCAAATGAGCAGGACATCAGACGGCACCTGTAGAAGCACAGACAGAACCACGCTGGGGCTTGAAGTCCTTCAAAATAAAGTGCAGTGGCAGGTCGACAGAGCTTGAAGGACAAGAGGGCATTGGATCAATCTAATAAGACTCACTTTGGGGAAAAGAAAGTAACCTCCAAGGACCCGCAGGCTCTGGGAGTTCTTGGGTCTGGTCTCCCAGGCCTCACCCACCCCAGGCAGTGGCCGTGGAGGGACTGGCCATCATGTCCCTTGGTCTGGGGCATCCATGGCAGCTTATCAGAATCCTACGGTGGCAGGTTGAGACAGAAGGAGCTTGGAGCATCCACGGCCTCTGCAGTCCAAGGCCCTGAGCACTGGCCAGCTGTCCCTGCAGCTCTCAGTGGCTGACCCATCCCTACCTGGGCTCTTGTTCTAGGTGACACATGGAGGTGACATGCCACACAGAAGAAGAGCTGCTCAGGGGGACATCCAGGGGACTCTGTGTCACAGGATCTGGGGTAATTAGGAAAACACAGTTCTTTAATCAGAATGTGTTAGAAATTAACTTTGAGATCAGCCAGTCAAGCATTCTCATGTCCCAGGGATGAAAGGCTAAGAGTGATTTCATTACCTGTCTCAGGGCATAAGACCACTCAAGGCAGGCGCAGCCTCTGTCCCTCCTCCGTCCAGTCTCCTCGCTGCCCCCTCCTCTGCCCACCAGCTGCTGGGCCAAGTCCTGCTTGTGATAATCAGCAAAATCAGTGATGCCCAGAGCCCTCCCTGTGGGTGTAACCAGTAAGCACCCTGAGCTTGTTTTGTGTTCCCACTGAACGTAGAGCCTCGAGATGGCCTTGCATCTGCGGAGGAGGACCTGAGTTTCAGAAGAGCAAAGTGCAGTTACCTATTGTTGATTTCAGCCTTTTCTCTCTTCAGTAGCTCGGAAGCGAGTGTAGTAGAGGGTGCAGAGAATGCCTCATCTAGGTGGGGCAGATGATTTGAAACCTTGGCCTGTATGCCTGGAGAGCAGTCCCATTCAGGTAACGCCACGTACTCAGAGGTCGCCTTCCTTTTCTCTGTTCTGTGTTTTCCTGCCCTGGAGTGAGACAGGGATCTGCTCATCACAATGGAGAGAGGTCTGTTAGCAGACTCAGAATATTCTGATTTTTGCAAAGCATCACAAAATTCACAACAGCAAGAATCTGAGCAAAAACTTGTTTTAAATGAAACATGAATATGAATGACCATGCTTTACTTGCACGCTTGTTGAGTTATTTTTCCCAGCATTTTCATTGTGTGTGCTTGGCTGCTGACTTCTGTTCTTGCCTTAGCCCAGCAGCACCTAATTAGGACTCACACGCCCCTCACACTCGACGTCTTCCACTCTCCCTCTCCTTTCCCTTCATTCAGTTTGCAATGGTCACAGGTGAATTGCTATTGGCTGTGTCATCAAGGAGCAGAGTGTGCAGGCTGTGGACTGCTCTCCCTCCCACGCTTCTGGTAATGAATAAGAATCCAAGGAGCTGTCTGTACTTGCTAGGAGGGCAGGAGAGTGGTGCAAGGTCTAAGCAGCCTTCTCAGTATTAATCATGGAGATTCTGTCTTCCTGTATCCAATTTGATTCAAGAACCATGGGGACCCAGCTTGATTAGACCTAAGTACCCAGAACTAGCTAAGTCCTCAAGAATTGCTTACCTCCCCCCAATGACATTAGGAGAAAAAAGTGTCTTGGTAGACAGCACAGTGTGGTGGGTGCTGAGGTTCAAGGTGCCCGGGTGTCTTGGCCCACACATCTGTCACTGAGTCGAGCCAGTGGCCCAGGTGGCTTAGCACGGTGAGCTAAGCACTTCTCTGGTGGAGTATCAATGACATACAGCTCAGTTATAGTGCTTGCTTGTTTAATTAAGGAAAAGTTTCATTATTCTGCAGAAATCAAAACTGAGCTTGGAAATCCCAGTACAATTCACAACTACCAGCGTCTCTTCCCAGGCCTGTGCACCACATGGGGGTTCAGGAGGGGTGTGGCTGCCCCGGCACCAGGATGTCTGCAGCAGGAGGTCTGTGGAGGACTTAGCAGGAAGGCGCCCACACAGAGTCGATCGATCGTCTCACCCTTGGGTGAAGGTACACTTTGTATATCAGCAACACAAAGGAGACTGTGATGAGCCAAAGTGAGAAGGGCTGAGCAGAGTGGAGAGATGGTGTCCAGCTCTGGGTACACTCCACCAGGGCTGAAGTCCTCAGAGAGAATAGGGCACAGGTGACAAATGCCATGTGGGAAGCACTTGGAGGAAAACTTGATTCTTCCTGCACTGAAGATTTTGCATCTCCACCCATTCTTAGGATAAAGCTAGTTGTTGAAGCTTCCCAAGGACAGTGTGACAAGATGCTCAGTAAAGCTTTGGGGTGGGGAGGAAATCCACCATATAAGATGGAAACAAGTCTGCAGTGAGATGTCTTCAAACAAGATGGTGGCAAAGAGAGACCAGAGGCCAAGCTGCCAAGCGGCCTCCACCACAGCTTCTGAATGCTTCTCTTCTTACAGAACAATCTGCAGCTCGGCCACTCGGCTTCTTCTTTTCATATACTGAAGACGTTCAAAAAATAACGTTCTCAGAGTGGATATTTTAAGAACATGAAACTCTTTTGGCTCTTGGTCATGGTGAATGCCTAATGGCAGGAATTCATGCAGGTCTGGTGCCAGTGTGGCCGCCGTCAGAGCACACCTGCAGAGGCTGTGGCTCAGCCGGGCTATGACTCCACAGCTGGCACCAGGCAGGGACAGGCTGGCTTCCGACAGATGGCACCTACAGTAATAAGCAGCCCAGAGTCCTCAGCTGCAATTCCACCTTCCAAATGGACTTTGAGAAAGAGCACTTACAGAGGACCCAGCTGAAGTGGGTGACAGCAGGCTGCACAAATATCTCCTGGACCACACGTCACTGCATAGATGCCACAGCCAGAGTCAACCAGCCAGTCAGACAGAGGATCCGAGAACCCCACGTCCTCACAGGCCCCAAGAAGCTTGCCCCGTGTACCACCGTTGATCACTGTCAGTGACCCTGCCAGGCTTTCAAGGTGACAGCTAAAGAGCCTCAGGGAGGTTCGGGTGAAAGCACCCATGTGAAGAATTGTCTGTCTGATGAAGTGTAAAGCTAAGTAAGAAAATAGCCCAGTGGGCCTTACACATCCACTGCAAAGTTCAGAAACACAGAAAGCAAATCAACTGCCCATCTCTGATTTTATTCCCATTATAACCTGTTTCTCAGGTACATTTACATAATGCCATGCATTGAAATAAGTGCATACTCTGGTAAAAAAAAGTTTGCTGCCCACATGATCTGACACTTTTCTGTGCTTCCTGAATTGTACAAATCGTTGCAGATGGTCATCTAGAAGTAGAGATTTGTTCTGCTTTTAGCCAAAAAAAAAAAAAAAAACCATATTAAGATGTAACTATGAGATAAAATGGGAAAAGTTTCATTGGAAGCCTCGAGATGAGGGTTCTGATCTAAACTGTGGGTCCTGTGCCGTGACCAGAGCAGGGGGGCATCCTCTGGCTGACCACCCAGCAGGAGCAGGCCAGTGTGGTAACAGGTGGGTCGTGTGGCTTTCCATGGCTGAAAACAAAACAGAAACAAAAACCTGGCCTGTTCAGGTGTTAAACCCAACCCCTGAGCGGCATGGCTTTGTGCCACCTTGATGACACCAGCAAGTCAGGTGCTCAGTGGCGTCCTGTGGTCTGCAGCATGGTGCTCAGAGGCCTTTCCCACAGGCCTCCCGGGATCTCAGCAGGGACCTGGGGACCGAGGGAGAGAAGCGGGTGAGTCTGGAGTCAATCATCCAGCTTTCGGATCCCCCAAAGGCCACTCATGTGCCTGCTCCTCAGCTGGCTCAAGTTCACAGGAACATCAATGCACAGCGTGTGATGTCGGAGGCAGGCTGCTGCAATGCAGGTCACGGCCTGAAAAGAAGCGTCACTCCTTGGCCCACAGTGAAGGTAGGACAGAGGACAGCAGCATGGAGCCCTCTTCCTGCCTGGCCTCCATGCCTCTGGAGCCAGAGAACAGCCCTCTTTCTAACCCTGAATCCCTGATGCAAATTGGATGCTGATGCTGGTTCAGCATCTGTGAGCAAGAGCGTGGTGGTGAAGGAGATCCTGCGGAAAACCCCGAGATGGAAACCCACAGCTCCTCCCGCCCCGCAGTGGCAGAGAGGGCTCTTTCTCAGCAGCTCTGGCTGGGAGCTACATGTGCATCTTCTGCAATTCCCCACAAAAGGAATGAGCATCCCACTGAGAGAATCCTCCTGAAGGTACATTCCTAGGTCCGTAGCCAGGAGCAGGCTCACGGGTTACTCCATCCAGTGTTCCATCCAGAGGCCAATATTCTTGCTAGGGTAACAAAGGTTTGTTTGTAATAAGACAAACTTAAAGAGTACTGAGAATCATTTATGGACCAATGAGAATAATCCCTTCACCCCCACAATCACCTTCTACTGGGAGCTGATGTTTGAAGGCAGATCTGAAGTCTGTGTCTGGAGCCCTATTATCTAGGGAGCCGCAGGAAGACAAGGCTCCAAAACAGCCCTGCAGCGCCCCATGCAGGCTTGCCCGTGGCCCTCACAGGCAGCCACAGGCTCGGCGTTGTAGCGCCAACTCACTTGCCTGGTGTGGGCCCAGGAGCCCCTCGGCCTCCCCCTCACCAGCCACCACAGGGCCTGCAGCCCAGTGCCCATTCCCTTCCTGAGCACACAGACCTCATCCTGGATGTGGAGACACTGTCCTGCGTGGATGACAAAGGGGTACTCCCTGTCTACACATGGCACCGATTGAACACGAGAACACAAAAAACTAGAATAGATGTTGAAATATTGTTGTCAACCTAATAGTCACCAAGTGCTAAGGATTTCACCAAGGTTTTTACCTGTTGGGAAATCAGGAAGTGCATGAATAAATGTCGTGTGAATTTGGACCTGGAAGCTGTATAGAGGGTCTTCAGGCACTGACAGGGACAGGAGGAGGCTGGCATAGAATTGCGACCTTGGAGTGAGCCCGGAGCTCACGGGAGCAGGCCACAAGCTCAAGGACACATAGGGACTGATGGTGGGGCATTTGGATGACAGCTTGGAGGTAACTGAGTTGGTGTTGGTGGTGCTAGAGATTGAAGGACACAGAGGTGCAGAGGGACTGGTCGGCAGGGGATGTTCCCAGGCTGGAGTAGAAGAAGGACCAGGGCGGACGGGGTGGTGGGGGAGTTGGTCCCTGGTGTCAGTGGATTCCAGGGGCCAGGGCAGTGGGTGGGCCACCTGAGGGGCTGTGAAGAGGGCGTCCACGGTTGGAGTCTGATGCCTAGAGGCTGGGGGAGGCTTCCCAAAGCTGAGGAGGCCAGCAAGACACTGGCACTGGGATGAAGGATGTTGAGCAGACCAGAGCAACGGCATCTGGAACCAACTTGACGGAGACTCTGCTGGTGAGATGCTGGAGCCAAAAACAGGATTAGAAATTAGCCGTGAAACGCGACGGCTGCAGAGACTAAAACAGTAGGCCTCTCCGTGACACTCACTGGCCCAGGAACCAGGCTCATTCATTTCTCAGTAAAGAGATGTTTGTACATGCCTGTCCCGTGCTGGCTGCCTCCTTGTCAAAGAGACACGGCTCCTGGATACCAGAGCAGACTCAGTGTGGCAGCAGTTGTGAATTACACCATAGAAATGTGCACTTTGGGCTGCAGGAGCTCAAAGAGAAAACCAGGGCAGAGCATTGTGCTTGTGTGTGCACATGCATGTTCATGTGTGTTCGTGTGTGCACATGTGTGGTGTGTGCATGCATAAGTGTATATAGGAAGATTTCTTGAAGAAACTTGCTCTTCAGGGAAGTCTGGAAGGATAAGAAGAAATTGGCTCAATGAGGTGGTAATTTAAGAGTATACTTCAATTGGAAAATTTAAAATAGGCACAACTGTAGCCAAGTTCTGCCACGGAGAAGAGGTCGGAGAGCTCATGGGGGCCTGGTGCATCCTCTGAGGGACTTGAGCATTACCCTCAAAGTGGAGGAAACCACCCAAATCCTGCACGGGGAGAGAGGCTTGCCCAGACTTAAATTTCAAACACACAGGGACGGCAGTGTGGACAGGTGGGAGGAAGTGACCAGGGGCCTGGTGTCCCCAGGCAGAAGACTCCACCAACCAGGTAAAGGAGAGAGGAGGGTGGCCCTGTGGCCACCAGTGGAGGGAGGGCACCTGGTGGCTACGTGAGGAAAGCACAGGGAGCAGAGACTGATGGGGAGGTGAGTGAGAGAGGTCACCAGGACATTGGTGTCCCTAATTGAGCCTTGGAGTGACAAGAGAGGAGCAAGTGGGGTGCAAGGGTGGAGACGGGGTTTACACCACATGCAGCCTCTTTTGGAACAAATATTTGTGGCGCCAAAGAACCTTGCACCAAAGGTTGTGGGCATGGCTGTGGGACTCAGACCTGGAACCAGGGAGGGAGGTGTGGCTGGGCTGCCCCCTGGAGAGGGTGCAGGAGGGGAGTGCTGAGGGAGCCAGGCTGGTGGAAGGGCTCAGGGAGGAGAGGCAGCACAGGAGCCCAGAGCGCGGCTAGGACACAGGGAACTTGCTAGAGAGGGAAAGGGGCCAAGGTCAGAATTGGGGTGGCACCTCCCTTCAGTACTCTTAATGGAGCAGAAGGCTGTCCTGGCGGGCAGCAAGGATCCTGAGGGCTGGGAGGCTCACGGGGCCTCTCTCTGGGGGAGCACGGGTGTGAAAAGCCCTCTGCGAAAACAAACAGCCCCGTGGTCCAGAGCTCTCGTGCGAGCAGAGTGGGATGGGGTGGCGTGGGGTGCCGGTGACCCAGGAAGGAACCCAAGCTGGGACAGTCCCTCCCTGGTTGGCCCACTCTCCCTTTGCACAGATATGGCATTTTGAATTTGGTCTCAGAGCCTAGCCCTGACCTGGCTCCTCTCTCCCTCGGCCAGGCTTTGCACGCACACTTCATGACATTTGACGCCAGTGTGCGGTTGCGCCGAGCCTTACAATCCTTCTAACACCCAGACACATCTCATCTGGTTGAGTCACTGGGTGAAGATTTGCTTTTATATATTTATTAAGCGAATATTATTTAGCAAACATTTGAGGACCCGTGCTAGGCCCAGCGAGAGCAGAGGTGACTAGGAGGCAGAGTCCCAACTAGCTTTTTCCGATAGCACGGAGGCTCTGCTCTTTAGATTGGGTTCTCTAGTGTGCACTATGGCATTTTCAATGGATAATTCTTTAGGGGTTGTCCTGCGTATTTTTGTCACTGTGGCCAAAACACCTGACCAAGAACAATGTAAAGAAAGAAAGATTTATTTTGGGCTCATCGTTTCAGAGGGTCAGTCCATGGTTGGCTGACTCCATGGCTCCGGCCGGAGGTGATGCAGAACTCCATGGAGGAAGGGCGTGGCTGAGGAAGGGCTCTGCTCCTGGCAGCCAGGAAGCAGGGAGAGAGAGCAAGCGTGTAAATCCAAAGGCACACCTGGGACGGGCTTCCCCCAGCACACCCTGCCTGCCTACGGTTACCACCAGGAGAGCAGTTCTCTGAAATTATTAACCCATCATATGGATTAATCCACTGATGAGGTTACCCCCTCCCGATCCAATCGGGAGTTTTGTGGGTGTTGAGCAGTGCCCCTGGTCTCCTCCCACTAGATGCCAGCAGTAGCCCTTCAGTTCTGAGAATGAGAAATGAGCCTTGCGGGAGACAGGAGCAGCCTGTGTAAAGGCTGGGGAGCACAGCCAGGCGGGTGGTGCACACCTGTAATCCCAGCCACGCAGGAGGCTGAAGCAGGAAGATGGAAGTTCAAGACCGGCCTGGGAAACTCACTGAGACCTCGTCTCAAAAGAAGAATAAACAGAGCTGGGGCGGAAGCTTGTGGTAGAGAGCCTCTGGGTTCAATTCCTAGTACCATGGGCAGCAGAGGGGGCAGGAGGCATGGGGGACAATATGCAGAGTGCCTGCAGGGGACACAAGCCCCAGTTCCAACCCCCTTTCAGCACCGTTTTGCTTCAGTGAGTTTCCCAAGGTTGGCCCTTCAGCACCCGGGCTGCTGCTCTGATTCTGGGCCCACAGTTTGTTTATCTCATTGGCAACCTGTCCTGGGCTGTTGCTGTCACTGCTCACACTGGAAGTGGATTCTCTCTGGTGCTATGGAGGCCTGTTACATTTCAAATTTCGGTCGAAGTCAACAGTTAGCTTTAAAGGGTGCATAATAGTTGGGCTCCTTTCCTGGGGCTGCAGTGACCATAAACTGGGCAGCTTACAACAACAGAATCCCTTCTCCTATGGTTCTGGAGGCCAGAGTCTGAAGTCCAGTTGTGGGCAGGGCCTCAGCTCCTTGAAAGCTCTGAGGACAAGCATGTCCCTGGAAACACTTTCATTCTGGGCCTGGGGACGCATGGCTCCAGTCTCTACTTCCTCTTCCATGTGTGTGTGTGTGTGTGTGTGTGTGTGTGTGAATATCTCCCTATAAGGTCACCAATCACATTGCATTCTGGCCCCACCCTAATCCACTTATGGCTTTGTTTTAACTGGTTTTCATTTTGAAGACCCTATTTCCAAATAAGGTCAAATTCACTCACACCAGAGGTCAGGACTAGCCCATAGGTCCAATGCTTTCCTGAGAAGACCCGGCTGGTGGGGAGGTGGCCAGTGCAGGGACCCACAGCAGATGGTGATGGGATTAGCGTGTCACACTTCCTGGAAAGTCACCTAATCCTGCCAGATGTTCTGGAAGAAAACATGGTCACAAGAATAATTGGAAGAAGTGATGTCACAGGCTGAGGGCAACAGGCAGTGTCAACGGGCACACATGGGCTCACAAACTTGGGTTTTACACAATGTCAAACACCAAAATGGACCACTGTGACGTAGCACCCGTTCCCTACTAAAGAATTCCTAGTATTGTGTCAGCACAGGTTGTATGTCCTTAGCAAACTGACATGGCCTCAGTTACTCAAGTGATGTGCTGATTCATGGCTTAAGAGAGAAGCGGGCAGAGGAGAGGGAGGGAGGTGATGGTGGGGTACCCTCTTTCTGTACTTCCGCGCTGCACCATGGGGTCAGGAAGCAGCAGCTGCTCTCTGGCTGCCAGGCTGCAGACTGCTTTCACCCTTGGTCTGTGTAGGGGATATTTGTTTTGAGAGAGTCAGACATCAATAACAGGTGCTATGTGTAAAGTTTGCTTTCTGCCCTCAAAGTCTAGACGCTTTCATCAGATGGTCACTCACATGTATGTCTGAGAATGTAAATATTCCCATCTCAGTAACTCTGATCACCTTGGAGCATCTACCAGGGGGCCTGACTGCTTCAGCTATCCCTGAAGGACTGACATTGGAGGTCAGAGCTGGACAAGGATTCAGTATGAGTCTCAGTGAGCAAGAGAGGGGCACCACGTGGCCAGAATGGGGGTGGTGGGATGCACGTCAGCCTGAAGGAGAGAAGAGCTTGACGTATCTGAAGGGTGAGGGCAGGTCCACGTGGACACAGCCCTGGAAAGAGAGGGCCCGTGGACACTGATGGTTTGGGGCTTAGTTTTACATATTTCTACTTTTAGATTATGTAAGGTATAGAATTTGATTTTTCCTTACTTATAGACAAATAATCAGTCTGGTGCTATTTCAAGGACACTGGGAGAAGACATGAACCTCCACAGCAAGGGACTGTCCAGTCCAGGGTAGGCCATGGCACAAGCCCTATCTGCACTGCCCTCCTCCACTCTGCAGCTCCTGAGAGGGCAGCGCCCAGGGGCCCAGAGGATGCTGCACCCACCCGGCCACTGCACCTCCACTCAGGAGCGCTGAGTTTGGGTGCCTCGTGGTTCTAGTAAGTGCTGATGAAGCCTGCCCTCGGCTGGGAGGGAACCATTCCGTCCTCCACCAAGGCTGCTGGCTGCAGGCATGGCCCTGGGAAGTGGCTTGGCCTAGTGTGACCAGGGCCTGTTGGGGCCAGCACCTTTTCAGCCACACTGGTAACTTGGACCTTGGCTCCAGACTGGCACATGTCTGTGCACAGAAGTCTGAGAGGAGAACCTGTTCCCTGGTCCTTTCCAGGTTCTCTTCAGAATGGGCAAGGCTGACGTCTGCTGGGTCAGTTCCCTCTTCCCAGGGGAGCCCGACCTGACCTCCCACCCCATGTGGGCCCCAGGCTTCTTCTCCAGGTCCTAGCAGGAGGGTGGCCCATGAAAGGCCCTGGGCCGTGTTGCTGACCCTGGCCTTGTCCTCCTGGCCACCTCTGGGTGTGAAGTGGTTCCCCTGCTCACTTGTGGGTCAGCAGGAGGGATGCTCCTGTTGTCCTGCCCATTCTAAGTCCCAGGAAGGCTGACTGCAAGTGCCATCCAGGTGTGGCCCGGATGCCCCACCCCAAGAGCCCATGTCCTCCTTGGTCCTTGAGGGGGTGCCCCCAGGTGCTGCCCATCTCTGAGCTTCTGCCCTGTGTTCAGGTTTCTGAGTGCTTCTTCTGTGTTTGCCCCATTCCCTTCTCTGATGTACACCTCGCTGCCCAGAGTGCCACAGATGTCTGTGAAATGTTTTCAAGTGATGAAAAGTTCTTTAAAAAAAAATCTAGCAAGGATTTTACATTTTCCTTTGAACCCATTCCAGGTTTGAGACACTTCTCGGTTATGATTTTTTTTTTCTTTTTTAAGTTACAGAAATCCTTCCTGCTATAGTTTTAGCCTGTTTCCTCTTTCCGGCTAACTCCCTTCCTCTCAAACTTCCTCTATAACTTATGCACAAACTTGAGTTGATGAGAAAAATCCCCTCTGACTCCACCAGCTGACGCCCTGGACTCAGTTTCTTCAGTGCACAGGGGGTTGCTTGCGTCTCTTTAATAGGCCACTGTGACATGGAGATGGAATGACAATACAGGCCCTTCACCGCCAGCATGGCCTGAAAGCAATCATAGCAAAATCCTTCTAAATAGGCTGTGGGACAGAGGGGTCTGCCCAGCCTCCTGAAAGCAACCCTGAGACAGGCCAGAGACCGAGATAGGGAAGGTGGGAAGGATGTCCCAAGTGGAGGCCAGGCCTGCTCATGGTGGACAGGTGACAGCTTGTCTGCACTTAGGACACCTGTGCATCTTGACAGGAAGGCTTGGGGAGCTCTGGGGACACCAGGTGACTGGCCCAGAAGTGCTGCTAGGAAGATGGCTTTGGTGGCAGAATCCCAGGTGGGTGGGGAAATTCAGCCAGTGATCACCATATGCAGGCAAGACGGTTTCCAACAGCAGGGGTGGTTAGAAAGGGAGATGTGAATACTCTTAAAAACCCAACTCACTGTGGACACGACGGGTTAGATACAGGGAACAAAAAAGCGAGGGACATGCAGGATAATTCCCCCTGGTTCCGGGAGGGAGGCTGCGGTGGCTTCAGATGGAGGTTCTAGAACCTGTGAGTCTGCTTCCTTCCCAGGAGTCTCACTGGTTTCTGTGTGAGGCCAGAGGAGCTCTACAAATGACTGTGCTGAGCACGTTCTCTGTGAAGTGATTCTGTGTGCTGCTTACCTGGTGGAATCGACATTTTTGTAGGTGACACTGTGAGGAAGTGCATGGGTGTCTTCTGTCCCCTCCTCAGCCCACAGAGCCGAGTTTATCAGCCGTTCAACTTTTTAAAAAAGTAGATTGGTTTTAGATTCCCAGAAAAACTGAGCAGAAGGGAAGAGACTGTGAAGGTTCCTGATGGGATGACTCTTTGTTTTGGGGGGCCTGTTCCATGCACCACAGGATGTTCTGCAGTGCCCTTGGTCTCAGCCTACCAGAGGTGACAAACCAGCCAGGACTCCAGATGTCACCCACTGTCCCTGGGGGAGTCTGCTGAGAACCATTGTCCTTAGACTCAAGAGGACTTCGGGAAGGTTGGATGGCAGGATCCTCAGAACATGCACACTGAAATCCAACCAGGACAACTTCTGTCCAGGACCCGTCCTCCATACAGGCAGCTCACAGTAGAATGTTCCAGATCCTAGTGCCTGCCTGAGCACACCCAACCTGCTCTTCCAAAAATCCTCACTTCCACTCAGCCATATCTACTTTGTGTTAAAACTGCATCTTTTCATTTCCAGAGGCATTTTTATTCATTTTTATATCTACTTGGTGGCTCATATATCATCTCTTGGTCTTTAATCCCATTTTTATTTCTTGCTTTTATTTCCTTAAACATAGTAGGCTTTATCCTCCTTCAACATCTGACCACCCATGGGCTCATGCCTCTGCGTCTGATCCAGGGTCTGTGGTCTTCCTGGCCTGACCTCTGAGCCCTGATGTCCCTGTGAAGTTTGTGGTCAGTGGTGAGCTTGTACTCCTTGGATCGGTGTCTGAAGGAATTCTCTGTGGACTCCTCCCGGAGCATTTTGATTGTGTCTGTGGGTCTCTGGGAGCAGTCCACGCCCTCTCACTTTCCTGATGGCTTCCTGGTGCTGGCTTTACACAGAGAGTGCACTGGGGCCACAGACCCAGTAAGGGCTGCCTGTGGCCACCAATTTTCAGGGGCATTTCCTACCCTTTGCCCCTGTTGAGCACCAGCCTTCAGTCACAATTCCTCCTCTGCAGGGGGTTATCGAGGCCACGGTCACACCAAGCATGCAGACTGCTAGGTCCCCACTTGAGTGGGTGGGCTTCTCCTGGGCCCTGGTAACTGTGAAATGGAACCTCATGTGGCAGACCTGGGCCCCACCCTTGGCCCCCTGTGTGTTGGATGGAACTGGCCAGGGGGCAGCTCAGAGCACACGTCCTCATGGCCTGCTCTGCGGAACATTCCATACCATTTTCTTTCACTCTTGGACCACAGGCAGTCAGTGTCCTTCTCTTAAACTCAGGATGAGCAAGTCCTGTTCTCAGTGGACCCCACTCAGATGCCCTGATTGCTGGAGCCACCTTCCTGCAGACTGGAGAAGTCCACAGGCTGTAACACTCTCCACCTCGTGTGCCCTGCCTGCCACTGTCCCCAGACAAGTAGCTTTGTTGTTCCTCTCAGAGTTGGAGCCGGGAGCTGAGCAGAGATGGAGGCAAAAATAAGAATTGAGCTGGCCCCAGCCCTGCAGGCCTCCCTCCTGGGCCCAGCCCGACCCTGTCCCTCTGTGGACCAGCTTGCTTCCCTCCAGGCAGGGTCTCTGAGTCTGGTCCTGCCCCACGGCCACGACTGGTCTTAGGCAGAATCTATGCATCTTCTGAGAGCACAGATTGAGATTAACTCAGGGTCCAGCCTCCAGCAGCAGCCACCCTGGGCCCACTCTCATGATCTGAGTCAGGTCCCCAGCATCTCAAAACTCCCAGAGGCCCCAGGGAAGTCCATTGCTGGGGTTTGAGTTCAGGAGACAGTGTCCCTGTGGCCCGGTGGGTGGAGGAAGAGGGCTCAGGACTGATGCTGCCAAGTCCCCTTCCTGGCAACAGCCTCTGTGCCTCCCTCGGCAGGGCCGCGTTGTCCCCACAGACACTGGGCAGGCTGTGGACCCGGCTCCGCATTGCCTTTCCATTGCACACAGCTGCCTGTCCTTGGAATTGTGAGACTTTGCACCCATGTGCATTAGGAGGGAAGAAACCTTCACTTTAATTACTGAGTCATCAGGTCCTGTGCCTCCTCATTGTCCCTCCATTTTCTTGGGCTCTGCCTGCTAGCTCTGCCAAGTCTGGGCACCTGCCACAGACTGCTTCCCCAGAAGCCATGTCTGTGCAAGACCAGCCCTGGGATGCCACCACCCAGCGCCCCCCACCTCTCCAGACACCCCAGCCAGATGCACCCGTGGGCTCCTGCCTAACCCCAGGGTTCTTCACCATCCCCAGGTTCAAACCTCACCAGGGCTCTTTATCTTGGGCCCGTGCCCTCCACCCTGTCCCCAACCCCAACACACTCCAGACACAGAGAACTCCTCAATCACACTCTGGGGCATGTCAACATGTCCTCCTGAGAGGGAGCATGTCTCCTTGCAGGTGGCAGCTCATCCTCTCCTGTAGGATGTTTGTCACTTCCTACCTTGCAGCTGGGCAGAGCCCTTCCCAGGGCAGGCTCCCGCCCAGCCCTTCCCACCCAGTCCTGCCCCGTGACTGTGGCATCTTCTGGGGCAAGGTCCCCAGGGCCACCTTCCTGCTGAGCTCCCAGGTGCAGCAGGCCACAGCAGCAAGCGCAGGACAATGATGTTGATGTGATGGGTGACATGGGGCTCCTGTGTAGCTCCTCCCTAATTAATGCCCAAATTTATGCAGGAGAGAACTGATTAATAATTAGTGAGTCACAAAGCTGAATTCTTCACACAACGGAATTTTTGCATCAGTAAGTTGGTTGAATGGCACTGAAATTGGTTTATGTTGATCATGGGTCTTATTGAAATTGCAACTTAATTTTTCTTGTTCTTTTTAATTGTCTTGCTGAGCCCTTGATAATCAGAGATTATTTATGTATTTTTTAAGTCTTGAGATATTTGTGGTGTGAAAATATGCCCAACGGTGCAGAACTTGGACAGAGCAACATTCCTGTATTTGGAGTTAGGTGTCACGTCCTCATGGCACTTCATGCAGCCTCGTCTTTGTTTTCCATGCTGTGGTCAAGGATGGTACGGAGGTCGTGGGTTTATAGGAAGCCATCTGAAGTCACCGGGTAAAGAAGCAGAGGTTCTATCGTAGTTCTGGAGAGAGGGGAAGAACAGAGGGCGTGGAGCCGCTGTGGGCCCTTCCTGGAGTCTGCAGGGACTTCCTCAGTCACTGAGTTCTCCCAGTGGCTCTGGGTGGCTCTTCCTCCCCATTGTGGTGGCCAGTGCAGCTTCGCTCTTCATGGGGACATTGTCATGTCCCACAGGACTGGCAAGAGCCCTTCCTGGAAACTGTCTCCATCTTCCTGGGTTCTCTACCCTGTGCCGGGAAGTCAGGAAAGTACCCTGAAGAGCAAGCGCAGCCCTGGTGGTCCCTCCTGGTCACCCTGGCACCCCTCTCCACGTCCCCGGTGTGTGTCCGTCAGACATCACTCTCTCTTCCACCCCAACCCTGGGGCCACACCCTGGGGCCCCGCCCTGGGCAGGCAGTGCACCTGGCTCCCGGCTCTTCCCTCCAGGCCTCTGTGCCAGGTGCTCTTCTCCTCGCCTTCTCCACTTTGCCGGTCTGAAAAGCCGCCGTTCCCAGTCCCTCTGCTCCTCCAGCCCACAGACGGCGGCTGTGTGTCTGCCTTCTTAAAAGTCGGTGTTTCCACCGAGTCAGCCTAGGTATGTGTCTGGTCATTCGTCACCGGCTTGCGGCCTTCCTGAGGAGGATGCAGTGCTGGGCACAGACAGAGATCATCACACGCCCGGTTTGTGGAGGAATTCACACGAGTACTTCTGGGCTGTCGTTACAATTGCACTTACAGTTTCGCGGCATTTTCTACTGCAGGAATTTACAAATATAACTTACTGAGACAATCTTTAAACATTTATATGCAATTTAGATTTAATAACTACATTTAATTTTTAGATAAACCTACTGACAAGGGCCTTGCTCAATATATCAATTACGATTCTTTCAGCTACAAATAACAGAAAACCCAGTTCCATAAAGAGACTTCTTATTTTCCAAGGAAATAACCCTCAAAGAAGTTTGACTTCAGAATTGGTTCATACAGCAACTCAAAAGGGTTTTAAGGATCCAGAATTTTTCCAATTTTTAGCTATGTCATGTTTTGCATGACAGCTGGATCCCTCGTGGTGCCAACATAGCTGCACCAGCTCTAGACATCACCCACTCCCCTATTCTGCCTCACTTTCATTCCCTCGCTCAGTGAATGTGACAATTTTTTCTCAGATGTATTTCATATTCATGTTGGTTTCATCATTGTTTGGTTTTGGCTTTTGTACAATATTTCAGGATGTGTCTGAGTCTGTCCAACTCTGTCCCTTGAGTCACACCATCCATTTCTGCCTTCCCTATACTCATTAAGCTACCTAGTCACTTTATTCCTTTCCTCTGGATCTCCTTCTTGGTGTCTTGGTCTGTGTCTCTTATTCTCAGCACTGTCACTGTCGATTCTGTTTGTCCTTCCTCATTCATTCTTTGGATTTCTCCCCTTTGTTGAGATGCACTTGACGGATCCCAGGTGTATTTATTTAAGGCATGCGAGGTGGTGTTTTGAAGTAAGTACGCCTAGGCGACAATTCCCAGCAATCAATCAAGCCAGCTAACATGGCCATCACTTGACAGCACAGACGAGCCTGGAGGTTCCAGGCTCAGAGACACAGGCTGCACAACCCCACTTCACACAGAATCTGAAAGTCAACTTAGAGAAGCAGGATGGTGGCTGCGGGAGGCTGGGGTTGGGTGAGGGAAAGAGGCTGGTCTCGGGTGAGGGAAAGAGGCTGGTCTCAGGGAGCGGACTCTGAATGAATGAGCAAGTCCCAGAGGCCTGACTCGCAGCACGATGCCTGTGTGCTCTCGCTCCATCCCCACCGCCCCATTCCCTCTGTCTGGATTCCAATCTGTGCCTCTCTCTGAGTTCAGCTGGCTTTGCCTCCAGGGCTTCGCACCTGCGGAGGACACAGGTCCTGGGGGTGTGCCGATGGGTTTGCCGATCTGCCTCCCTCTCTCTCTCTCTCTGCAGTCTCTGCCTTTTATCCCACTGCCTGTTCCCATTATCTCTGAGATTTCCCTCTGTCTGAAAGGAAAAAGTTTTCACTGGAGTACAACAGTTCCCTCTCTTCTCACCTTTTGGGAGGTACGACTCTAGCTGTGTCTGCTAGACCCCAAGGAAGATTCTGGAGCCTGGGTATGCCCCACTGACAGAGGCATTGAAAGTATCTGTGTTTTCAAAGAAGACACCATAATTGGCATCCCTATATGTCCCTTGCTTTTTAAATGGATTTTAGCTACCAAATTCGGTGTTTGAATGATCTGGAATACAGAGATAGGATATTAAAAATCGATAGAAATCAGAGTTGATCTGGTGGGCCAGGCAGGTGGATGGAGCCCAAACCCTGAAGGCTTCACAGCTTGGAACCCAGAACAGATCTCCTTTGTAAGTCTGGTGTAAATCCAGTAACTATGATCAAGAATACCTGGCCCTGCAGATTTCGCTCTCCCTCCCCCCTCCACCTGAAAACTGAGGCCCTCTGGTCAGAAATGTAAATTGCATTGCCTGGCATGGTACCACTATAGCTTTATTTCCAATGTTTTGAAGACTTTTGGGTTATCAAGACTTTCTTATTCCATTATGAGTATGCTCAGAGATGTTCCACTGTTGAACTCGGTGGCCTTAGTCATTTTGGCAGGGCTCTGTTGTTTCCTGGATATGGAAACAAGACCAGAAAGCAGCATCCTGTGGGTGAAGGGTCAGAATAAGCTCAGAAACAAGACAGCCACCTACCAGAAGTCCCTTTCCTGAGACCTCCAAGCCCCTTACTAAGACATCACGGCTGTTAATATGCCCACAAGATATTTCCTTTCAAGAGTGTGGTATTGCTTTCTGATGGCCCAAGAGCTTCTGCAGTACTGAGCAGGGTGCTTAGAATTAGGCTGGTTGGCATCCTGTTCTCCTGTTGGAGAATTTTTGCCAGCTTTCCCACTGTGACAAACCTAAGGTCCATCTGCTACTTCCTGTGCCAGAGCAGCAATGTGGGATGGCCTAGACTGTGTATGTACTTCCTTAGAGTCAGGACACCTGAGTGGTCCCAGCAGGATACAGGGGGTAAGAAGCTGGTTCTGAAAATGTAGATAATTGTCCTTTCACAGGAATCTAAGGGAAGAAGCCAGAAACCGACTTTCATGGACATTTCACTGGCACACTGACTTCAGAAGCAGAAAGAGACCTTTAAGAATTTCTCTGTGGGGATCAACAGTTCTGTTGTTTTTAGAGAAAAATATGCATTATAGACATTTTAATATTAAAAACTTAATTTCACATTTTAATCTGCAAAAAAACACTTTATCCATTATCTTGCATAAGCCTCACAGTAACCCAGGAAAGGGAGGTATAGTGGGATTTTATTTTTCTTTTCATCTTAGGCATGAGCAGTGGGAACACAGCACAAAACTGCCCAAGCTCATTGGGCAAGGGAGTCAATCCTGATGTGACTCTTCTGCTCTCCACTACAGAGCCTGGCAGCAGTCATTAAAATGTTGATTCTCAGTAAACCTAGAGAGTGTATCTGACCTTGCCTCCATCCAGACACAGCATGAATTTACAAGTTCTTATTTGGAGACATTCCAATCTCTTTAGCCTATTGCAGGTGTTAATGCAACATTTCATTCAGCTGAGGGAATAAAAGGCCATGTGGATTTTTTTCCAATTTGCATTGCAAAGAGGGAATACTTGCCAACACACACAGACACACACACACACACACATATATATTTTGCAGGTGATGGTAGTATGTCAATGCATTTTGTTTCCACCTATTTTTAAACATGAACTCAATGCTTGGGTATTGCACAAGAGGAAAACAGCAAGCTGCCCAGAGTTATGAGCACAAGATCTATCTGGGACTGCCTGCAGCCTTTTTGAATATGTTGGGACGAAGGGAGCTTGTTTTCTTTTAAAGCAAACTCATGCAGTCTTGCAGCCAGTAGCCGGTCTCTGAGAGCCTTTGCCCTGAGACCCAGGTCACCGTGTCTCAGGATATTCCCTGTGCAGGGTCTGATAAGTCATTCATTTGAATAATTTTCTATATATAGACAGGAGGTAACGGAGAGCGGATGCGAGTCTTTGTTCTCCAGCGCTGGCAGGGGAGGCTTCTCCAGCCCGCGGCTCTGTCCCCCCACCCACCACATGAAGCACCGTTTTCATCACCAGCAGGAGAAAGGCAGCTGATTCCAATTCCTCTGCTCGGAGCACGGTTCCCAGTCCGGGGCTGCTTGGCTGTCGTGGACCTGTGGGCAGCGAGGAGAGGTGGAGAGTTCAGAGCTAGTGGTGGGGTTTTCTAGAGGGCTGTTCATTGACCATTAAAGTTTTGCTGGGCTGAGAAAGGCATGATGTCAAAATGTCATGGATGTTTTAAAGGGAAAAAATCATAATAATGACACCCTAGGACAGAAAAGGCCCAGCAAGGCCATGAGCAGGACAGGCGAAAGAGCAGCTCCTGAGCCTCAGCACCAGCCCCACTAGCCCCGAGCAGGAGAGTCGGGTCGTTAGGCAAGTGACGATCGCGCGCGCTGATTGGTCGGTGGGCGGGGCGTGGTGGAGGCGGGGCCGCACCGAGTATTCGGAGGGAAGGAGCCGGGGGAGGCCGAGCGGGGAGCGCCTGGGCGGCGGCGGCGGACGCTGATTGGTGGTGGTGGCGGTAGGCGGGGCGGGGTGGGGTAGTCGAGAGCTGGTACTCGCCGGAAAGTAGGAGGAAGAGTGAGCGCCTGGGAGGCGGGCGGCGGGCGCCGGTTGGCGGGCGGGGCGGTGGGCGTGGCGAGGCGGCGGGCGCTGGTTGGCGGGCGGGGCCGTGGGCGGGGCCGTGGGCGGGGCGGCGTCCGGAGCTGGTACTCGCGGGCCGGAGGCGGAGGCGAGGCGGGAGTGAGTGCCTGGGGCTCGGCCGCGGTGGCCGGCGCGGCCTGCCCTTTGTGCCCGCAGCCCGCGCCCGCGCCCAGGGCCGCCGCGCCGGGCTGCCCGGCTGCGCGCGCCCGCCCGCGCACCCAGCCCGCGCTTGGGATGCTCCGGGGATGCGCGCCCGCCGGCCCTGCGGCTTCTCGCGGCTGGGCGCCGGGCGATGGACCTGAGCATGAAGAAGTTCACGGTGCGCAGGTTCTTCTCGGTGTACCTGCGCAAGAAGTCGCGCTCCAAGAGCTCCAGCCTGAGTCGGCTCGAGGTAAGGGCCGTCGCCCGGGTGCGCGCGGGTCGCCGGGTTCCCCGCCGCGCCCTGGAGTGGGCGTGTGGAGGATGCTGCCCGGCGTGCGGCCACCCGGAAGCCCTTCGCCTGGTCCCATGGATGTCACCCTGGACCGTGCTCCGGAGTTAAAGTTATTGGAACGCCGGTGTAGCTTTCCTCAAAACGAATAAGAACGACCCCAAACGTTATTGTTGGGACTTCATAACCATTGTACCCATCATGAGCCCTCTTGCAGGGACAAGCTGTACCTCAGTGAATTTCTGCCCCGTGCCTCTGCGTAGGATTTGAGGATCACTGCTACAGGGCTGCTCTGGGGGAGGAGGGGAGGGTCCGGGCAGCTGGGCTGCCGCAAGTTGTGGGGGCGCTCAGAGGGAACACCTGGAAAGTCCGGGGAGGACAGCCTTCTCCGCCCTGCCCTGGGCCGGCTGCTTTGTTGATCTGGTTTGTTAGCCCTGCCCAGAGGCAGGCAAGTGCACCCTCCTAACATAGATGCTTGGAGTATTCCAATCAGTGTGGAACTGAGAAAAAGCGGGGAAAGGCAGCGGTACCATCCACTCCAGCCAGTGCAAGAGGGTGCTCAGTTGTGAAGTGCCTGATGCAATAACCCTGCAGCTTCGGCTTTCCTACCCATTCGTCCTGAAAACGTAGAGGACTGAAATATGCCCTCTTGCCTGTCCCATCTTGGCATCTTTGTGTTCCAAAAATCGTCTATGGATGGTTCTTTTATGGTGGTTTTTATACCAAATTGTGTTCTCTTCATCTCATTGTCCAAATCGTATTGTTGAACCCACTGATGAAAGAATGGTGAAGTATGTTTAAGAGAGGTGTTGTGATGGGGGCTGACAGTGACAGTACCAATTGGAGATTTTATTTGGGGTTACCCACCCCCTTTGCCTCAGGGCTGGCCCAGGTGGGATTTGGGAGGTATTTTAGTTTCATTTGGAACAGTGTCACACATTTCATCTTGGGTTTCTTTGTCCCTGCTGCCGTGACATAAGACACAGGCAAGAATTCTGCAGCAATTAAGAGATCTTTAAGAAAATCTCGGGAATTGTCATGAAACCAGCAGGGAATTGTTGGAAAAAGTTTCTGTTGCAGTATCTCTAGATCACAATTGGAAGTGCTAGACGGAATCTGAGGGTGAAATGTTGAACTTGGACAAATAAAACTAGTAACTAATCTAGTAATGGAGAAAGAGTTGCTTTAAATCTAACCTTGAGACAAATTAAGCAAAAGTTCGTTTTTCTGGGACTTGGGCACTCTACAAATCTAGTTGACAAGAAGAGAAACTCAGAGCAGTATTTCCCTGTACACCAAGTATGTTATTATTTCCTATTTCATCCTAATTCCAACTTCATCATGCTGCTTCTTGTCTCCTTCCACTTACTGGCCCTGACAGGGGAGACAGCTGTGCGAGCAAACTCCAGGTGTCATGCAGGGGACTCCCACAACCCTTGGAGGCTCAGCAAACCTGTGTGTGGTGTCCCTGAGTGTTAGGGTTCACTGGGAGAACTGTTTGTGAAAGGGCCTCCGAAGGTACAGTGGGAGGCAAGTTTGGGGTTGGAAAGAGGTTTCTTTCATGTGAAAATAAAATTTCTGGAAAACATACATAAATGGTCAGGTATGCGTCAGGTGGAAGAGACTGTCAAGGAATGCGTTTCTATCAGCACATCACCAGAGCACTCCTCCACACCAGGTTTTGTGCTGGATTCTCAAGAGAAGGACTAATGAAGATGGTTGATACTGATTCAGTGTTGTTTTTCACAAATGCATTCACCAGTTTGGTCACTGGACACAGGTATCATTTTCTGCTGTCCTTGTTCTATGGCTAAATGGAGAAGACCCTGAGAAGTTGAGAGTTGCGTTAGGAACTTGCTAAAACATTCATTCTGCAAATGTTTATTGAGAACCTGCTCTGGGTCATGGCTGTTTCTGGGGACTGCAGATCCAACAATACCTGACATAGAAGTCCTGGCCTCAGGGCATTTCTACCTAGTGTAGAATCTCCTAAGTGTCTGCATGTCTCGCCAGTAGGTTCCATACCCACCCCTCCCCCACACCTTCTCATGCTTTTCCAGAGAAACTGCCCATCTGTTTGTGTATTGGCATCTGGTTATAGGCCAAGAAGCACTTATTGAAAAATGTCAAACTTAGTAGGGGAAGTGTCAATAGTTTGAAGTTGAGAAATAGGACATAAAGACAATACTTATTTCCTCTGTTGGGATGAATGAAAAGAATAACTCATTATAATTTTTAAAAAACCCTTTAAATTGTTTCAGTAGAACTGTATTTTTAAGTATACATAGAGATTTTGAAATTTTTTAAAATTTGTTTTTGCAATTCAGAGCCTAGTGATATAAACAGTAAATTAACAGTAGTTACTGGAAGTTGGGAGCCACATCATCTTTGTTAAAAAGCTTTCAGGAGGGAGCCAGTGCTGATGATTTCACACTATCTTTAAAAAATTTTTTTTTTTATTTCATGCATACTTATTTTTTTATTGGTTGTTCACAACATTACAAAGCTCTTGACATATCATATTTCATACATTAGATTGATGTGAGTTATGAACTCCCAATTTTTACCCCAAATGCAGATTGCAGAATCACATCGGTTACACATCCACAATTTTACATAATGCCCTAATAGTAATTGTTGTATTCTGCTACCTTTCCTATCCCCTACTATCCCCCCTCCCCTCCCCTCCCAACTTCTCTCTCTACCCCATCTACTGTAATTCATTTCTCTCTTTGTTTATTTTCCCATTCCCCTCACAACCTCTTATATGTAATTTTGTTTAGCAATGAGGGTCTCCCTTCATTTCCATGCAATTTCCCTTTTCTCTCCCTTTCCCTCCCATCTCAAGTCTCTGTTTAATGTTAATCTTTTCTTCTTACTCTTCCTCCCTGCTCTGTTCATAGTTGCTCTCATTATATCAAAGAAGACATTTGGTATTTGTTTTTTAGGGTTTGGCTAGCTTCACTAAGCATAATCTGCTCTAGTGCCATCCATTTCCCTGCAAATTCTATGATTTTGTCATTTTTTATTGCTGCATAGTACTCCATTGTGTATAGATGCCACATTTTTTTTATCCATTCATCTATTGAAGGGCATCTGGGTTGGTTCCACAGTCTAGCTATTGTGAATTGTGCTGCTGTGAACATCGATGTGGCAGTGTCCCTGTAGCATGCTCTTTTAAGGTCTTCAGGGAATAGTCCGAGAAGGGCAATAGCAGGGTCAAATGGTGGTTCCATTCCCAGCTTTCCCAGGAATCTCCAAACTGCTTTCCAAATTGGCCGCACCAATTTGCAGTCCCACCAGCAATGTACAAGTGTACCCTTTTCTCCACATCCTCGCCAGCACTTGTTGTTGTTTGACTTCATAGTGGCTGCCAATCTTACTGGAGTGAGATGGTATCTTAGGGTGGTTTTGATTTGCATTTCTCTGACTGCCAGAGATGGAGAGCATCTTTTCATGTACTTGTTGATTGATTGTATATCCTCCTCTGAGAAGTGTCTGTTCAGGTCCTTGGCCCATTTGTTGATTGGGTTATTTGTTATCTTATTGTCTAATTTTTTGAGTTCTTTGTATACTCTGGATATTAGGGCTCTATCTGAAGTGTGAGGCGTAAAAATTTGTTCCCAGGATGTAGGCTCCCTATTTACCTCTCTTATTGTTTCTTTTGCTGAGAAAAAACTTTTAAGTTTAATTAAGTCCCATTTGTTGATTCTAGTTGTTAACTCTTGTGCTATGGGTGTCCTATTAAGAAATTTGGAGCCCGACCCCACAATCTGTAGATCGGAGCCAACTTTATCTTCTATCAGACGCAGAGTTTCTGATCTGATATCAAGCTCCTTGATCCATTTTGAGTTAACTTTTGTGCATGGCGAGAGAAAGGGATTCAGTTTCATTTTGTTGCATATGGATTTCCAGTTTTCCCAACACCATTTGTTGAAGATGCTATCCTTCCTCCATTGCATTCTTTTAAAATTAATTTTACTTCTAGAACACAACATTTGTTAAACCCCATGATGTGTAAGTCAGGTTACTTAGTCATATTTGGAAACTGTTTATGGATTACAGCTTAAAATGAAATTCACTTAAACGTTTTGTCACGCATCAGCATTGAACCCAGTGGGATGGCCAGACAATTCATAGTTCTAGATATTTCTAAAGGAAGTTGGGTACCTGGCATGGACTTCCGTGGGCATGTCCTATGAGAATATCGGCTCTCAGTGCCAGTGAGACTCCTAGAAGCTCTGATCCCAGGGCATTGGTGGCATTGCCTAAGAATAACAGCACTCAGCTGTACCCATGGCCTAACTCAGAGTCCATTGTGTAGACGAGGAGCTGAGGCCCAGAGAGGCAGAATGAGTCGCCTCTGCCCCTGACATGTTTTAAAGGGTGCTCTTCAGGTAGGAGCTGGTGCTGTTGTTGCATTTAGCCACTAGGGCTGTATAGTTACTGGAGTTTGCTGTGTGCTAATGAGGTGTGGAGGGGCTATCCTTAAAAAGGAAGTTACTGTCCTTTAAAATTGAAGCTACTCCATGGGCTATTTTGGAATGTGTCTATAACTAAAGTTTTTCCGGAAAATCTTTTCTGCAAGTTAGAAAGTTCTAGGTGAATTTGATCAGATGTACTAATTAAATCCTCACTCTCCCTTTTGCCAACTGGGCAGTTAGCAAAGTAAATCTCTTTGTCCACTGTGCAGTAGAATTGGTAATAGTTCCTACCTCATTGGGGATTATTGAGTGACCATATGTAAAGGCTTAACTCAGAATCTGGATGATAAAATCGCTCAGTCAACAGTTGTTAGCTAATGACATTGAAAAAAATCTTTCCTGTGCT
The DNA here is from genome assembly GCF_964194105.1 of Spermophilus citellus. Taxonomy (NCBI): domain Eukaryota; kingdom Metazoa; phylum Chordata; class Mammalia; order Rodentia; family Sciuridae; genus Spermophilus; species Spermophilus citellus. The sequence goes on along the minus strand of NC_138186.1, from coordinate 172,251,310 downwards.
TATTGATGTTTTTTATCTTGTTCAATGTGTGCTGATTCTGTGTGAACCCAAGCTTGTGATGGTATCATCTCATTAGTGACCACCCTGCTGGGTGAGTGATGGTTCTGCACCTTCCTTCAGGCTCAGGGGAAGGTCAGTTCTCCCAGAATGCTCTGCAAGCTGTTCATGGGACAGGATCAGCCTGGTTTGCTCAGATGGAGTCACATCCTGTCCCCAGGTGGCATAACTACTCCTCTTTTCTTATCATACAGGTCTGTCTCATGAGTCAGCTGCAGTGTCTCAGGGGTGCATTACTGATGCACATCACTCATCCTGACCTAGGGTGGCTTATCGAGGAAGAAAATGCTCTAAGCCCTGTGTCCCAGCTCGGAGAGCTTTGGGACCCCTGGGTGGGAGTGAATCCCCTGACCTCAACTTCCTCAAACGCCAGGGAAGCCTCAGAAAGTGGGGTGTGCAAACTTCATAACCTAGTTTATATTCCCTTAAGAGAATTAAAATGGCACTCTTTACTAAAGGTAAGGTATCAACTAGTTTGCTAAAAGAACGATACACACGGCCAGTGTATTTAGGGAAGAGTTATTTAGTTTGGGGTTGCCAAGACCAGAGGGCTTTCTCTTTTTTATCTGTTTTTTTATTTGTAGATGGACACACAGTATCTTTATTTATTATTATGTGATGCTGAGGATCGAACCCAGTTCCTCACACATGCAAGGCAAGTGCTTTACCACTGAGCTACAGCCCCAGCCCGTGAGGGCTGACTTTGATGACCCGTTACCTGGACTATTTTACTAGTTCTTGACATTGCTACCAGAGGACAGTTGGTGGTGAATGAGGAGCACAGAGTGCAGGCCCCTACCTGGGATATTGTAGTGGCCAGCTGATGAGGTGAAAACAACTTTCTCTCATTTCCTTGTTTGCTCAATCATTCATACACTTAAAAATTTTTGTAGCTTATCCCATGTGCACTGTGCTAACCAACTGGGATAAAAAATATGATCTGTACTTTTAGTGAACTTAACACTTAGCAACGGAGGGCCACGACTCAGTAGGAAAGTGCTCTTGGTAAGTGCTGTGAGCTTTGCAGCCTCATTGGGTTGAGATGGTGTCATTGGGTCAGTTGCCAGTTACTTCTGTTTCCAGTGGTCAGGGTCACCAAAAGTCTTCATGTTCACATGAAGGTGTCCTCACTGCCTATCCCCTTTTTAGGGAAGGTGTGATATTCTCATGATGTGAATGGCAAGGGACTCGAGGCACATGTGGGAGCAGTGCTGGCTCCAGCCAGGGCGGAAAGCGCTCCTGGAGAGTTTGCCAGCTCAGCTTGGTCGGTAGACCTTCCTCCCAGACCTGGGTGGTTTCCAGGAAGACCGTTTCTAATTAAGTCATTTTCAGGTACTCTCAAAAATGCACCCAAAGAAATTCTGTTAATTCTGGCTCTATTGGATTTTCTGACAACCAAGGGAAAAAAGAAGGAAGAGAAAAAAAAATCAGAGAAGACCACAAATAATTGTCCTTATTAGTGAAAATTTGCTCTTTCCCCCCCTCATTTATCCTTTATTCTATTTTAAAGACACTGGAATTAATTTCTTATTTGTGGTTACTGTGTCTGTGATATACTTTATAATTTTATTATATACTTTAAGAAACTTCTCAAAGTAGTATTGCTTATTCAGAAAGATGTGAGAAAATATCTGAAATGATTAAAATTCTGCCCTTTTTCTTTCTTGGCCTCCTTTACCCATCCTTTCCATAGGGCCCCCTGTGCTGGCTTTTGGCAGAGCTTGGGAAGGATGACCTGGTCTGCTTTTCCTGTGCTCAGAAGTAGAAGGGTGACATGCAAGAACTAAATAAAAGTGGAACATCTGCCCACCTATCCGACCTCACAGTTGCCCAAAGGGGTCGCTGTTTCTTGAGTGCAGGGTGCATACTTTCTCAGATGGAGAGATTGGTGCGTGGGTAGGAGAGGAGCGAACTCTGCAGCTGCCTCTGGGACCTCTGGCTGCAGGGAGGCAGGTGGGCAGAGAAGCTGAAGGCAGGAGCACACGTCAAGCAGTGTGCACCATTCTGAGCTGCTGTGGAGAGGGCTCTTTGCTGTGAGGTACCGAGGATGAGGGGTTCTTTAGTGCGATGTGAAGTTGGCAGCCAGGAGTTAAGGCAGAGATGCTCTTCCACCTCTGTTCCAAGACTCCTCTTCAAAAGGCAGAGCTGGTCTAAGATTAGAGGTGTCCTCCACCTCTAGTGGCTTCCTTCCTGGGTGCGTGGGGTCATGTTTCCTTGTGTTTTTCCCTAGGATTCTGTGCTTGCTGATGTGTTTTCACTTGTAAAAGCTATTGAGTTGAATTCAAAGACATAGATGTTATCAACAGACAGCCTGGCAGCTACAGTGAGATTTAATCAGACACATGGGCCAGACACACATACATGGTGTATAAATACTGTCAATCATGTAAGAAGCCATTTCTGCAGCGCTTAGCTGAAGTGATAGGTGGGATGGCAGTGTAGCCATGATTACGCACGAAAGCCACACTCCAGTGTACGGCCAATCAGCATGTCACCTGACATCTAAGACGTGTTACCAAGCAGGCAAGAAGCATGGTTTCGGACCAGCCAGGACGTGTCCTGTGCTCGTGAGGGCGTTTGTGTAATTTCTCCAGGTCCATTAAAGGAAGTCCTAAGAGCCTCACTGATCAGAGACGCTGCGGGATTCCAGCAGCCACCAGTCTGTCCGTGAGTTTTGGTCTGCAGCAACTCAGTGGGCTGCTCTTTCAACACTGGAGGAAGGGCCCTGCACCCATGAGGCCAGGTCCTGTCCCTCCTCCCTGTCCTACACTGAGTCCCACCCTGCCATGGTATGCCCAGGCTCCTGGCTTCCTCCTCCCTCGCTACCTCACACCTCCCTCAGCTCCTTGCCATCTGCAGATCATGGCATCCTTTTGAGCACCTGCCGCCCCCTGCTCCCTATAGTAATGGTGGTCCCTGAGCTCCCAGACATTTGGAAAGCAAGTACACCTCTCAGGGGTGAGCTGCGCCAAGCACCTGGGTGACACCAACATAGCTGGCTGGTCCTCTGTAGAAGGTTCTGCGACACTGAAGTTTCTCCTCTCTTGCTAGCCTCCTTTCCCTCACCATTTTGGGTGCATATCTTTTTCATATTAGTACTGACACCACAGAGCCAGCTTTCCTAGAAAGTTCTGCTAAGGTTACTTAGAATGAAGTCAGGTTTGATTATTCTGCTGTCTTTTTTGAGTATAATCCTTGGAAACAGCAGCTCTTGTAAATCAGAAGTGAGTTCACGCTGATTCTGGTGCTGGCCCTGTGTGCTCTGGGCTAGCGTGGAATGACCAAGCTGGAGGGACGGAAGCCGGAACACTGGTGGGACTGATGCAGCCTGGAGAGCAGGATCGGCTGTGCTGGTGGCTATGTTTCTCCTCTTTGAAATCAGTAGGATTCAGAAAGGGAGTGGAGGGTGGTGTGCTTCCTCTGGTGGACAAGGCAGGGGCCCTAGTGGGGCTGGTATCATACTGCTGACCCACGCCCGGGTCCACACTCTGCATTCTGTGCCAATAGTAGCCCAAGTGCAAGTCTGGGACCTGCTGTGGAGAGTGGTCCAGCAGCCTTTAGGTTCTTGGCTACAAGATGTCCCAGCCACACCTCCTGCCTGTGGCCCCTGGGCCTGCAGATCTTCCTTGTTAGACCTGGCAGCAGAGTTTACAAGAGAAAGGGAGGGGGCCTTTCCTTTGAAGGCCTTATTTGGTAATGGTTCTGGTAGAGAGAGCAGCTCACAGCCCAGTGGAAGTGCATTCTTTCAGGAGCCAAGGCCGGTTGACCACTACCTTGCATGTGTGTTTTTACATCCCTGGTATCTGCACACAATGCCCTAAGCATGAAAAGCAAGAATGCTTCCTGTCTGATGGTGTATAAGGCACAGGTGGAGAGGCTGCTCAGAGGCCTTGTGAGAGAAGACGGGATGGGTGTGGGCAGTGCCACCTTCGGAGGGGCTCTGCGGGCCGCTCTAGCTATCAGACTCCTGTCACCTGGCTGCCAGCTCCTGAGAGCACCTGCAGCCAGGAGCTCCCTGTGAAAGGGAGAAACTGAGCTGCATGGGTGACTATGTCCCCACAGCCCACATGCTTGCCAAGGTGCATAAGGGACTTGCTTGTAACTTGCTAAAGGGACTCTGGTTGGCTGGTTGACTTTGAAGATGACATAAAAGAAAGAAAATGGACAAAACAGAGGAGAGCATTGATTTTTGGGCCACCTTGTTCTTCTTGATTCTTGGTTTGTCATCACCTCAGAGGACAGGACAGATGGGCTGCTGGAGTTGATATAGCAGTTAGAGCCAGCTGCCTTCCTCCCGGAGAGCCCCAGAAGTGGTACAAAAAGATTATGGACCTTAGCATAAAAGAGAACATGTGAGCTTTGACATGTGACTCCATCGAGTCCTTGTGGATTCCAGCCCCACAGGGAAGTGAACAAGTTGGAACTGGTTGAATGTGTTGGAGCTTGTGTGCAAGAGCTGCCTGACGTGTCCAGGGTGCCCTCCCATCGGTGGTGGACATGCCTAGACCTGTCTTCAAGTGTTCATCAGCATAACGTGCTTTGTCCTTTGACACTCTGGGGTGCGGAAGTTCATGACAGTAGAACCCCAGGAATTGAAGTAGGCCAGTCAAGGTGATTTGTTAAAGTGACCCGCCATGGCTGCTCTGTGTGTGCATGAGGGGGAGAGGAGGTGTAATCTGAGACCCTCCCTTGTCTGATAGAGCTCACACCTATGTCCACCTATGGTGGACATCTGCCTGATCGCCCTGGGAATTATGGAGTACTGCCTGTGTCCTGACAGGACCAGCCAGGGGGAGGCCACACAGGGCTTCTCCCCACCAGTGACACTAACCTGCCAGCCTCATCCTCCTGCTGCCCTTCGTCTGCCCCACCATACCACCCAGTAACCCCCAGGGTTGCCTGTCACTCATGCCATGAAGTGCCCTGAAGTCAGGGAAGTACATTCATCCTCACATCTCAGGCACCTGGTGGCACCCAGCCCGTACAAAGTGGTCCATGCACCTGCCGGGAGCTGTCCCGAGCTGCACTGTCAATGTCTGAAGACACGTTGCTGGTGAGCAGTGGTCTGACCCGGAGGGCCTGGCAGGGGAGGGGTGGTTAGTAGGGCAGGCTTGGCCAGGGGGTCTAACCACCTCCCCATTCTGTCTCGTACCCCTGTGGCAGCTGGCCAGGCTCTCTGTGTCCAGACCCCACGCTTTGAGTCCTCGCTCCACCAGTTGCTGAGGCTCAGTTCCCTCCTCTGCCAACAGATGTAAGGCCTGCCTTATGGAGTTGGGGCAGCCGTAAAGCCGATGGGCTGGCAGGCACCCAGCAAGGGCCAGTGTGGCAGGCTAGGTTGCTGTGATCAAACTCTGTCGCTGTCTCCTGGCCCCGTGTGAGGGACAGAAGCCTGGCACGGCATCCAGTCTTATTTGGCTCAGCCATTTAAAAGAGTGCTCATTGAAACTGCACTACATTGGTGAGAATGACCCCTGAGGAACCTGGGTGTGTGCATGTGTGTGCACAGCGGTGTCTCCTAGAGGCAGTGGAGCCTGTTTGTCCATCAGAGAGTGGACAAGAATCTGGTGCTGTGGACCAGAGGCCAGCTGAAGGGCAACCACGTCTCCATAACCAGCATTGCACCTGTGTGTGGCTGTGTGTCTCCCCCTCTGGAACCCACAGCTTCCCTGTGGGCACCGTGGTGGGTCTCAGAGACTGTTCAGGAAAGCAGACAGCAAGCAAGGGAGACGGGAGGCATTTGCTGTGCAGGTCTGGAGCCTTCACATCCAGTGCCTATTACTGTCACTTGCCTGGCTGAGCAGGAGACCTGGTGTACATGACTCACGCTGTAGGCAGGAAAGGCATGCTTGGTACAGTGCCAGGCGGTCAGCTGTTCGCACCAACAGGCTCTGGATGCTTCTCCTGACCTCCATCCAGTGCTTCTCTGAACTCAAAAGAGGTGGTGTGGTGGTGTATCTGACATCTTCAGAACCTTCTAGTACTTTCCTTCTCCTCCCTTTGCCAAATCCACTTTCTCCTGGTTTCCTTTTCACTTGGCAGCCCCTGGCCACATGTTGTGCTCATTACTCAGCAGTGGCCTGGAAGGCAAGTGGTGAGGGGAAGAGTTTTCACCATATTTGTGGAAGGGTCACGAGGTTCAACCCCAGGGGCAGATGTATGCTTGTCACCTGGTCGGATTAATCTGCTAAGATGGTCGTTAATTTGTGAGAACTGACGTTCTGACACAAGGTGCCAATGAACAATGCCCGTGTTTCCTGCTGGAGTTTCCATGTCAGGAAATGAGGTAGGCTAGTGGGGCTGGGCTGCAGGGCTTCCTGTGATTGTAGGGCTGCCCATTGGCCCCACATCCAGCACCTGTCCTCCTGGAGCTTCCAGAGTCCCAGCCAGTGTCCACGGGATGGACCCACAGGTGCCTTGGTTTGGTCGACGATATCCCTGGTGGGTGGGAAGGCTGGCTAGCGACCCCCTCACCCCTGGGACCTGTGGATATGACTCCGAGGGGCTGTGCAGAAGTGATCAAGTCCAGGATCTTGAGATGGGGAGGTGATCCTGGCCCTCAGTGTCATCACTGGTGTCCTTGCAGGAGGAGGCTGCGGACGGGGGCCTCTGGGTGGGGAGGTTGTCGGAAGCAGAGCCTGTAGTGATGGAGGAGGGGCACTCGCCAGGAGCACAGGTGGCTACAGAGCTGGAGACAGCAAGGACACGGATTCTCCCCGAGCTTGCAGAAGCCAGCCCGTGGCCCCTGTGGAGTGCATGGGAGACACCTGCCCTGTGGCATGTGAGAGGGTAAATGTGTGCTGCAGTTTGGGGTGATTTGTCACAGCAGCAATGGGGAACACGTGCAGGCCATTGGTCTGGCTTTCAGGCAGAGCTTGGTTCATGGAAGGGGCAGCTGTCCCGATGGAGGTGGGGGCAGGGCCTCAGAAATGGTCTCAGTGTGGGTAGACGTGGCCCAGAGAAGGGCAGAGCCCAGACACCAAAGGTGAGCACCACACACACAGTCTGTCCAGGAAGCTGCTGGGCAGCATAGCTGTGTCCTAGGGGTCCTCCTGGGCATGGGACTCCAGGTGATCAAACCATGCAGACCTGTTGTGGGACATCCAACACCCACAGGTGCTGAGACCTCACCTGTAGTTTGTCCATTCTGTGAAGATCTGCTGAGAACAGGCCAGAGAAACAGCTTCTGTCTGGTGCCCTTCATGTCCTAGTGGGGAGGAGAAAATAAAATCAAGTTTACATGGAAAAATGTCACCATCTCAAATAGCAAAAAGTACGAGGGAGAAAAGTCCCACAATCTGGGAAGTTTGCACAGTGGGACAGAGATCAAGTTGGACCAGTGGTCCAGGAGACCCTCTGCAGAGTTCAGCAGGGCTGAGTGGGATGGAGGGCAGCCTAGGGAGACCAGGGCATTGTGGGAGCGAAGCAGCAGGTGCCAGGTCCTGAGCCCCAGAAAGGCAGTGTGTCCCAGTGTGTCGCCCTTGTACTGCCGGAATTAGCCCTTAGGAACGTGGTGATTTCCATTTCCAGGTTACTGTTCCTCCACTGAGGGGTACTCCATAGTACAAATCCAGCATAAATCTGCCATGGTCCCAGATAGTCTCCCAGGCATTCAGAGAGAAACCCTGAAGACAGACAGGATCCCAGAAAAGGGAAATTCATGACCTAGGAGGATCTGCCCATTCAACTCTCCTGACTTCCAATTTCAGCAGTCAGGACACCAAGAATTGCTTTTATTAAACACACTTTACCAACATGGCTTGCAAGCCAGTGCCACCCAGGGGGTCAGGGTACACAGATGTGACCAGTTAGATGAGCACACTGAAGTCTTAATGACGCTCAGAGCACTGCCCAGCTCCTGTGTGCCTGCCTCTGGATGGCATGGGCAGCAGTGCGGCTGGCCACACGTCAGCAGATTTATCAAATGTGATGCCAGAAGCGTTGCTGGAGGACTGCAGGTACCACTCTGCAGGAGGCCAGGTAGAGCAGTATGTCCAAGCTGGGCTGCTTCCTCATCACTGGTCACACTCCAGACAGTGTTGTCCACCAAAGACCTGAAAGAGAGGGAGGGGCCCTGGGAACGCATGCAAACGGACGGCTTCCTTCCTCTGCCCCACGCTCTCTCAGGTCTGGGCAGCTGTGTTCAAGCTCGCGTGTTTTAAGCAGTAAGTAAGGAGTGGGAGCAGGAGAGGGAGCAGAGATGGGAGGTCTAAGACAAGGAAGGAGAAGGCGGGGGCAGGTCAAAGAAAGAGGCAAAGCAGAAGGAGGGGACCCACGGGCAAGCACCTGGGGAGGAATACCTGAAGGGGAAGCAGACGAGCCTCCCTTCATCAAGTGGCCCTAGCCTGACCCAGTGTGCTTTGCTCCTTGAGCCTGGGTGGCAGAGTGACAGGTGGAGTGTCGCCTGTGGCCTCTGTGAAGTAGGTTTCCTCCAGAAACCAGGACAGAGGGACGGAGGTGTCATTGCTGCCTCCCTTCCCAGGGCGGGTGAGGCGACAGGAGGAGCCCTCGTGCGAGTCTGCTGTGAATGCCTCCTGTCCGGGGCCTCAGGAGCCACAGGGTGAGAGGACTTGCCCAGCTGACCCCACCGTGGGTTACTCCTTTCTCCTCAGCAAGAGTGGCAGGTTCAGAACTTCCCCAGTGCACCAGTGGCAGGGAGGGTGAGTGTCCGCAGGCCGCCGAGGTGCCAGGAACGTCTCCCTCCTACCATACTGCCCACGCCACGCCCACCGCACCTGGAGGAGGAAGTGCAGAGGCCGAGCCTCCCGGGAGTCCCTGCAGGCCCCCAGGGTTCCCCTGACACCTTCCCTCCTGCCGGCTGGTCCTCACGCTGAGACTGGTGGGCAGAGGCCTTGCTCCCAGGTGTTAAAAGACGAATGAAAAACAGAAGGAAGAACGCACAGGCCTTGGAAAGGGGTGCTGGAGAAAGCAGGGTGCCCCGTTAATTCAGGGTTTCTTGTGTGGAGTCAGGGGTAAGGCAGGTGGAGAAGTCCGAGGCCCCTCGATTTAGATGTTTTGTGTTTAGCCTGGGAGATGCCCATCCCAGGGCCTGCCCCTCAGGTCACCTGGGCGTGCCCTGATCTGCATGCCCACTGGTGAGGTCAGATGATGACCGTAAAGCCTTCTGGAAGTGTCAGCAGACTTGCACCCACAGAGCAGTAGGGGTGTTTGTGGGGAGCAGGACTACCATTTCCAGAGCTCTGCCCACGTTTCCCTTGTGGATTCGGGAGCCACAGCCTGCGAGGTTTTGTTTTACTCTTCCACATTCCTCCAAACAAAAGTGTTCCCTAGACTCCGCCCTCGCACAGTCCCAGGTCAGGCACTTGGAAAGACGTGGCTGTCCGTCATTGCTGCTCATGCATGTTCTGTGTTTCCAGATGTTCAGTTGTCACCAAAACATGTGGGTGGAGCCACCCCCAGAATGCTCCCTCCCCCGCCCCCGGGGAAATGGGAGACAGGATCGTAGTCGACACAGCAGCGTCTCCAGCCAGCAGGTGTTTGGTGGACTGGCTAGTTCTGAAGGGGAAGGGGACTGACTGTTTGAAAATTAAGTAACACGGGCTTTCTTTTTCAACAAAGATGGGTGTGAAGTTCTCTTTGACAGATTAAGACGGCGTTCGCGTGTGCTTGGGTGTGTGTGCATGTTGCGTGCACTGTGCGTGCACTTTCCTCATCGCCTGATAGTTGAGCTGAGCATGTGGCCTCAGATAGGCCGCTGGGCCTTGGACCCTATGTCAGGGGCTGTGCACTGAGCAAGCCTGAGGACAGACTTGGTTCTGCAGCCACCTACAACCTTGATGCAGCCTCGGGACAGCACCAACGTGCAGAGGAGGCAGAGCCAAGAATCGCAGCACATGGGTGGGAGCCTGGTCATCCCAGCTGCAAGTCAGTGTTACTTTGGGACATTTTAGTTCCTGAGCCAAGCACTTGCTTTTATTGTTCAAGCTGGTTTGATCTGGGTTTTCCCTGTGCAGACAAAGTCATCCTGACATACACTTTATCTCTCAACACTTCACAAGAATGCAAGAAAGTCAGTGCTGGGTGCCATTTATAGAGGAGGAAACGGAACTCCGAAGGTCAAATAGCCTGACCCTGTCACACTGCTAGCAAATGGGGGACTTGGAACCAAATTCTGCTCTATTTGCCTCCAAAGTTCGCATCTTTACCCACTAGGAAGTGCATGTTCACAGTAGTTAAGCACATGTTCAGCGTGGCGACATACGGATATCCAGGTGCCTCCTTGTTGCCTTGTTCTGAAGGGGCAGCCCTAAGGGTACTTTCTGAGTAGGGAAAGAGGTGCTGGATGGTGCCGTGCTGCCTCTGCACCCTTCAGCCCGTGCCTGGTGGGTAGCAGCTGCTCAGTGAATGTGTGTTTGAGGAAGGAGTGTGTCCCAGGGGACCTTCGACAGCCAGTGGCAGCCCTCTTGCTGCCTGGCCCCTCAAGTCTGAGTTCTGAGTTCCAGACCCCAGAAATCTGGCCATTGTGCTAAACCTCAGTGCTTCTGGCGACCATGTTGGCACTCCCCCACCTTCCCCTTTTTTGCTGTGTTTTGTGTAACAAGGACAGAGGCCCCAGCAAGGAGAAGGACAGGTCGTGTTGGGAGGCTGGGGTGTCAGGAGTAAACAGATTCTCTGTGTCATTCCGGTCTGTCACCACAGGAACAGGCAAGGAAGGGAGTTGAATCTGGTAATACGTTTGTGCCGATGGTTCATTAGAATAAAGGGGAAGACATGGTATGACCAACAGTTGGGATGTGTAAAAGGAATTCTGTGCCATAGCTACATGTGAGAAATCCAGGCATGACTTTATAGATTGTGTGCTTGGAAAACACAGTAACTCTCAAATTCATGTTTCAAACTACAGTAGAAATGCTTTTCAGATTAACCAGTCTAACTGAGATGGTAACTAGGAAAATTAAGATTAAATAAATTTCTTTCATTCATTGGAAAAAAACAAATGTGTTATTTGTTTGCACTCTTTTATTCTTTCCGTGGACTTAGTGGGTCTTAGGATACTTTTGTGTTTTTTCTGTCTACTTTCTATCTTGTTATGATCTCTCAGCCTAAAATCCAGATTATGCAGATAATAATTTAAGTAAGAACCCGTAAAAGGAAGGTAGAGGGGCTGGGGATGTGGCTCAAGTGATAGCGGGCTCGCCTGGCATGCGCAGGGCGCTGGGTTTGATCCTCAGCACCACATAAAAATAAAATAAAGATGTTGTGTCCACTGAAAACTAAAAAGTAAATATTAAAAAATTCTCTTTCTCTCTCTTAAAAAAAAAAAAGGAAAGTAGAAATGAGTGTTGATTTTAGAAATAGTATTTCACGGTTAACTCTCCAATTCTCAATAGCCCTGTATAGTAAATATGCATATATTCATCACTGGACTAATCTCAGGTGTGCATTGTAACATGGCTTTCTTTTCTGTTAATTCCCATGTGCTTTGGGGGTTTGATGTCTGCCAGGACAACCTGTTAACAGCATGGTCATATTCTGATAATAATGAGGATGACTTTGTTGTTTTAAATAGGAGCATGGCTTACAAGATAAAGACTGGGGATGAATATGGATACAGAAGTATTTTCTGACTCAGAGGTGTCCACGGCCTCTGAGAACACATTTTCTGCTAAATGCATATTCAAGTGTTCAGCAGCAGGAAATGTGCAACCCATTTGCATAGAATTTATCTGTTTTGCCATCTTGAGTTCTTCCGATCGCATCCTCGCTTGTAGTTCATGGGCAACTGACTCCGTCAAAACTCAGACAGTTCCCACTCATCCCTGCCTTCTCCCTGCTCCCACTTCTGTGTGGTGGGACTGTCTTCCAGTTCACTGGAAGAAGTGAGGAGCCATTTGCAGTTACCTCCCGTGACATCACCAGGCTGCTGGCGGGGGGAAAGGGATTTGTGGCTTTCTGTGTGCACATTTATTGAGTGGCATGCCACATGTCGTGATCGCTGCCTGCGTGCTTGGGTAGCCATTACAGAGCATGGCTTCCACTTCTGCTTACCAACAAGCCATCTGGTGATGAAAGCTGTCTTGCTGAAATAACTAGCAGGAGCTATGACGAGGAGCTGGGGTTAAAGGAAAGATCCAAACAAGGAAAAACAAACAAACCAAGGAACGATTAGAAAAATACACAGAACAAGAATGAGTGGTTAAAGCTGATAAATTCTCTGTTTTGAAATAAGTATGGAACGGTAGTTTCTGATTACTTGAACGTTCCAGTTTGTAAATCCCCCATTGATGAGAGGTACTCAGCACTATAACTTTTTTAAACAGGCTTTTGATGGTTCACAATATACTTTATGATGTTCCCTACTCCTGGGTCATTGGCATGAGTGTGGGACATCACAATACACCACCACTGTGATAGCGTCACATCATAACCCAGTGATGAGTGTCATGGGAAGTACCTGCCCAGTGTCCAGTGTCCAGAGGCCCTCCCCCAGGTCACCCTGAGTGTCGATCTAAGTCAGAACCTTGCCATTCGGCTCGTGTAGGAAACCCCGTCCCAGACACCTGTGCAGAACTGGTCTGGAGCAGACTTGAGGAAGGGCCCTGGGTTGAGTGGAGTCCCTGCTTGGTTTCACCAACCCTGAACTCAGCCCCAGAAAACCCCCATTTGAAAACCAGGAAACTCTCTTTTGCCAACATTTGGGGGCTTCTAATTCAGTCTCCTATGTGGGTCTCTTTGTCTTCTCTTCCTGCGTGTCCTGCAGTGGGAGACCAGTCCCCTGCACTCTCCTCCACCTGCCTGTGCTCATGTGGCCCAGAGATGGGGTCGCCTGGGGCCAGCTTGTTAGATATTCCAGGAGCTGCCCTTCAGAGTGAATCCCCAACCTTAAATTGTTTAGGTATTCATGTTTTTCCTTCATAGAAGTTCTATTTTTAAAAAAATATTCTTAGCTTCCTGGATGTTTGGATTTGGGAATAAACATGACTTTGTGCCTAACGATACATCAACTGTAGAAGGGACAGAATCAGCACAGGAGGAGAGCTGCCCACCCACCAACAGCCAGAGAACATCTCTGTGAGCAGTCGCTGGAGGCTCGGGGGATCCTGTGAGCCCATGAGAAGGCCGTGAGACCTTGACCCATGTCTGAAAAGCCACTCACCTAGAGGAGTGCCCAAGGACGTGCATTTCAATAATCTTGAATAGTGGTCAAAATAGTGGTCAAAATGCTGTCTCCGTGAGATCCTGGAGTCACTCTGATTTTGCCTCCCTCTGAGAAGTACCCCGACTCTGTTCACTGGCTGTTCTGAGATAGGCATTTTTTTCTTGCATGTGCTGATGTGCAGTCTGTTAGATGTGAGAATTTTTTATCAACCACTTCTCATTTTCGTGCATCAAATTAAATTTATGTGACTATAGAGGTACTTGTTCCTGCCATACAAATAAAGTTGTCCAACTTCTAAGCCGGGAGTAGTTGTTTTACGTAACAGCTAAGTGTTGTTTACCTCTGTGACTCCTGAAACCCATCTGGTTGTTTGGGTCCTGAATTCTCTTGCGTTGTCAGCCGACAAACATCCTGAGCAGACTGACTGTTGTCCCTAGCCCGCACCCCCCAAGACTTGTGCAGGTCCTCGTCTTTCCTGAGTGTCCTCTCAGCACTGCAGCTAGTCGCCCGAGCAGAAAGCGCCCCACGCCCTTAGATGGCCCGCCTGAAGGCACCGGGAGGGCCCTTCTTAGTAGCCACCTGGATTTGTCAGGGTCGTGAATGCCATGACACAGCTTTTTGAGGTCTGGTTCACACCGTTTGTCCCATGAAGAGGGGACACACCAGGCTTTCCAGTATCTCCTGATTGTCCCCATAGTCCAGGACTTCTTCATCCCCTCCGAACCAAACCCTGTACCTGCCTCTGATGTTCCCCATTCATCCCTGTGCAGCCCTGCAGCTGCCCTACACCCACCACCCAGGTCTGTCCCCAGAGAGTTGCCATTGTGGATGCTTCATGTCACAGCATCATGACAGGGCAGCATTGTGACTGGTGGCTGTCACCCACAGCGCGTGTCCAAGGTTCTTGAGGGCAGGCACTTCTTTGTTGCACGGACGTGCCACTGTGTGGACGGACACTGCCCTGGCCTGTAGGGCATTGGTGGACGCTGGCTTTCTGCTGTGAGGCTGTGGTCCGTGCTGCTGTGCCTGCTCTCGTGTGCACACATTTTCATTTTGTCTGGGCAGATACCTAGGAGTGGCCTTGCTGTCCTGAGCAGCTCTGTTCAAGCTTTTATGGAACCCTGTCCGTTTCCAGAGTGACCACAGCTCTTCACGGCCCCACCTGCAATGACCCACAGCTCCAGATTTCTATCTGTGGTGGTGGTTCTTCACATTTTTGAGGGCCTCCCTCTTGATGGTTGTGGAAAATGTTTCCTTCTGGTTTTGATTTACATTCCGCTAGTGACAGTGTTGAGCACCTTTTCATGTTTTTCTTGGCCATTTGTATGACTTCCTTAGAGAAATGTCCATTCAGATCTTTTATCCCTGAAGACTGGATGATTGATTTTCCTATTGTTGAGTTTTCAGAGTGGGTTGTGTGTTCCAGGTTCAAGCCCATGATCAGGTGGGTGTGGGTATCTTTTTACTTTCTTCCTGGTATCTTTGCAGCTCAAATGCCATGGCTGTCATGTTAACTGTTTCATGACACTGTCACTTGCAGTCACTTTGAAGGCCTAAGCCCAGCTTGGGTACCCAGATTTCCAGGAGGGAGGAGTATTCAGATATATTTGTGCAGAATTAAATCCACAGTGCCACTTGCTTCTTCCTCTTGTGATATGTCAGGAAGGTGAGGGGTCTCTTTGGCTTGAACCCCAGCAGTAGAGGTAGGTGTGTTGCAAAGGAAACCTTTTGTGTCTCTAGCTAGTGCTCAGTTCTATAGGTCTCAAAAGAAATAGGGTGCCGATGGATGAAGCCTGGGCTATTTAAATAGTCACGTGTGTGTATCATTTTATTTTCTCAAGGGCAAGTATTGCAGTTGGTACTGCAGTCTTAGGTGGCAGCCCTGATAAAATGTTGAGCATGGTAACCCTTGCTTCCGCCCATAGTGGCTTTAGGCCTGGCCTTGCCTTCTTGGAGACGCTCCCAAGATGCAGGGTGCTGACCCACAGTGGGGAATGGAGAAGGAGAAGCCAAACCAGAGCGCTGATGGCAGGTGCAGGAGTGCCCTCAGCCAGTTCACCCCACCCACAGAGGGAAAGGTCCACACTGGTTCATGTCTTAGGAGGAAAACTCCTGTGTTTCTCGAGCTCATGAGGTCATTTCTGATCTCACTGGCACGGGAAACAGTCTTTTGGCTTTCTCTTCCCAATAGGACTTGACTGTCCTTTCTATGTTGACGTTGACCTTGACACGTCTGCACTGGATCTGAAGCATGGGAGTGCTTCACCGGAGCATTGGGAGTGTGTACGAGTGCTTCTGTCCAAGCCGTGCCACACGCAGCTCCTCTGCTGCCAGAATCTTTGTCTACAAGTTAGAATTTTGCTCTGATGTGATGTACTTGAAGTACCTAGAGAAAAAGCCTGGTATTTTAAAACTTAAGAATGGCTATGAGACTTTCAGGTGTAAGTCCCTGTATCCCAATTAAATTAATCATAACAAACAAATTAAAGTTTGAGGCCGGAACTCTGAGGTCCTCCAATTTAATGCTTTAGGCCAAGTGATGGTGCCCCAGGGGCTGTCTCCAGGGAGCTTGCCATCTATGGAGAAATCAGCAGCAGTCTTGAAGTGCTTGTGAGCGCTGTAGGAGTTAATGTCTGTGTGGCAAGGATCAAGCACAGCAGGGCTTTAGAGAAAATGGCTTTGATAAAATGAACAAATGCCACTGACTGTGCCCAGGGGCCCCAGGAGTCAGGGCCACCTGCTGGTGACTGGCTGGCAGGAGAAGCAGGAACAGAAGGATATTCCAAGGGAGGGGTGCTGGGTTGGTGAAGCCTGGTGGAGGGGGCATCCCCAGAGGCTGGGTCAGGGGAGCCCCGGCAGGGTGAAGATGGGCAGGGGCTGTGTCTGGGTTAGTGAGAGAATTGCTTAGCTGTGCAGGGGTCAGTGTGGGGTACTAGTTTGCCTCCTCGGCTCAGATGCCCACCCTCCAGGCTCTGCGTAACCCTCACAGCAAGCCCATGGCTTGCCCGTGTTGTTACCCAGCTGCACCAGTGTTCACCCATCAGACCCTGAGGGTGGACGGCTGTTGTGTCCTTCCATGGTTCTGAGCCATGCAGCTTGGGATGCTGTTGAACACCCTCTGTGCACACCACAGGGCGAGGTGGGCATTTCTCTAGTGACATGCCTGGGAATGAAGGTCCTGGGTTGTGAAGTGCAATGTCCACTCACCATATGGCCAGCCTTCCTCCAGGTGGGTTTGTGGTGGATATCCCTCCAGCAGTGGGCAAGTGGCCCTCCCCCTTTCCTTGCTGTGAGTAGGATACCAGTGGGATGCGTGTGCACGCCAGGGCCTCCTGTGCCAGGAGGAGACTCCAACCTGGCCCTCGCTGCTGCCGCCCGCTGACCAGAGCACCTGTCATGTCAGTGGCCACTCACCCTCTTTGCATTGCCCACTTATGGGATTTGACATTCTCCATTCCTTTGTCTTTTGTAGTAGATTTACAAGAACTTTTTGTATCCTGGGCGTTGGTTCCATGTATTATAAAGGAAATCTAGTTTGCAGCCTTGTTTTAACATTTTATACAGAAGTTTTTAATTTTATGTAGCCAAATTTGTTTTGCTTTTATGGTGTGTGCTTTGTGTCTCAGTTAGGAAATCTCTCCTTACTCTGAAGTCATGGGGTGTGTTATTCTCTTCAAGCTTTAAAGTCTTATTTTGAACACTTGGTTCTGAACTGCTCGCACTGTGAGCGTGGAACTCACTCGGCACTGTGTTCTGTTCTTTAGATAAGTTAGCCTTGTTCTCCATCCACTTAAATGAATTGTCCATCCTTTCTGCAGCGGCCTGCCCCTCTGTGGCACTGCTCGACTCCCGTAAGGACTGGGTGTAGACTGACCGTTATTCTCTTCCCTGTGTCTAACCTGTGCCCACACCACGACCTCCCACTTCCTGTCCCTTCAGAATCATTCTCAGTACCGACTTTGGAGAGCTCTCCGACCTCGTGGAGCTTGCGGTGCTTTGCTCAGCGCTGCCGCAGCCCGCCTAGTCCTCCACCCGCAGCGTCCAGAGGCCCTCCTGGCACAGCGCTCCCACCTGCCTGGGCAAACTCGCTTCAGCTAACTGGGGGGGTTCTGAGTGGAAGGGCTTGGAAGCCAGGCGAGTGCCACGCAGGTGGAAGCTGTAGATGTCGGCGACACGAGGCCGTAACTGCTGGGTTAGTCCTGCCTGCCCTGCGTCACACAACCCGGGGTGCTCAGCGCACACTGCCTGACGGGATCCGCGGGCAGGCTTCAGGGTAGACGGGGGCAGCTGGGTTGTGTGTTTTGTAGATACTTCTGACTTCTTCCTTTATTCCATTTCTTCGTTTATCACCATCTTTTTGAGATTTTTTTCTTTTGACATGCAGAGTATTTTACTAAAGGACTCCCTGTCTACTAGGCCAAAGCAAGGTAGATTTCAACAAGAATGATCACTAAAATGGTTTGGGGTTTAAAGTTTAATTTCCTCCTGACTTTGAAAAGGCGAGTTTGCAATGCAGGGCTGTTCCACTTGCCTTTTCCTTTCCGTGGAAAGCAGGAGGTTCTTTTTGACAAGAGGAAGACCCTGTGTTTATTTCTGTTATTCTTTGTTATTTTTGTGGTTAAATTCAGCTCTCTGGTTTGTTAGTATTTTTAGAGATGTGTATCCTGTCGTCCTGCGGAAGAGCTGCCCCTCCACTCCCGAGGCGTCTGCATCCCCAGGGAGCTCAGAGACTGGAGGGAGGAGCCCCTTCTGGATGGGCCTGGGCCTCTGGCCCCAGGTTGAGGCCTCCTTTCTTCATTTCGTCCACACACCGGATGGGTGGCTTGTAGAGGTCTTCCTGAAGAGTGTGAGTTTCCTACTCCCGCCATCTGCTGACCTCTTCTCACGAGAAAAAGGCTCCTCCTGGTGGCTGTCCCTCGGGGGCGTCTGTGAGGTGTTCTCAGGCCTGCAGTCAGCAGAATCCACCTGTCTGAACACTTGGCCTGTTTCAGCCTTGGCCCCACCCTTTGACCTGTGCTTCCCTAAGGCTGTCTGAGTGGCCTTCATGTTCTGTGTAGACCTGGTGGCTTCTGGCTTGGTGGCTGTCCTGAGTTCCTGAGGTGACTCATCAGAGAATGTAGTCACCAGGCTGTGACAAGCTTGCAAACCTGGATAAGCAACCACATTGCCCTAGTTCTGTGGCTACTTGGGCCTTCCCCACCCCTGCTGGCCACCACCCTCCCTGACCTGAGTCGATGAGGATCTGGACAGTGCTTCAGGCTGCCAGCGAGCAGGTAGATGTTGTGTCTGGTGTGCACGGTGAGTCCTGGTCGGAGATGGACAGACTCAAAGATGGGGAGACAGAAGGGAGAGAGTTCTGATCTTCATACAGAGAGAATCCTTGCCATTTCCTGGGCTGTCACAACGTCTGGCAGAGTCGGGATGTGATTTCTCTTCCTGCCTCCATCCTCCCAAAGAAAGCAGGCTTCCTCTTCCTGACGCAGCAGCAGAGAATGCCGCATCAACAGAGTTGCTTACAGTGTTGGGTTTACAGCTGCTACACATGGCCACCCAGGATGCCTTTTACCACTGACAGGCTCAGGCTGCACCAGAAGTCTTGCAGCTCAAGATTCCACCGTCTCCACCCAGAACTCACTAGAAGTTTTGTTAGCTCCAAATATAGCTGGACTGTGTGTCTGTGACTGTCCTCTGTCCATGTTGTGGAGTCCTGTCTTTGTTTTGCAGCCCCCGCGCCCATCCCTAAGCCTCTTGGAGTTGTTGAGGTGAGTTGCAAGAACTCAGGTGCCTGTGAGGGACCACCGAGGCTACCCAGGACAGAGGGGAGGAAGAGCTCTGAAGGAACCAGAGCAGCCAACAAATCTGGCCCTTCCTGCCCTCAGTGGCCCTGCAGTGTCTTCTCTTCACCTTCTCATCTGCCTCCCGAGAGACGCTTTGCTTACCTTCCACCTGAGTGGTGAACGGCAGGGCATGTTGTCAGGCCCCCATGAAGGCAAGCTGCCGGCCTCCCTCGGGCTGACCCTCCTCTCCTGCCGCTGACCTGGCAGCAGTGAGGGTGCAGAGTCTAAGTCCGCCAGGGCCTTTCCTCCCTACAAGGTCAGACGCCAGTGAGTCTTTGGGGATTCTGTGTCCAGATCCTGAATTTCCACACTCACCTTTTCAAAATGGGTCAGTAAGTCTGAGAGGGTTGGCTTCCAGAGGTCTTGATGTGTGATCCGCAAGGAGCTGAAGCCGCGTGTGGCCACCAGGAAGGGATGCTTTCCTTCAGTGATGGTGATGAGGCACAGGGAGCCTGCTCCCACTAGCTCGTCCCTCTGGCCCCCTGCTGCCCTCCCTGCTAGTGGCTCCTATGGGTGCAGCACGGCCCCAGGTTCCTCCGTGCTGGTCATGGGACTTGGGGCTCTTGCTCTGGTTTTAAAATCAACCAGTTCAGCGTGTTCACTGCAGTTCTCCACCTTGGCGTCTCCCAGGGAGCCTCCGAGGGCTGCATCCCTGTCATAATGTGGCTCTCAGGGTCCTGAAACAGGCAGGCTGCAGTGAGGTTGACATCTGTAAAGTTAGTTGTGCATGAATATACGGCCACACACCTTTCTGTAGTTCAGAGACGAAAAGTGGCTCACAGTGAAGTTTATCTGGGGGTTGAAATCCCACCCAACAGGCTTGTCAGTTAGGGCCAGGACACAGACTGCTTCCTGGGGCAGTGTCCTGTTGTTGAAACCAGGTGTCTGCAATCAGGGTGCAGCGTGGTAGAACTAGACAGGGCAGAGCCTCATTGGAGACTTTCCACCTCTGCCTCAGAGGCTCCCTGGGAGACACCAAGGTGGAGAATTGCGGTGAAGCTCACTGAACTGGTTGATTTTAAAATCAGAGCAAGAGCCCCAAGCCCCATGACTAGACTTCGGTCTGTGGTGATATTTTCCTCTTTTATCTTCTTTTGCTTCTTTGCATTTTAATACATATTCAGCAAATAACTCCAGTGTTCATATAAAGAAAAGCTCTATGAAAGAGAGATTGAAACAGATCTTTGCAAAGTCCGTGTGTTTGGAATGGCCTTTCTTTTACATTTACACTTCATTTTAAAAAGATATATATCCTACTTGCTGAAATAAATGCATTTATTATAAAATAATGAGGGAGATAAAATAAAAGCACAAACAACAACTGTTTCCCTTGGGTCGTTGCTGGAAGGCCATGTGTTTTCTGAAGTAGCTCTCTTTCCCACAACTTTAGGGGATGCTTCTGTCATGTGTTCTTTTTTAACAGTCTTAGGTTTATTTTCTGCTCCACTTTCATTCATCCCTCCTTTTCTTCAGCAGTGGTATTACTTTGGAAGAACTTTTTTTCCAAATGCTTAGAATCTAAGAGTATACATGGGGTTTGGCGAGAATTAAAACCCGCCCATCAATTATCCTGGAGAAGGAACCATTCAGCCTGCTGAGCTCTTCTGACTCCTCAGCTGCTTTCTCTGGTTCTCACGTTGGGTTCAAAAGCTGCTCTTGGGGGTGTTTGCCATCGCCTTCCCCGCTGCCCTTTGGCTTGAGCGTTTTTATAGAAGCTGTAAGAGTGGTAAGCGTTGAGGTTTGAATGCCCAAAAAGGTCTGTTTTTTCCTCTTTCAGCTCAATGTTGGGCTTTAAACAAATACTTTCCCTAAAAATGTCATGCGGATGTTTTTGTTCTTAGATGTCCACCCGTCCTTCATGATTGATGCTCTTCACACCTGAGTACCTGTGATGGGGACGGGACTGTACGGTGTGCGCCCAGTAGGCCTCGCCTTCTGTATCAGAGGGCATGCCCGAGGGTGCTCATCCTGCAGTGTGAGTGGGTGCAGGCGCAGGGAGGGTGCTGCCCTTGGAGGGGAGGCACTGCCTTGCCATGGCTCCCTCCTGGATGGCTGCTCCCCATCCCCTCTCCTCCTTCTGGGAGACGTGCTGTGCCATCTCCCTGTCACTTAGAGTCTGACATGGAGTGGGCTGTTGACTTGGGCCCCGATGTGCCTCCCCTCTCAGGCCGGCATCGTGGAAGTGCCGTCAGAGAGGCCAGCTCTGGCTTCGGGGTTCCAGGTCCAGCTCCTCACTGGTCATGTCTCCTGGTTGCCTCTAGGTTCCCTTCTGCAGATTGAGGTGCGTGGTCATGCCGGTGCTGTGGTGGGAGTGGTCAGTGCAGGGTCGCTGAGGACAGCGCCTGGCAGGGTGTCCTGCGGGGCCACGGTGCTGCAGTATACACACCCTGCTGGGCCTGCTCTCCCATGGAGTCAGAGGCAGCACCCGTGGGTGCTGTCTGCGGGCCAGCTGCCCCAAGCACACTTGCCAGCTCCTTATGCTGCTGACGCCCAGTGACCACACCTCCTGCTTGTAACTTCCACTTCTCTTGGGAAGTAGTGAGCTATCTTTCTGATGGTGTTTTACAATATCACTTTCCGACAAGCCAACCCTTCTCTTTTCCACCCTTCAGGATTTCTGAAAATTTTCCGTCTGCTCTGCATCTTGACTGGTTGTATTTTTAATTAGATATATTTTTAACAAATGCAGAAAAACACAAAGACTGTACATAGGAATGGGACATCACGTGACATTCAAATGCACACACATTGTGCATGTGGACGTTTCCATCAGTGTCTGTCACGATGATGTGGTGACCTGAGAAATTCCCGTGCAGCCTCTTGGTGCCTAATGCTTGGTGATCACTGCTCCTCCTTAGCCCTGGCGCCTCCTGTGCGGACTAGCCACGGTGTTCTGCTCTCTGCTGCCTGCCTGGCGTGTGTTTGGCTTGGTGGTGGGCACCTCCAGGCTGCTCTGAAGCTCATTTGGTGTTGTGTTGGATCCAACAGGGCCGCAGGACTGATCCGCGTTCTCAGAGCTTTGCTCAGGCCAGGCCACCCTTGTCACAGCTGTGCACCTCCTGGCGCCCCTCGGAGGCTGACCTTTCCCAGCGTCCCCACCTTGGGCGTCCCTGGGTGAGGAGCACAGTCCTCACCATGCTCTGTCTTCAGTGTCCATCGCGCTCTCCTTGGCCGTGAGGATTTTGTTTTCATTTCTACTTTACCAAGGCTGTCACCGTGTCCTGGCTGTACAGCGTGATGGTGTGCCTCACGTCAGGTTGTAGTAGGCAAACCTACACATCCAGCATTTCAGAGCCACCATTTTGTTGAGTTTGTGTGGTCTGTGCAGCAGCGTGGACGCCACCACCGTATGGTCCCCAGGGAGGACCTTGAATCCTGCTGCTGCACCTGGGTTCCTGGGGCAGGTTGGGGGCACAGTTCTTCATCTCTGGGTACTCAGAGTCTTGAGATAGGTTCTTCTTTCCCTCATAGGTTGACATTTTATCTGCCAGGCCCCAGTGATTCATTGGTTCATTCTTACAGCTTTTTAAGATCTTTATGTATATATTTTTTAAAAATACTTGCTTTGTAGCTGGTTTCACACTCATGGGCTCAAGTGATCCTCCTGACTCAGCCTCCTGAGTAGCTGAGACTACAGACTTCCCAGCTCTGGTCCTTGCTCACCAAGCCCAATGAGGTGGAAACTTGAAACTTAACTTTTCTGACTTTATGGCCCACTATTTTCAAGTTTTAAGCAAAAACTAAAAACAGTAACAGGAAGCCTCCTCTAACCAGACAGACTTAGTCTTCATTATCCAGGGAAAGCAGCCAGTGCAGCCCCTAAGTCTCCATCCCACCTGGCCTGCCTTTCTGGCAGCGCGCAGTCCCCATGCCCTGCTCCCCTGAGGCAGGGCCCAGCAGGCTCCTCCCTCTGGCCCCTGCCACTCCTATAACCTATGCACCCGGCACTGCCCACGGTGACCACGGAGGTCCTTGGTGTACGAGACCCCTCTCCCACATGGACACGAGCTTTTCTCACTCATGTCGTGAGCACTCACATTACATGAAGCGCAGTTGGAGATTTGGAGAAGTTTCTAACAAACGTGATTTATGTGGGTCTCAGCCTTCTGTGAAGGTCTTTATAAGAGGGATGCAATAGACTGAGAGACTGTGGGTTACAGGCCGAAATCCAGTTCCTAGTATTCCTGTCGGCATTTGCTTTTCCATGACTTGAAAAACATAAGGACAGAATAAAAGACCCGAGTGTTGGAAGATGGCTGGTGCTCGTCCCTGCAGCGTGACCAACTTCACTCACTTCCCGTGCAGGGGCGCCACCCGCTCCAGCATGGAGGCTCTTCTGCCTACAGAGGCTGGAGTGCTGGGCCGGGCCATGAGCCGGCTTGTTCTTCACTCCCAGTGGGAACATGTGGTGGCAGTGATTTGGGACCCGTGTTCACGAAGCTGCGTGCTCAGTCCCACGGGCTGTCCTCTGCCCTTTCTCTTTCTGCTTGTGGAAGCCAGCCACGGTCTGCAAGGAGGCCGGGCCCCGTGGGCTCCAGCCGAGCTCTGGAGCCGCCGTTTCTCCACACTGCCTGTTCAGCATGGCCTGACTTGGGCTTCTGTGGCCATCTGTCTCCAGAAGGCCTGGGGCTGTTTCTTAAAGTACTTGCACTGGAGTGAGTAGCCACTGCTGGAGGTTACTAATTTTGGCTGGGACTCCTCAGGGCTTAGAGCTCTTCCATCCTTCCCTGCCTGCTGCTGCACCACCCTCCTTTCCTCTTCTAGGTGGAAATCAGCCCCAGGAAGCGGCTGATTCCTGTCCTGTCCCTGGTCTTTGCTTCGCGTGGCTGTGAATGAGGGAGGATACATCCGTGGCTGCCTGCTCATTACTATGTGGTGCCTCCCCTGATCTTTTTAGGGCCCGAAGCTTCTGGTAACCCCTATGGCCACAATCAGGGTGGCAGTGGAGACCATAGGTTACAGGGCATTCCCAAGTGACCCTGCAGGGTCATTAAGATCTCAGGACCCAGTTCTCCCTGGCTCTCTCCAGGGTCAGACTCATGTAGGTGACAAGCACCACATCACCAGTGCACACCCTCCACCCACACGTACAGGTACACACACCAGCACCCTCCGCATGCACATATACACTTACAGGTGCACACATGTGCACACCTTGCACACACATGCACACGTACAGGTGCATACATGTACACACTCCTCATGCACATGCACACGTACAGATGTACACACAAGCACACTCCGCACGCCCATGCACATGTACAGATGCACACACGAGTGCACCTCGCACACACACGCACACATACAGGTGCACACATGTGCACACCCCGCATGCACATGCACACATACAGATGCACACACAAGTGCACTCCGCACGCCCATGCACACACATAGATGCACACACGTGCACACCCCACACGCACATGCACACATACAGATGCATACACGAGCGCACCCCGCACACACACGCACACATACAGGTGCACACACGTACACACCTTGCATGCACACACACAGGTACAGGTGCATACACAAGCACACACATGCATGCACATGCACACATACAGGTTCACATACGAGTGAACCCCGCACGAACATGCACACATACAAGTGCACATAGGAGTACACCCCCCACACACACGCACACGTAGAAGTGCGCACATGAGTGCATACCTACAAGTGCACACACGTGTACCAGTGCATCCTGTTTCTCACTTGGCTTCCTCTCCTGTGCAGGAGGCAGGCTTTTGCAAGGTCTTCATCCCACTTTTCAGAGCTGCTCAGAGTCGTGGAGGGCCAGGGCAGGGTGGGGCCAAGAGTCAGGTTTACTTCAGATCTTCACTCGGGGTTTCAATTGGGAAGAAAGAGAAGGACCCTCCTGTTTCTTTGAAGAGGTTCAAATTTAGTTCATGGCACTGCACTTCTCTTACCATCACCAGGGTCCCAATTTTCATTTATTTTATGCCAGGAATTTTTCCATTAGGATATAATAAGAAACCAAACAAATAAAATAGCTCCTCGGTCATGGCTGGAACCTCCAGGGAGGCCGTCCAGGGGGCCCAGTCCCAAGGGCAGCCTGTGGGGGGCGGAGGTCTTGGCGCAGGGTCTGCAGCAACCCCAGGTGGGCACTGAGAGGAGTTGGCCCTGCCCCACTTCCCGGAAGTCCAGCCCTCTACTTGTCACCTCAGGCTGCATTGTTTCAGAGACTCAGACTTTTCATCTTAAATTTAAGTGTGCTTGGTAGTTTATATTTTGTATGTTTATTTAAGATGATTTGCTTCCTTGATTTTTTTGCTTCAAAAACAGACTTTCAAGGAAGAGGTTGTATCACAGCATGAGATAGTCAGGAAGAATTAGAATATGAGCCAGGGACTGTTCCGAGGGTTTTATGTGATCTGTGTCTCCCAGTGACTGACAGAGGTGGGATCCCTCCCTCCCCAGAGGTGGGCACTGAAGGAAGCCGAGCAAGGCGCTGGCCTGCTGCGTGCGGGGAAGTGGGGGTCAGATTAGCTGTGAGGGTCCATTTCTCCTGCATTATCAGAAGCTGACAGAGAACTCTGGGTTGCCTTGTTTATTTAATCCTCCCTCTGCCCTGAAGGCCAGTCAGGCCAGCCAAGCACTTCTGGGACCCACACAGCCCCCCAGAGACCACACACTGTGTGCTGTTGGTGTTTTGGGGAAACGGCACACATGGTATTTCAGTGAGTTAGTAAAAGAAAAAATGATCTCTTTCTTATATGTTGGTCCCGAGTCAGTGTTCCTGGTCAGTGGCCACTTTTCTCCTGCGTGGCATTTTGGGGATCCAGGCTCCTTCATCCTGTAGCTCCAGCCCTCAGGACCTAGCAGGCTGTGAAGGAAGCACCTCTCTCAGTGGCGCCCCATGCACTTGCATTCCCGTTGCCAGAACCAGTCCTGTGACCACACGGCACTGCAAGGAGGGCTGGGATATGCAGTCCCTGCTGGGAGGCACCTTGCAGTGCTGCCCCCTGTGGCCAGGGAGGGCAGCATCTGGCAGGCCTAGCTCTTGCTGCCCAGTGGTAGTGAGGAAGGGATTGGACTCTGCTTGTGTCCAATTTATGTTTAATCTGTCACCACTGCAGAATAAACGTAGATTGTTCTTATATTATTTTTAGTATGAGGTAGTCCATAGGCCTTTAAAAATATTTTAATGCCACATTTCAGTTTTTCCCTTTAAAACTAAAAAATCAGCCTGGGCAGAAATAACATTGTTAAACTGGCCATACTACCAAAAGTGACATACAGGTTCAGCGCAATCCCACCAAGATCAATGACGTTCTTCACAGAACCAGGAAAAAAAAAAGTCCTCAAATTCATGTGGAAGAATAAAAGACCAGGAGTAGCTAAAGCAGTCCTGAGCAAGAAGAGCAGTGGAGGAGGAATCAGAAGGCCTTGACAGAGGAGCCACGGGGGCCAGTGGGGAAGAGCCAGCCTGGGACACGGGCTTCCACGTGCAGAAGAATGAGACTGCTCTCAGCCTGTGAAAATCAACTCAAAATGGATCAGAGACCTGGGAATTTATCAAGAAACTCAGCAACTGCTAGAAGAAAGCGTAGGGTCAACACTCCAACAACTTTCCCAATATGATCCCCAAAGTTCAAGAAATAAAACCAAGGTTACTTAAAAGTTAATTAATTAAAAAGCCTCTGCATAGTAAAGGGA
The DNA here is from genome assembly GCF_964194105.1 of Spermophilus citellus. Taxonomy (NCBI): domain Eukaryota; kingdom Metazoa; phylum Chordata; class Mammalia; order Rodentia; family Sciuridae; genus Spermophilus; species Spermophilus citellus. The sequence continues at coordinate 172,224,619 of NC_138186.1, read as the reverse complement.
GTGATGAAGAGAGTGTGAAGAGAGAACTTACAGAAGGGGAGGAAATCTTTGCCCGTTAGACTTTAGACAGATGATTAATATTTGGAATATGTAAGAAATCAAAAAAGCATAACACCAAAAACAAAACAAAAAAACCCAAAACCTCCTTCAATAAATGGGCAAAAGAGCTAAACAGACACTCCTCTAAAGAAGAAATACAATGGCCAACAAATACATGAAAAAAATGTTCAACATCTTTAACAATTAGGGAAAAGCTGATTAAAACTACACAGATTTCATCTCACTCCAATTAGAAGAGCATTTGTTAAGAATACAAATAATAATAAATGCTGGCAGGTTATGGAGAAAAAGGAACTCTAATACACTGTTGGTGGGATTGTAAATTAATCCAACCACTATGGAGAGCACATGGAGGTTTCTCAAAAGAATAGAAATGGAGCCAACATGTGACCCAGCTGTACCACTCCTCAATATTTACCCTAAAGTCCTGAAGTCAACAGAGTGTGGACCCAGCAAACCCATGTTCAGGCAGCACCTCTCACAACAGCCAGACTATGGAACAAGCTCAGGTGCCCATCAGTGGATGAATGGGCAAAGAAATCATGGTGTACGTCCACAGTGGAGTTTCATTCAGCCATAAAGAAAGTGAAATTATGATGTTTCAAGAAAATGGAACCGGAGTCCATCATGTTAAGTGAAGTCAGCCAGAATCAGAAAGTCAAGAGTCGATGTCCTCTCACAGGCAGTAGCTGGAAAAGAGAAGGAAGGCGGTGGTGACCCTAGTGGGGTAGAGACCCTAGTGGGGTAGAAAGAGGCTGGGGGAGGGAGGAGCAGGGAGCCCCGGGAAGGAAGCCGACCACTGCATGCTGAATGCATGCACAGACGCACGGCTCTGGGTGCGATAGATTGCACCAGTTGTTGTTTTTAAATCATCCTTGGTGATTGCACATAGGTATAAGTAAACTTCAACGTTAGGCCCAGTACTCAGGTAACTACGTGTGCACAGCCTCATCTTCATTCTCCAAGAGACTCCAAGAGATGAGAATTCCTATCTATGACACCGAAGTGAATCTGTGAGAATGAGAAGCTGTCCTTGCGGGGGCGTCTCGAGTTCCCAGTCCCACACGGCTCCTGCCTCTTGTTTCAAGGATCCAGAGCTCTATCTTTTTAAATCTATTTTAGAACATTCTGGGTGGAAGAAGAAGATGTTGATCGTTATGTTCTTTTGGAACCCACGCTCTGAGCCCCCATCTTAGTAGCCCTTGGCACCCCCACCCAGAGGCCCAAAGCCTGGTAAGTGTGCCGGTGTCCACCAGTTGCCATTGTAGAAGCCTGCCCTGTGTCCCCAGGATGTCCTGGTGTGACGCTCTGGTGTGCCACCCCCTGCCAGGACCCTAAAATTGCTCCCAGCTGAACCTCCTGCATAACAGGAGGTTATGCAGAAGCCTGGGGTTCACCTCAGGGTCTGAGTCTCAGACCAACATTGCATCTCAGACAGACGGTTCACGATCCCGCAGTGAGAGTCAAACCTAGCGGATCATTTCTGTGCACGCGGCTCTTCAAACAATCCAGGTACTGAATCCGTGTACTACAGTATAGGCTGGTGTCAGGTGGAGGGGTCACAGTCATAGGTGCACAGCCCTAGGTGGCAGTGAGTGAGCGGGTGGCTGCCGGCCCCTTTCAGGCCTTGGAGCCACTTAGCGTCCACAGTGGCCCCAGGCCTTTTTCATCCACCAAGGTGACCTCATAGCCCAAGGGGTCTAATGCAGCCATAAGATGTGTTTAAAATATGCCTCTCATTGGCTCTTACACTGTCCCTCTCTCTACTGAGTCATGGGTTGCTACAAATAGGAGGTCCGGGGCTGTGGTCTCAGCTGTGCCTCCCCGACTCGAGAGGTCACTGTTGACGGCCTAACCTGTGTGACAGTATTTAGATGGGCTTTGGGGGAAAGAATTAAAGGTAAGTGAGTTCACCAGGGCGGGATCCTCACTCACGGGGATTAATGTCCTTCTGAGAAGAGGAAGCTAGGGCTGCCTCTCTCTGTGGGAGGACGCCACAGAAGGCAGCCACCTGCAAGCCAGAAGCCAGCCCTCGCTGGCTTCAGTGGGACCTCCAGCCTGCAGAGCCATGAGCAGTGGGCATCCGCTGACCGCCAGGTGGGTGTTTTGTCACCTGGAGCAGACTAAGCAGACCAGAAAGTGCCAAGGCGCGTGTGTGACCTTGCTCCATTGCCTGCCTGGTGGGGCTCTGGATGTGCACCTGCATCTTAAGGAGAGTGCTGCTGTCACCGTGGATGATGGCATCACTGAAAACGCAAAAACGCAGCCCAGTGGTTCGCGCTGTGCTTTATTACCATGAGGCAGACCTGTGGAGGCAAGTGCTGTAGAAAAATGTGGGGACCAAGTGCCGTTGCACCTTCCTCTTGCGCAGACTGGCTCTTGGCTCACCATAGTCCTGACTGCACAACACCCCGCCCCCGCCAGCCTCCTCAGCAACACCCACTGCCCCCACAGAAGGAGGCTGCAGAGTCTCGGGAGGCTGGGCTCCTGGGCGGATGCACCTTCCTAACCACTGGGCAGTAAGGAGCTGGTGTCCACTTGACCGTCACAGGCCCTGCCACACCCACCCACAGCCAGGAAGCCACGGCGGCACACTCAGTCCTGGAGGACCGCTTCCTCCCCGTGGCTCTCCAGCCTGTGCTCCTAACGTAGTGCAGGAGCTTGGTGAGATGCTGAGTCAGTAAGGCCCGTGGGCGGAGTGCAGTGTGTCCTCTTCTCTGGTCAGGAGTGACGATGCCTTGATGCACTGGTGACGGAGCTTCCTCCAGCACAAACCCGTTGGGTGCCACATGCACGGTCCCTGGGGTGGCTGGTGTGCCCAGAGATGAGGACAGGGTGTGCCCTCTGGGCAAGCGCCCATTCACACTACAGGCCCACAGATGGCAATTCCATAGTTGCTTGCAACTTATTATGTGTAATATGATACTTTGAAAAACATGTAGAATAAAACTTACTAAATTGCAGTATCAATTAGATTTGATGTTGGAACAATTATTTTGTTTTTCTAGGTTCAATTTGTATTTATAATTCTGTTTCTCCAAATGAATTTATTATGAATAAAAGTAATCAACAACCCAAGTAAGACAAGGTGAATGAATGAATTTTAAAGTTGGGAAAAGGATGGGGGATAAAAAAATAATGAATGATTTTTCTTAAATCTTCAAATTATTCATATTAAATGCAAAAATATTTAAGCTTTAAAACCGACTCAGTACACTGGAATATTTTGAAGCTCTTATATTCAAAAGGTTTTCTATTCTTTGTTTTTTCTTCATTTTCTTCATTTGTTCTTTTTAGTCACATGACAGTAGAGTGTATTTTGGCAAATTGTGCACACACAGAGTATAACTTAGTCTATTAGGACCCCCTGTGTGGTTGGGCACCCTGTGGAGGTACCCGGTCGGTATTCCAACACAGGCAGGAAAGTCAGGTCCGGTTAATGCTACTGTCCTTCCTACTCCCTGCCCCTTCCCTTGGTCTCCAATCGTTCCCCTCCCTACCCCCTCATTTTGGGTCAGCATCCACAAATCAGGGAGAGCGTCCAGCCTTGGGTTTCTGGGGGCTGGTTTTTTCTTGCTCTAGAAATTGGACTCACGACAGCAGTCCTTGCACAGACCCTGGCTGTGGTTCAGACTTAGGATGTCCCCCAAGGTGCTGGAAGGCTTGGTTGCCAGGCTGTGTCACTCTTGGGAGCTGGTGGAACCTTGAGGAGGGGACCTAGTGGGAGGAAGTTGGGCCCAGGTGTGCCCATGTAGGGGCTGTTAGGACCCCCAGCATTTCCTGTCTGCCTTCGTTTCCAGGCCACCAGGAAGTGAGCAGCCTCCTCTGCCATGGGCTCCCACGGGGGATGCTGTGCCGCCCAAGCCCAAAGCAGCAGGACCCCTACATGCCTACTTTCTGGCCAGCCCCGAGTCATCTGGTCTCCGCCATTCGGAGGGTGCCTGGAGAAGATGCAGTTAGTTGGTCACCAGAGTGGAGGGGCTGGACCCCATGGGGCTTGGGGCCCTCTGAGACAGGGCAACTGAGCTGGACACTGGAGTGAGTTGTGGAGAGAAGCTCGGAAGCACTCTGAGTGCCCTCAGCTGGTATCGTGCCCAGATCCAGAGGCCACAAGTGGGGACGCATCCCAGCCACATATCCCTTCTTTCTGGCTGAGATTGCACAGAAACTATTCTCAAACTGTTTGCTATTTGAGTTATTTGTGTAATCTTAAAATCACTATGTGAGAGGCCCATTCTTAATCTAGAAATGAGGTTCTAATAGTGTGATCTTCAGGTCTGAGAAAAAGGAAAAGTTAGGGAACGTTAAATCGTGACATTTGGCAACATCACACACCCCGGAGCTGGCCAGGTGAACCGACCTCACATGTCAAGGGCCTGTGCAGTCTCCTCCTGACTCATGCATTTCCCAATGGCTCTGTCTTAAATATGCCAATTTCACATGACATAGGCCAGACTGTTCATCTACTCCAAAAACAATTTGGTACTTGGCAACATTTTTATTTATAAATTTTCTTTAAATAGAAGCGGCCTGCAGTGACGGTGTGTTCTTCATTGCCATAGCAGAGTTGCCGCCTGCAGGACCCTGGAGGAGGGCTGCTCTCCCCCAGTTTGCTCCCTCCCTTTGGAGGCCGACACAGGGTAGCCTGCAGTGGGAAGGGCCTGAGGACCATTACCATAGTGGCTGGAGTCGGTTCTGAAAGCAGTCACCCTTTCTTGGGTCCATTGCCACCTGGATTTTGTGATAACTTTTAAGTTTTACGACATTACTCAGGCTGAATGCAGAAATAGAAGGCCACCACAGACAACCCCTGCTGCTGCGCTGCACTGCTCCCATCTGACAGCTCTTGTCTTCTGACCTGGGCTTGCCCACTAAGGACTGAATGTGATGCAGATGCTCCTTGAGTGCCGTGGAGCCCGGGCTGGAGTTCACATGCAGTGAACTAGCTCCCTGACCTCTCTGCACAGATCCTGAAAGAACCCTGGATCAGTCCCCACTGCCCCCTGCATACTCGTGGCACAGGCGTGTGATGAACCACATAGCTGAGCTCAGGGGTGCTGGCTTAGCCCAGGCCCAGCACTCTGATGGGAGGGCCAGCCCCTTGCTGCTCAGGTGCTGGGATTCCCTGACAGCTAGCTTGGGAGCATCCCAGAAAGTTGTTACCCTGTTTTAAGGAGAGAACTGTGTTGCAACAGTAGCCAAGATTCTCTAAGTGCTTGCTTTCCTATACATAGATCAGCAATTTTAAACGTGACAATCCTAGGGCAAAAGCACTCGTCCCTTCTTTAGGTAAACTCTTTAGGTAAACGAGAACCAAGGTACAGAATGCTTGCCAAGACTACACAGCCCCTAAAAACTGGAGCTAGGTCAGATTCCTGCCTGTCCACCCCCAGGATCCAGCTGTGTCTCCCTGCTCTGAGGCTGCACTGCTCACCAGCACCCCCCAGCCTCCCAGGGCTGATCTGTTGTAAATTCAGCATCTGACAGCAGTGCAGGCATTTGTGGCAGCAGGACAGAGGGCCCAGGCTTGGCGTAGAGATGCAGGGCTCCAGGGGTGTGCTCAGGAGCCGCACTGGGCCCCGGAAGGCCTCGTCGTGCTCGGGACCTTCAGTCATTCTGCTGTCTTTGGAATTCGGTTTCCTCCTCTGAAACGAATTGCTGGATATCTTGATGGCTCTCTTACACTTGGAAATCTCATTCTTCCAAGCCAGTAGATGGTGATTCTCTTTATGTGACTCTTAGGCCTAAAGAGGCAACGGATCCGGATCCGTCAGATCGGTTGGGGTGGACATTGCTGAGCCCAGAAGAGCTGTGTAGTAAGTAAGGCGCATCCAGAAGAAAGGGACACAGCCTGCTTTGTGTGAGAAAATGTTGAAATACTTTCAGATGTAGAAAGAATAAGCAAAAACACCACTAAACTCATTCACTTATCATTTAAGGTGGAAGGCAGCCCCTCTTTCCTCTGGAAAGCCTCATTTCTCACAGTATACAAAATAAGCAGGACGTGGCACCCTTCACTCAGGAGCGAGGGGGCCTGCTCTTGCTGGATTTGGCAAGTCTGGAACCCAAGCGGAAGCCATTGCTGAAAATGGTCTTCTCTGCAGAGTTCCAAAAGCCTCTCCTCCCTGGGCAGACCATTCACCTGCTGGTGGGCTTCTGGCTTTTTAAGGCAAAGACAAAAAGAAAAGAAATCATATGCATCATAGTGGTCACTCATATTTGACCTCATGGTTTCATTCATAAAATCTTCCTTTTGGCCCTAAGTTGTGTAACAGCTTTGATTGACAGAAGCCGGGTTTAAAGAGCCTGCTGTTCTCATTTATGCTTTTGAGGGTGGCAATATCCATGTCACTGGGGCATGAAGTAGGATCCCTCTTATCTGTTGGCAAAAGTGGGACTCCTGTCCCCTACCTCTTCCTGGTCTCTCTCTCTTTTTTTAATATTTATTTTTTAGTTATAGTTGGACACAATACCTTTATTTCACTTATTTATTTTTATGTGATGTTGAGGATCGAACCCAGGGTCTCGCACGTGCGAGGCAAGCGCTGTACCGCTGAGCCACAACCCCAGCCCCCTTCCTGGTCTCTTATCAAGACTGCTGCATTGAAGGCAAGACAAGTTCTGTTGCTATAACGGCTACTCGGATACTTGGTGCTTCACAGAGTCCTGCTTTTCAAGCTGCCTGGCAGGTTAGCATGGCTTTCTGTCTTCCTGCTTATGTTGCTGCTTGCATTTCACCTTTTCCTTTGTGCAGGGGCCTGTTTCAGGTCCTCCTGTGAGCAGTAGCCTGGGAAGAATGAGGGTGCAGCAGCTAGGTGGTGAGGGCACAGCCCGTGGCACTGCCCGGGCACTCCGATGGGACTGCATAGAGACGGCTTCATTTTGAGCTTATAGGATGGAAAACCTTTCTGATGGCCATACTGAGTGGCATCTGTGCAGGGTCAGATGAAGGATGAAGGATGTGATCTCCTCCTCCTTGAAGTCCACATTAATCAGGAACAACTTAACTTCAGTTCTTTTCCAAACATGGCAGAATCCCAGACCTTTTCGCTCCCAGCTTGTTGTGTCTAGGTTGGAACCTCACATCATGGCAGAGGAGTGTGGTGGAGGGAAGTGGATTAGAACCTCGTACCTGGCAGGAGGCACCATGCCCTCTCACCAAGGACAAAATGTACCCCAAAGGCATGCCCCAGTGACGCACCTCCTCCAGACACAGCCTGCCTGCCTACAGTCACCACCCAGTTCATCCCCAGCAGAGGGTTAATGCATTAGGTTGAGGCTGCCATAACCCAGCCACTTGACCTGTAGATCTTCTTGTACTGTCACTCCCTTAGCTTTTAGGAGACACCTCACGTCTAAACCACAGTGCCCTCTGTCCTCCCTTAGTGGGGCCATCGAGAGACCCAAACATGCAGATTCTCAGGGTGCAGAGGACGTGGGAAACTCTGTCCCCAAGACAAGCCACCAGGTGGAAGGCAGAAGGGCCATGAGCCCTTGGCAAGTTTCTGCCACAGGACTGGTTTCAGGAGGCCACCTGCACTGAGCACCAAGAATGGCAGGTAAGCATCCTCAGGCCCCTGAAGATGTGCTTCCGTCCCCAAGAGCAAGCAGGTCACCAGCCCCACATGCCATCACCACCCTGTGTGTTGTGTCTGTGAAGTATGACAAATGCAAATGTCTCTTTCAGTGAATGGACGAGGCCATCTCCTGTGGAGCTAAGTCAAGGTTGTTTTAACTCTTGGTTTGTAACAATTTTATTTTATAGTGTTCAATTACAGCATGTGTCCATGTTGGAAGTTTGAAGTGGTTTTATTCTTCTTATTAGTGTTTATTTATAACTAAAACGTGGGAAACACCATGTCAGGTGTCTGAGTCAGAGAGCTGTAAAGACATCTGGACTCATAAATCCCACCATTCAGAAGTAGGCATTTAATAGACATGTGATGTCTTTAAGATATTAAGTATCTTTAATGTAGATATTTAAGACTAGTATTTCACACAGATATTCGATATCTTGGGATCCTTTTGTTCTTTCCTAAATGTGTGGTTACATGGAAATTTTGTTTTATAAAATGAATATAATTCTAAACATAGAATTTTGTGTTCCTCAAAAAGAAATTGAGTATGTTCCCACATCATCAAATATTACCATAAGTGAATTTTTTTTATGTAATGCCTGTCATGTGCTTTTATTTATTTAAATAATGTAGATATTTGAGAGGTTTTTTTTTTCCCTTAATGTCTCTCACTATCAATAATTCTGAGATGGCATTCTTACATGTAAATATTTGTTCCTTGTTCCTAGCTCTGATTTTTCCAGAAACCCAGAAAGGAAAATCAGTTGTTCAAAGACTTTTTTCCCCCCATTACAGAGGATTGAACCCACTACCTACACCTACCAGGCAAGTGCTCCGCTGCCGAGTTACATCCCCAGCACCCCCCACCATTTTTCTTTTTTCGTTTTTTAAATTTTGAGACAGGGTCTCACTAAGTTGTCAAATCTGGCCTGAGCTTTTGATCCTTCTGCCTCAGGCTTATAAGTAGCTAGATTACAGCGTTGTCCACCATGCTCAGTCTTAAGGTTGAGCTTCTTAACACAAAGGGGACACATTACTTGCCAAAATGATTGTTCAACCTGTGCTTACACTGGCATTTCCAGCAAATAATCCCTAACTTCAGTTTGGCAAACACTGGATATTTTCATTTTTAGCACCTTGGTTCCATTGGTAGGAATGGCCAGGGGGAGCCTCTCATTGACTTAATCTCATTTATTTGCTTACTGGTGAAACTGCTTTTAAAAATATATCTCTGGGGCTGGGGATGTGGCTCAAGTGATAGCGCGCTCGCCTGGCATTCGTGCGGCCCGGGTTCGATTCTCAGCACCACATACAAAGATGTTGTGTCCGCCGATAACTAAAAAATAAATATTAAAATTCTCTCTCTCTCTTTCTCTCTCTCTCCCTCTCTCACTCTCTCTTTAAAAAAAATAAAATAAAAATATATCTCTTAGGCCAGGTGTGGTGGTTCATGTCTATAATCCCATTGATTTAGGAGGCTGAGGCAGGAGGATCACAAGTTCAAAGCCAGCCTTAGTGAGACTCTGTCTCAAAATAAAAAATGAAAAGGGTTTGGGATGGGGATGTGGCTCAGTGCTTAAACGCCCTTGGGTTCAATTCTTGGTACTAAAACAAAACAAAAAACAAAAGACAAACCACATTTCTTAGGTATCTAATTTCCCTCTGCGTTCTCCCACTGACCACTGCTCCCTGGGAGTGGGCTCACATGCACCTGCAGTGGGCCTCCCTGCACACACTTGCTGTGGCTCCAGGGGTGTGCCTTGTTTGTCACTGACTCTTCATTTTGTTGAAGAGCTCCTGGTAGTCAGAGCCGTCTTTCTGCCTTTGCACGGGGTCCTGTCCTATTCTGAAAGCTCTGGCACATTCGCTCTGGTTTCCTGGTTTTCTGTGCTGGGTGCCTGTGAGCATTTCCATCGAACCAGCTGGGGGTGCTGGGGCGCGTCCTGTCACCTGGAGGTGGATGCCGAGTGGCACCTGCCTGGTTACAGTGAGTGTGCCCACCGTTGCCCCTCGGCTCTCCTGCGGCAGCTGGGCTTGAGCGCCAACCCCCAGGTCTGCACTGGAGCTTAGCGTTCAGCCTGCAGCTTCCCTGGCAGTGCTTTCCACGTTCCAGAATTTTCAGGGCCATTCTTATTACTTCCTTGTGAAGTTTGGAGACTGTTGTCATGTTTAGTCCCTGGGGAAGGCCCTTGACCTAGGTCGAACCCAGGTTAGTCGTCTGACTTTTAATCCACGCGGTCTCCCCAGCGTATCTTTCTGCAGGTCACGTCTACCTCAGTGTCTCAGGTTTTACTTTGCTTCTCAATACACCTTTTAGTAGTCAATTTTAACATTTTAACATTAAGTATTAAATATTTAGGGGTACGTGTTTAATATTTGCTCCTTTGAATGTCATCTGGTTTCCCGTGGACTTCACTTCTTGCTGATTTTGATTTATAAGCTGGAATTGACCTGTGCCTGTTATTTGGCACCCTCGATTTTAGGTCTGATGTTTTACTTGGCTTATGTGCTTAGAACGTGGACTCTATGCACTTGCTGCCTGAGCTGTGTTTGTAGTTCCTACTTCTATTTCTGCACTTGCGTCCTTTCTTGGGGTTTCTGAGAGTGGTAAGCAGCAGTAGTTATTTTCTGCGTCTTTGGAAGTCCTGTAGTTCGGGGGTTTGAGTTTGCTTTTGTTTTTGCCGAAGAAATGCACAAAGTAAGAATCAAGGTGTGTTGAGGGCGCTGACTTCCGACGTGGAGCTGTGATAGCTGTCAGAAGTTGTCCCATCCTGTTTGAGAAGCCCTGTGGAATGACCCCTCTGTGCCCCCTGGTGAGATGGAGCCACCTGTTCTGACACACTCGGAGCCTTGGGGGGGAGCGGGTGGGGTGGGTGAGGGTGCTGGGCACCCTACAGGGAGTAGAGCTCTGTGGCCTGGGGCAGTCATGTGTGCACTTCCAGATCACCTGATGCCGTCACCCCGTCCCCCACTTCCTGCGTGTGATGTCCCTCAAGCGATAACTGTCTCATCAATGCTTTCGCTCAGGACTTAAGACTTACAAAGCAACAACAAAACAAAACAGAAGCAACTTGTGTGAGTGCAGTTGAAAGTGCAGAACAGGACTGGCCCCTGGGCCAGCGCATGGGACTCCGTTTCCATTCTTGCCAGGCGCCTTGTGGGGTGTGGGGAGATGTGGGGTGATGCTTTTCAGGGAAACAGCACAGAGCCAGAGCAGGGAGACCTTTCATTTCTGTTTTTTTGTAGAAGCATTGCCGTCCTTCCTGTGCCAGATCACAGTGACAGAATAGACATGAGTCCCCAGAGCTGTCCCAGAGACGTGGGAGGCAGGTGGTTGATGTAGCTGTGCAGGGTGTGACTTCTGTTGGCAGAGCTGCCGAGTGACAGAGAAGTCCTCACAAAGAAGGCGTCCAGCGTGGGATGGAGGAGGCTCAAAGCAGCAGACCCCAGGGAGGCAGGCACAGGGAGGCCACTGGGGGCAAGTGCCCCTGGCAATAGGACCTGTCTTTTCCTAACTCTCCAGAAGGTTCTATAGAAAGAGACCCACTGTTGGGAGGCTGAGGCATGAGGATCCTGAGTTCAAAGCCAGCTTCAGCAAAAGTGGGGCACTGAGCAACTCAGTGAGACCCTGTCTCTAAATAAAATACAAAATAGGGCTGGAGACGTGGCTCAGGGGTCGAGTGCCCCTGAGTTCAACCCCTGGTAAATCCCCACCCCACCAAAAAAAGAAAGAAGGAGACCCACTGTTACAAATGATCCACATGCACAGAGGGAGCTGGGTGATGTGAGAAGACCACCCACCCTGGGGGACAGCCATGCAGCTCAGCCCCTGGTCTTGCAGAGTCCCAGCCCTGGGTTCCTCCCAGAGGAAACAGTGAAGCCAGAGGCTGGGGAGAGGAGCAGAGGGCACCAGCCAGCCCCAACCGTAGCCCTTGGCTTCTCAGCTTGGGGGCTGGCGCCCAGGCCAGGCCTTGGAGGTGCGGCGAAGGCTGAGCTGTGTCTGTCCTCTGGAGTAAGCCCACACTTGCTTATTTACAGGCCTTTTCTCAGTCAGTTTCACTGTTAGCAAGTCCAGAATGTAAAGCTTTATATGTCTTGTTGAAGTAAGCGTTTTCCCATGCATTGCTTGGTGAATAAGCAAACTTACTTGTACACAACCTCAGAAGGAAGGCCCTGGGTCCGGACTGAAACACAGGTTTTCTGATTTAAAATATCACATACTCTGCACAAAATGCACGTACCATTAGCTTGCTTTCCCACATGGTATTGTGTCAAGGACCCTTGGAGCCAAGGTTGGAGGAGGCTTCAAGTCTAGGCCACGGTTGCCAGTAACCCGGAACCTCGTCAGAGTTGGTCCAGCGTGGTGCTGGGTGTGTGCCCAGTGGCCTCTGAAGTCTTGAACGTTTCAGAAGCACTGGGATAGAGTCAACCCCAAGGAGTCCTTGTCCTCTGTGTACTTGATGTTCCACTCCCTTTGGAAGAGGCCCTCCCTGGATGTCCTGGGGCTCCTGGGGCTGGGCGCAGGATTCCTGACATTCTGTGACAGAGTCTCGGGGGACTTGTGATTTTATCATATGCTCAAGGATATCTATCACAAGCATCCAGGCCTTGCCTTCTTTTGGTTTTAGAGAGTAGGAAGGGCTTGGCAGGTGTGATCTGCCTGTGTCCTGCCCTGAGATGTGCTGACCCACTTCCCAGGAGGCGTGCCTAATGGTGGACACGGACACGTGAGGTCCTTCTGCTCTGCTGGTGTGCGTTTCCATAAGTGAGCAGATTCTAGATTAGGAAGGAAACAGATCTGAGCCATTATTTCTAACAGACCCGTGAGAAGTTCAGAGGATCACAGATTGCTGGGAAGAGATGCCGCCTCCCACCTGCTGCTGGCCTGAGAAACCGTGCGCTCCTAGACGCCAGGATCCCTCTGGGCAGGCTTCCCGGCTCAGACTGGGGGTGAGTGTGTGGTTTGTTCCTGATCAGGCTCGGTTCCTTGATGCAGTGAACCGTGCATGAGGCAGATCCGCTGAGCAGGTCCACTGGCTGCACGTCCTCTCTGCCTTCAGCTACTGTCTGGTCAGTAACTTCCTAGAAACCTAGTGTTGTGACACACTGGCATCTGCCACCACTGATCTGTCCACATCTCTGTCTTCAGATAAACTCTGAGCCCGGGAAGCTGTGGTTGATCTGTCCATGTCTCTGTCCTCAGGCTAAATCTGACCCTAGGAAGCCGAACAAGGCCATCACCTTTCTTTCCTGCTCCCCCACGGGTCTTGCTCTGCCCTCGCGGTCACTCTTACATGGCTGCTTTCCTTTGGCTCTTTAGCCACAGGTCTGAATCCTTTGGCCTCAGCCTCCCTGTCAGTCTGTCATGGCTGGGGACGTGTCTGGAGGATGAGTGCTTTGATGGTGTCAGGATGGGGCTTGGGAAGGAGCCGGGCAGTGCTGCAGGCAGCGACAGGGACGCGCTGGAGCGTGGTGGCCACCAGTCATCGTTGGAGGTTCCCTTTGCCCCAGGGACATGGCCCTCATCTGCTCAGCTCCTGCACCGTGGAGCCTAGCATTTGTGGACAGAGAGGCCCGCTGTTGGCTACTTCACCCTGTCCACCTAACTCCCTCGCCAGCTCGGCCTGGACTCTCATTCTCTGGTCCCTGTGACCTTCCCTGGCAGCCCTTTTCAGTATGTTCTTGTCCCCTAGGGCTGACAGGCTCCCTCAGTGAACATCTGCCTCTGCCCCCTAAAGCAGTCCCCTCTGCCGAATCTGCTGTCACACGGTGGCAGGCGTGGAGGGTGAGGCGTGTGGTCTTACCACCTGCAGTGCTGCCGGGCCATGGCCCTGAGCCTGTCCTGGGACCTGGGCCTGGCTACAGGGGTGCAGGAGCCAGCTGGTGGGATCCCCCGCCCCCTCCACGGAGGCTGCAGCTCTTGCTGAGAGGCCTCAGGGCTGAGGATGGACAGGCTCTGTCCCCTAAAAGGCTTGGTGAGATTCCAGGTGACCGCCAGGAGATGTCAGAGCCCGACAGGCTGGGCATGAGTGAGGGCAGGAAGTGGCACTGAGCTCAGGGGAAGGCACTCTCCCGCCCTGCCACCCACAGCAGCCATGGGGCTGGCTTCGGGGTCATCTAGATAGAACCGTGGCTATATCTGGGAACAGAGCCTGTGGCTCCAACAGTGGAGCTGCCCAGGTGACCAGGGACGGCTCCCTTTGGTCTTTGGCTAGCAGTGTGGACACAGGGCCCACAAGGAAGTAAGCCCTGTGACTGTGCCCAACAGTGCCCACACTGTGACTGGTCCTTATGGGGATGCCAGCAAGTGACCCGGAGCACTTTCCCAAGGATGTCTGGACGTGACACCATTACAGGCTTCCCCAGTGTGGTCCAGTCGTAAAAGGGAAATTGCCTCAACAACATGACAAGGCCTGGCACGCAGACCTCAGAGTCAGCCTGAGGGTCAGCCCCACAGTGCGGGTATAGAGTGATAGGACACCCTCCCATCCTTTCTCAACACTGTGTCCCAAGTGCTAGTGTCTCCTGAGAAAGTCGCCGGGTCTCCTGGCGGTCTTACGTGAAGACAGAGCACTTTGTGGTGTTGGAAATGTCCATCCTGCTGATGCCCCTGCCTGCAGCTGCTCTCTGTGGCCCCAGGCCTCTTGTGTCCTGAAGTAGTCTGTGGGGACCTCCGGCTCCTTGTGGGGTTCTGAGGGCAACATTCATCCAGCCAGAGCACATGGGCCTCCAGGTTCTTTGCTGAGAGGTGCTTCGGCCTGGCTATCTGTGGGCTGCCTGCCCCCGTCCTGAATTGTGCTGAGCACTGGTGTTGGCCTGTGGCATTGCTGGGCTGGCTGCGTCTGCAGGGAGGCCCTGGCACAGTGGGGGTTTCCATGTGGCTGCAAGTGAGCATTCGTGGCAGGAGGACTGGGGTGTGGGGCGGTCATTCTTTGGCATGGGGAGCTCAGCGTCCAGGGGTGGCAAGCCTGTGCTCATCCACGGGAGCCTTGCAGACAGGACCAGGGAGAGGGGCCTTCTGCTTATAGCACAGGCCTGTGGATCCTGGGACTGATGGGAACGGTGTCTGGGGCCTCCTGAGGGACACTGGGAAAGAGGCAGATGCACAGCCTGGAAGCCAGTTCTTGTGGTTGCCACTCCCCGGTCTCTCAGCCGAACAGCGAGCCTCTCCAGGTGGGCTTGCTGATCTGGACTTGCCTGTGAACTAAATTATTTGGGAGGGCAAGGGGGATGCCAGGTGCTGGGAGCCAGTGAGTCCCTAGCAGGTGGCAGCCCATGTCTTCTAAACCTGCTCTCTTCACACCGGGCTGCGGGACCCGTCTTGGGGTCCTTCACCTTTTATGAGGCGCATGCTAACTGTTAACACAGATTCCCGGCTTAGGCTGATTTTAGCTTCAGACTAAAGCTGGTGTCTCTCTAGCACGCCTCCATTGTTTACGACTGCTCTGTACCTGAGGACACAAAGGTGCTGTTAGTAAGAGTTCTGTAGAAGACTCGTTTTCTGTTCTCTTTTTAACATTAGAGGTTTGCTTAAGGAGGCTTTAAGAGGAACCAGAACTGACCTCGTTGAATGTAGTGGCCGTACCCCATCCAGATGGGGAAGGACGGAGGTTCTGGGGGCTCAGCTGGCACTCGAGGACTCTGGGCAGATTCAGTAGGCAAGGGCGGGATGGCTTTGAACTGCCTCTCCCACTTCCTGGCAGGGCCCGTGGCCTCCTCGAGGGTGGTCAAGGTGGTGTCTCCGAGCAGAGTCTTGGGGCCCCGTAGGACTGCTCAGCTGTGCAAAGGGGAACTGTGCCCTGAAGCCCTCCACTCTCCCCAAGGCAGGGTCTGTGGACCCAGATCTGTTGCCCCCTAACAACCTACGGGGGCTGCCCCGGCCTGGGGAGGCCCTGCCAGGGGTCTTCCTGGAGGAAGATCTCAGGGGGACTTACCAGGGCTGTCTCCTTCCCTCGGCTTTGTCCTCAGCATGTCAGAAGATGGCTGGCTTACCTTCTGGGAATGAGGATGCCCCAGCAAGGAGTACTCAGAGCAGGCCAGATCAAAAATGCTGGTGCCAGGGAGAGATCGGAACAAGGCCCTAAAAATTCATCAGAAAGTTTGTTGTCTTTCCTTCTGGAAAGCAAAAGGGGTGGTCTTTCCTCTCTCCCACCTCCACCTGTGTGTTCAAACCTTATGATTCACAGGTCGATCAAGTTTGTTTGTACACTGGGTGTCAGTACAAAAAACCCTTTTCTTCCATGGAAACCATATTATAAGAGGTATTATAAATATGAAAAGAATAGGGATGGGGGTGGCTTAGTAATGGAGCCCTAGCCCAGCATGTGAGACCCTGGGTCCCATTCCTAGCCCTGCAAGAACAAACAACAAAATCATCTCACATAAGAAATGATAAAGGTCCAGCCCGCCAAAGCGGGGTCTGCCCATCACGTTGCTGGATGGTTTAAATGGCACCATCCCTTCCTCAGACACTCAGCCCAAGAGGCCTGGCCTGGGTGGGGGTCTTAGTACCTCTCCCAGAGGGTCAGGACCCCTGTGTGGGGAGGGCCAGGCTGGGAGCAAATTTTAAGGACCAGGAAGCCACTGGCCTGGGGCAGGAGCTAGGGCCAAGCGCCCCAGGGCTGGGAGTCCAGGGCAGGCATCATTGCAGGAGAAGGCATCCCACAGAAGACAGGACCCCGGGGGCTTGGGAAGAAAAGCAGGAAAAGGGACTCTAAGGGGAAGCAGGGACAGAGAGGCTGGTGCTCCAGCCCCACCCCCATCTGGAGTCACCAGGCTGCCCATCAGATGTCCCTCCTCTCGCCTGCAGAGTGGACTGCACCCTCTGGCGATCCCACACCAGGTTCCTGGACCTGCTGTGCGTTCTTTCTCCTCCCAGGAGACACCAGAGCCAAAACGCTAGAATAGAGTGTGTCTGCTGAGCTCGGCCTCAGGACTCCGCCAGGCACTTCCATGCTGCCTTTCTGTCCCTTGGTCTTACCATGCCACTCCCAGAGCCTTCTAGGTCCACCAGGATCCCCGCTGCTAAGTCCATTCCCCATGCCAGGCCTTGGCATTGCAGTTCTGCTGGGCACATCCCAGGTGCCACCCAGCCCATTGCAGCTTCTGAAGTCTCTTGTGACCTACTGGGCTCAACTCAGAGGTCTCCTCACACAGTTGTCCTCAACCCTGCTAGCAGGAGTGTGGGTTCCACAAGGCCGTCCTGGCGAGACTTCCAGCACCTGAACAAGCCCTTCCCGAGGCTCTTTCCTGAGAGGCTCTGATGCCATAGGTGATGGTCTGCCTCCACTAGGCTGGGCCTGGAGGCAGAGAGGCCTTGTCTTTTAGTGCCCCATCTGGAGCCAGGCTCCCGAGTGACTCAAGGTGTGTCTATTGGCAGTTGCCATTTTAGCTGAGTATTTGTGTACCTGTTTGCCTCCCCAGAGCCCTGAACACCTTCAGGTCAGGAATTGTAACTTCTTGTCTTTCTTTCAACAGAGTAGAGAGAGAGACTTGTTGGGTTCCTTGGTTGTGCATGCTGTACCTACATGCACATGAGGACATGTGGGTGAGGATATGGATGTACGCACAGGTAATACTAGCGGTAATTTAAGTGACAGGTCAGGCCTGCTTGTCAACACCAGCTGCCAGTCTGGGCATGCCTCCATGAGGCAGGTACAGAAGTATCCCCACAGGTACTTAGGAAGCTCCTTCCTGCCTGGGATGCAAAGTGCATGTTACAGGGCTTAGCGTGGCCTCTCAGTGTCAGCACGCTACAGGGCTTAGCGTGGCCTCTTAATATCAGCACATTATAGGGCTTAGAGTGGCCTCTCAGTGTCAGCTCAGAGCACCTTTTGCTCTGCAACTGAACGAATTTCCCGAGATGCCCTGGGATGCCCTGTGAGCACGTTCTGGTCAAGACCAGTCCTCCTGAACTCTGACAACCTGTTTCAAGTCCTGTGTGGACTCGGCCTCTCCCTGGAGTGATCCTCTGTCTCCTCTGCCTCCCTTGTGTTTGGCTATGATTTATCGTATTGTAAGGTACTTGTTAGGATCTTGAGAGAAATACCAGGACAGTTGCTCTTGGAAGTAGCAGTCTGTTGTTTTCATTGAAACCCACTGAAGTAGGGCTCCAGCCCAGGCTCTTGGAACTCAGTCCCCCCCACCGTGTCACACGCCATCTTCTCTCTAGGCCTTGTCCTCTGGAGGTGACCGTAGAGGTGCAGGTGTGTCTGCTACAGCAGTTCCCTGGGGCCACTGGAGACTGATGTGCCCGGTGCCCACCTGACTCAGCCGAGCAGAAGTCTCCTAAGTGACTCTCCGTGGTCCTCCAGCACAGCTGTCGAGGAAGTCCCTGTGGCTGGCCTCTCTGTAAGCTTGCATCTTTTCCCAGTTCCTCCTCAACACCGTGGTGTGTGCTAGTTCCTGTAGAACCCAGGTCTCTTTCTGGTCACCTGCAGGGGCCATGCTCACCTTTTTACTCATACAAGGGTCTGAACCCAGCAGTGACGTCCTCTAGTGGTGTGTCTTGACCCGTGGTGTGTTCATCACAGGGACGTGAACAGTTCCTCTTCCCTTACCAGAGGGTTCCTGCTTATTCTCATCTGCTCTGATGTGACGAGTCTGGGGTTCAGAAAGTGTTTGAAGGAACCTTCAATTTGAAAAGTGAGATGGCGCCAGTAAAATTGATGCCACAAGTTCCTACCCTTGATGTTTCCTAAGTCACCTGCCTGAGTTCGCACAGGACCTTGAGGAGCTCGTCCCCACCCCCGGCTGCCTGCTACATAGTGGTATGGTCCTGCAGGGCACATCATGGCCCAGTGGCAGGGCCCTCCTCTCCCAGCCCTCACGGTGAGGTGGCGTGTCGGGAGATTTGAAATCCAGGCATCCACAAGCCTTTATTTTAAGGGCAGAACTTGTTTGGCAGCCCAACCAAGGCGAAGGCACAGCCCTTTCCCTTGTCACCTCCCCCCCTCTGAAGCTCCATGGGACGGTCTGCCAGGGGTTCTGCCTCACACAGGCTCCACGTCTCCTCATCGGCGGTGGCACTTGGCTCAGGGAGGGCACACACACAGGTCTGTGCACCAAGGGTTGCAGGCCATTGTTCATGAAGACCCGTGACCATGGGCCTCCTGGCCCCGGGGCTTCCCCAGAGGTCTCTGGTACACCTCTTCTTCAAAGTCACCCCCTCTCTTGGACAGCCTTTCTTTTAATGGTGCTGAGCAGCTACTAGTGACGTTTCAGGCACGTTTCGACTCCCAGGCACAGCAGCCATCCATTAAGAGCTTGGACACCAGCCCCACACGTCCCCAGCATCCCCATCCTTTAACAGGGCCCTAAGTGCTGTCACTCACACACACGTCCCAGTTCATTTGTGATGCAGGTGAATTTAGTGTATCCAATTGGTTGGGCCGTGGGACACCCAGGTGCTTTGCCAGACGTTATCCCGGGGTGTCTGTCGGGTGTCTTGGGTGGGTTTGGTGTTTCACTATGTAACTGAGTAGGTGAGATGGTTCTCAGCTGGCGGGTCTTGCCAAGCTAGTGGAAGGCCTGATTAGAACAGAAGGCCAGCAGGTGGGGGGACTCCCTGCCTGGCTGCAGAGCTGGGCGAGGTCTGAAGCACAGGCTCGGCCGGCCCTTCCACTCGCCACCTACAGACCTTGGCGCCTCGGTACAGGTGAGCCTTCCTGCGCTGCATCTGCCTCGGCCTCTCTGCTGCCTGCTGCTTCCCTGGAGAACCCCGGAACCTGCCGTGCAGGTCTGTCCCCACAGTGAGCTGGGGTAGGACACTGCCGTGCAGGTCTGTCCCTACAGTGACCTGGGGTAAGACACTGCCGTGGCAGGTCCGTCCCTACAGTGACCTGGGTAAGACACTGCCGTGGCAGGTCCGTCCCTACAGTGACCTGGGGTAAGACACTGCCGTGGCAGGTCCGTCCCTACAGTGAGCTGGGGTAGGACACTGCCGTGGCAGGTCCGTCCCTACAGTGACCTGGGTAAGACACTGCCGTGGCAGGTCCGTCCCTACAGTGACCTGGGGTAAGACACTGCCGTGGCAGGTCCCTACAGTGAGCTGGGGTAGGACACTGCCGTGGCAGGTCCGTCCCTACAGTGACCTGGGTAAGACACTGCCGTGCAGGTCTGTCCCCACAGTGAGCTGGGGTAGGACACTGCCATGGCAGGTCCGTCCCTACAGTGACCTGGGGTAAGACACTGCCGTGCAGGTCTGTCCCTGCAGTGACCTGGGGTAAGACACTGCCGTGCAGGTCTGTCCCCACAGTGAGCTGGGGTAGGACACTGCCGTGGCAGGTCCGTCCCTTCAGTGACCTGGGTAAGACACTGTGAAGACAATTACCAGACCCGAGGACAGGGAGGACTCGCCAAGAAGGAGTCTGCGGTGGGGCGAGCATTCCAGGTCTTATTCTGACCTCTTGATATTGCTGGGAACAGCTGGCCTCCTTGCGAGGTACTCTGCTGTCTCTGTGGGTCGTCTGTAGCCTTTGCCACAAGCCTAGTACTTTACTAGAGGCCTAATACTTTATTAAAGCCTTTTGAAGACACACAGACACACAAGGAAACACAATCTGATTTCCCTCCTTTCAACCTGGGTGACAGGGAAACTCTGAGACCAGATGGTACCTCCACTAGAGTCCGGCTGGAGGAGGACTGCGGGAATTCTGCCCAGCCATTCCCTCCATGCCCATGAACAAGGCCTCCGTGCCTTTTGACCAGAGTGTGCCCCCTTCCCAAGAGACATTGTCTGTCCAGCCAGCAGTGTGTGGGGCAGGCAGGCAGGCCAGGGCACGGGCGGCTGGCTTTGGGCTGCTGGGAAAGGAGGCATGCTTGGCGAGGAGCACTGGCTGGGGCCTGTCCTGAGAGCCTGGGGAAGTGGTGCGCACCGAGTTCATGCCCATCATGCCGCCCTAGCAGGCCCCGGACCTGCCCCAGCAGGACAGACGTCCTTTCATGCGAGCACCCAGCAGGGTTGGTGCAGTTTGGTCAGAGGACTTAGGAAGACTGCAGACTGTCTGGGGAAGCGAAGTTCCCTCAGGCAGAGCGTTCAGAGTTTGTTCCGCGGATTCTCCTTGCACCTGTAGGCCGAGTAGCCGCCCCCACCCCAGTCTATTCCAGGGAGCCTGGCCACCTCCTTCCCTGGGGTCAGTGGCAGCCCCACCGTCTCCTCAGCCACAGCTCCCTGCTGACCCGGCTTCCTTCTAGGATGCAGGTGACTGTGCGGCCAAGACCAGTGGACTCAGAGGTAGAGAGGGGCACAGGCGGGTGTTTTTCAGGGGTTCACAAATAGTCGTTGCCCTGAGGTCGAGTGTGAGAGGAACCATCGGGGCTCCCCAGGCAGCAGGAGTGAGGCTGCCACACCAGGGACACCACAGTCAGCCCGGAGGAGCGGAGCCCTGTGCTTCAGGTGTGGCCCTCCTGCCCTGCAGGTGGAGGCCGCGAGCCACACAGCCTCTGGAATGTGCTGGGGTGAGGACTCCTGTGACAAGGTGCCTCCTGATGCCTGCCTGGCACTCAGAGACCTGGGTCCTAGACATGCCTTCAGTCTCAGCCGCCGTGGAAAGGGATGGCTGGGTGAGAAGCCAGGATCGCTGGCCCAGGGGATTGCTGTGTCCTCTTTTAGAATAAAGAAATCTCAAATGCTGATGGTGGTGGGGCCTCCTGGAGGTTGCCTGAGTAACCAAGCCTGCAGGATCCTCTTGTCCCACCTGGAGACTGCTGTCACCTGTGCAGAAAGCAAACGTGTCCCCTAGGTTCACACTCACTCCTGGTTCAGGCTGTTACAGAATGGGAGACCAGATCACTAGAGAACCGGGCAGTTCTCCGAGTCGTCCACTGAGCTCTTGTTTTCTCTGTTACTTGAACGGCATTCTTGCTCCTCAGGAAAGAGGCCTGAGCTTGACCCTTGAGTCATTCCCAAATCAGGTTTCCTCAGTTGGCAATTCATCTTTGTAAAACTCATGGCCTTCTTCGTGAGGCGGGCTGGACACACTTGTGATCTGTGCAGTGCTACGATGTGCAAGGCAGCTCGTCCTCGGCTCCGCGTGAACCAGCCCAGGTCGGCTTTCCCAGGTGAGCGGTGGGCGGCTCTCAGTGTCCAGACAGCAGGCTGGCTGAGCCCGCTCCTGCACCCATCTCAGGACTCAGGGGAAGGAGGCTTCCCCCTGTGCTGGAACGAGCGCCCTCCCTCCTGCTGGCATGCACACGTCTCTCTTCACGTGGGACCAGGCCTCCTGACTAGGTGGTGGTGGTAGCTCAGAGTGTTTCTCTTTGCCTCCCCAAACAGGATGCACATCCGGAGTTGGGAAGAGGAACAGAGCTGGAATAGAAATTCCTCTGGGATTTCCAGCCAGCCAGCAGCTCCTAGTTCAATTGTTAATTCTTCTTTGCATTGATTTTCACAATAAAAGGAGGCAGGTGAAGTTTATATACCACCTTCAGGTTTATAAAATTGGCCCAACAACCTGGGAATATGAGGATTGAAACTTCAGTTAAAACTTGCATGATCTAGTAAAAATTTATAGAAATCTTACTTATGGGAAAAGGGGTATAGTTATTTTCTGGTTAAAAATTATTCTAAAAATTTAAAGTATAATAAGAAAAAATGTCACTCTGTGGGAAGAAGTGGCTGAAAGTTGAACTTATGAACTGTATCAGTGGCAGCTGCTCCAGATGCCCTAGAATACTCCGTGCTCTCCCAGAAGCACATGCCTACACCAGCACACCCCAGCCCTGCTTGGGCAGCTGCTGGTGAGGCCCTCCTGAGACCCCAGTGCAGTTTCCCGTAAGCAGACTTTGACCTACTGTCTTTGTCAGCAGGACCGAGTGCTGGGTAAGACCCAAGGACGCGGTGCGGATGCGTGTCACAGTGGGGATTCGCACCAGTGTTCCAAAGCTGTCACTCAGGAATGAAGAACAAACTGGAAATATCCAAAAGCAGATGATAGTGGGCTGGCTTTCTTTTTCAAATGAATTACTCGGATTGTAAATGACAGAGAAATTTGTCAAGTCTGTTTGAACAGCACCCTGTGTTTGGCTCAGCACCGAAGTCCTCTAACAACAGATGAGCCAGTGTGTGCTGAGGCTCCTTCCTGCTCTGCCCGGTGCTGCCTACTCATGGAGTACCAGTGACAGCCTTTCCTTATAAATGTTTATTCTAAGTACTGTCTTACATTGGGAGGTTTAACCCAAACCCAATTGAGAGGACACAGTACTGGATACCTGTGGGTATGAGTGCAGCCTAATGGTGCAGCCCTCACCAGCAGGCTGCCCAAGCAGTGGCCAGCTGCACGTGTGCATGCGTGCGTGTGTGTCTGGGAGAGCATGGAATATCCTGGTGCATTTCTAATGAGGATGTTAAATCAGGCAATTCTGCATTAGCGTGTGGCCTTGTGTTAATTAATGACAGTGAAATAATTCAGTTCACATGCAGCCAGCACAGGCCTTGACTGCAGAGTTGGCAGTGCCCTTGAGCTCCCTCAGCTGTTGCCAGGACCCCAGCCTGCACCTGCAGGTCAGGCTCATGGGTGGAGTTGGCCCATCTTGTGTGCCACAAAAACCAGACCTGGCCTCCTTTGTGTTTAGAGCATGATAGGACCTCAACTTGGCATTCAGAATGGCATCCTCAGCGGATGGTTTCCTATCCACGTTTCCAATCACTTTTTCTAGTGTACCATCCAGAACACCCGAAACCTTTTGGGGTCTTCCCTCATCACCAGAGTCTCACCTGCCAAGGCATGCGATCTCCATGGGGCAACAAACCCAGCAGGGTTGCATATGCTGACGCAGTTTGCCAAACCTCAAGCTAGGGTAGGGTTTTGAAACCTTCAGAATATAATTTCTTTGAGCTTAAAAATCATGTCTAATGCAAACCGGCTCCAAGGGTGTGGAAAGTTGTCATGCCCACGTCCTGCACCATATGCAGGGATAGTCTCATCGAATTAGTAAGCTCGCACTGCACGGGGGCTCTGCTGACAGGGCTTTGAGTTCTGCATCCTGTGCAGCGCCGGCTGGTGGGCCTGCGCCACCCTGCAGCCATTCTTGGATGTTTTCATTGAGCCTGTGCACGTGTTTTTGGGAAGATGTCATGTGCTTGTGCTCTGTTAGGGAGAAAGGGGCACGACAGAGTGGAGTAGGCAGAGTGCCCTATCCGGAGGAGTCGGGGAGTGGGAGACCCACCTTGCATGTAGTCCTGGCACAAGCCCTGTGTCTCCTACAAGGGGACCCAGGCCAGGAAGCCTCTTTCTCACCAAGAGCCAGGTGACTGGGCAGCAAGGAGCGAAGGGAGGTGGAACCATCTGCTGTGGAGTTTTAATCGGCCAGATTCTTCGTGGCCCCTGCAGTGGGTCTTTAGATTCTCTGTGCTTGTTGAATAACAGTGGAAATGCTGATCTTAGGAGTGAGCAGTGTTGTGAGATGGTCCAAGGGGACACTGCAGTGTAGACAGATTTCTCACACCTCTTGAAATTCTTCTGTGCTCATGATGTTTGGAAGTCTGGGCTTTATGGCTCATGTTGGCAAAAGCTGATGTGTATGGGTCTCAACATGAGCTTGCTCCATCTGCAGCCTCCTTCTGAGCCAAGTTCCCCAGCCCCGACAGGCCTGCAGGCCAAGGGTAGAGGGCAACATGACTTCCGGTGGGCTGGGGGCCATTGAGCGCCGTTAGCCACATCCACGGCCAGGGCAGCTGCCCGACGGCAGTCTCTCTGAAGACTGAACCGATGATCTGCTTCTAGCAGAAACTGAAAAATGTCTGGTCCGTGGAGTCTGGACAGAAATAGTTCTCTTCCTCTGCTCGAGCACCTCATTTACACATCCGCCTCCCGTCAGGAGTGCTGTTCCTGGGGAACCTGCTGCAGACCCCCAGCAGCCACACCTGACACAAGCGCCATCCACTGCCTTGCCAGTGGCCAGGCGAGCCGATGATGATGCTCTCGCTCGTATCTGGAGAGCTGTATGTCCAGTTGTCCCATCAGCTGTAGCAGCCGTAGTCCCTGATTTCATTTTAAACAAGTGCTTTCCTTTCTTTAATGTTCCCAGCAAATTGATCCCCCCACCCATTCACACACCTCTCCTCCCAGGAAAACCCCCATTAACTCCTGGCCACCTACCCTGGGGGGAGGCTCTTTCCACATCACCCAGAGGGCCATTTTCCATCTGTGCTCTGGTTGGAGGTTCTGTGTTAATGCAAAAGCTGAATTTTGCAAGTTGAGCATTAAAATTTTAAAATCTTTAATAATATCTAGTCATCATTTTTCACTAATTTTATCATCTGCCTTCAAAAATACTATCTGGATTCTTTTCTATTGTTTTCTATCACAAATTATGTGGTATTACTAGTCTTTCAAAATCACAACTACTTTTGCCTTGACTCTCGTGTTATGTCAGTACAGCTGGGGTGACCGCAGTGGGTGACTCTTGGACCCCACAAGGACAGCTAGTAGTGTGGCTTTAGTTGGGTACGTTTTCGTATATGGAAGATTGCATCATCTTGATTAGTTTTATATTGATGGAAAAGAAGTTTGAGAAACAAAGGAAAGCATATTAATTATTTATATTCTCTGCTACTACTTCTAATTTCTTTATGTGTTTTCCTGCAAAACATTTTAGATGTCATAGTAGTACTAATGGACATAAGATTTATTTTACTCCTTTAAATCCTATAACAAAGGATTTCAATATTGCCAAACAGACTTCAAAGTCACTTTTTAAGCATTAAAAAATAGTAATTATAGGGTCACAGAAATCTGCAAAAAGCAGCATGGAGAAGACCTCCTAGGTCCCGTGTAGCGGGAGGCCGTGGTGAACCAGGGCTAGACACCCAGTGCCGTTGACAGGCCCGACTCAGGCCCCCCAGTTCTACACGGGTGTGTGTGGGTCTGCACTCCGCCCCTCCCCTCAGCCATGGACCTGGATTCCCCATGGTTCTGCGTGTCATGAATGTGGCCAACGTGGAGCCACAGGTCGTGTCATCTTGGGACCGGCTGGTCCCTCAGTGCGGTTCTCTGGATGTCTGTGTGCCGGCTGTGCCCAGCTGCAGGTCATCCTTCTGCTGCACCCGTGTCCCTGGCCTGCTGTGCCACCATGGACCGCCACACTGGGACACGTCTGGGTGCCCTGTGGAGGCGAAGCTGCAGTAAACACTGGTGTGCCAGGTGGGGAGGTGGCGGGTGCCCTGGAGTCGGTCGCCATGACGTGTGCTCAGACACGTGTGGCTTTATAGGGGAGCCGCCAGACGGTTGCAGATTGGCCAGTCCCCTTCACATCCAGCACGGAAGGCCCGGGCTTCTCTGCATCTTCACCAGCATTTGACGTTGTCACTGCTTTTAAATCTCAGTTTCTTCCTGAGATAAGGAAGGCCCTGGCCCAGTCCTTGTTTATTGTCATGTGTGGTGACATCTGTGACCACTCTTGCTTCTGCAGCCTCTCGTGCACTGAATCACCTTTCTGGCAAGAAAAAGAAAAGACACCGGGTGCGTGAGAAGAGGGAGCTCTGCCACGCACTCGCAAGTCTGCCCCTCCAGGGGTCCCACCGCATGAGCATCATCAGGACGGATCTGTTCACCAGGCAGGAAAGCAGATCCACAGAGTGGAGGAGGCCTTCTTTCCCCTTCTCAGTGTACTGTGTCACGCTCCTGAAATTTCAGAGCTTGCATCCGCTGTGCTGACACTCCAGCAGCCTTTTCCATGCCGGTTTCGGCCCTCTCCCTCCTGCTCCCTCCTCTTGTATTCTGGGACAGACTTATTCTTAAATAAAGCCAGCCCTGCCTTACCGCTCCCCAGCACGTGCCCCGTGGCTGGCCTGATTCCTGCCCTTGATGCTGCTGTTCTTGGTGGCTCAGCCTATATTTAGCCCTTCAGAGACATGGAGCTTTCTGTAGGATGGTTTTCTATTGATTGGATGATGCGGCTGGCCCTCGGGTTTCACTGCACCTTCCTTCTCACCAGCGAAAGTGACACGTTTGCTGAGACTCGTAAGGGGCAATTTAGAGAGCAGAGAAGACCCTGGGACTCAGCAGCTACTACCTCTCCAACATTCCCTGGGCCCTGGCCAGAGTGGAACCACGCATGGATCCTGGCATCACAGTCTGAATTCTAGCTGCAGCTCTGCCCTGGATCCTGGCACAAGATACCCAGTATTTTAATCAGTGTTTCATCCCTGTGACCAGTTAAATACTCAACAAGAACAACTTAAAGGAGGGAACGTTTATTCAGGGATCTCAGTTTCAAAGGTCTCTGTCCACTGACAGCCGACTCCATTGCTCTGGGCCGGAGGTGAGGTGGCGCACCATGGCTGAAGGGCGTGGGGGAGGGAAGCCGCTTTGCTCGAGGCTGCCAGGAACCAGCGGGAGCTGGGGGGAAGATGCACCCTTCCAGGGCAAACCTCAGTGGCCCACCTCCTCCAGCCAGGCCCCACCTGCCTAAGCTGCCATTCAGTCCTCTCAAACTAGGATGGACTGATAGGCAGCGGCTCTCAGCGTGCAGCCGTTGACTTCTGAACACCGCTGCCCTAGTGCAGGAATCCTGTCCAAACCATCAACCCGACCTGTCCAGAAGAAGAGGTTCCTCTGGTCCTGTGTGTTTGCATGTGTCAGGGCCCGTATGGGTGTGGGGAGACACCTTAGGTGGGCACAGAGGCGGACTTTGTCCTGGTTTGTTCTTACAATGGGATGCAGCTCCCAGAGGACTCATTTTCTGCAGGGGTGGACCAGAAGTCCCCTGGGGCAAGCTGTGGGAATTGTCGCCAGTTCCCCTGCCCTGGGAGGCTATGAAACCAGCCTCGAGCTTGCTAGGTGTCTCCGCTGTCCCCCAAGACAAAGTTGGCCTCCATGTCATCCTCCCCTGGGCCTAGAGTCTGCGAACCCAGCAGACCCTCTGGGTGGTCCTGATGCAGGTGGCACCGTGGCTGTGCTGAGACCTCTGAACAAGATGTCCTTGGATGAGCAGGTCCTGTGTGTGTACCATGAAGAGTGGCTCCTGGTGCTCCTTCCCTGGGCCTCCACGGCATGGTTGGCCTCTGGCCTATCTGAGCTGCAGGAAAGAGTGTCATAAGTCTCATCAAAATCAGGCTCGCGTCTCGCTGTGGCCGCATGCCCTGATGTCTTAACCTCAGAAGCAGAGCAGAGCTCACCCACAGACTGTGGGTACAGCTTTGAGGTGTTGTCCTTGTTTCTGTATTTTTATAAACAAACCCTGCAAACTTATTCTATGATTTTCTGAGAATTGATATCCTGCATGCAGCTCTGATTTCTAGAATGACCTCTCCCTTTTTTTGGAAATAAATCTTAACACTTGTCTAATTTTTATTTCCTATATTTTTATCAATACTCTCCCACAACTTTTAATTTGCATTTTCTTTTCATAAATATTATACTTTTAATGACATGAACAGCAGATGATTCAGAACAGGAATTCCCTGAGGGGGCGACTTTGACAGGGAGAGGTCCAGCTCCTGAGACTTGCTGTGGGGGCTGTTCTTCCAGCTTTCCAGCCCCTGGGAGCACCTGCTGAAGCTGGTGAGGCAGTTCAGCCTCAGGACTCTCGGATGATGCTCCGCAGGGATTTTGGAAGCATTGTCGTGACAGTGTCCGTGGATGGACGTGGTTTAAACTGTTCATGTCTCTAGCTTCTTTCTCACATTACAACCTTTTGGCATCTTCGCCTGTGGGGCCAGCACCTGGTCATGGCACCCGCTTCTCTTTCCATCACTCAAGTTAGTTTAAAAACACTCTTCCCAGGC
Source organism: Spermophilus citellus (assembly GCF_964194105.1). Classification (NCBI taxonomy): domain Eukaryota; kingdom Metazoa; phylum Chordata; class Mammalia; order Rodentia; family Sciuridae; genus Spermophilus; species Spermophilus citellus. The sequence continues at coordinate 172,196,254 of NC_138186.1, read as the reverse complement.
ACTATGCTCAGAACCAAGTGTAGAGTGCCCGTGTGGCGTGGATTTCGGAGCAGACTGTTTCCCTGGGGGATGGCGTGCACATCGCGTAGTGTTCTAGGTGGAACGGCCTGCCTCACCAAGGAGAGGTCACAGATGTCACTTCACAGTGAGGCAGGAACCGTTTTGTTCTCGTGGTCCTTTAGGTGTCCAGGGACAGAGGGGAGCAACCTGGCCGGGGGCCCTCCTGCCTTCTCCTGCCCAGCTGCTTTCTGTGGACACTGCCCTGCTCTGCCCTGCATCACCACTGGGTTCCCTGAGCTCCAGTTTTGTCTTAGTTCTTGGGACATAATTAGGTGTCCTCAAGCAAGTTCAGACCCAAACGTCACCATGAACTCAGAACTCTGAGCTCTCAAATGGGACCATGTTGGTTCTTTTTTCTGTTGCTAGTTGAGATTCTGTTGAGTGGTTGGTAGAGACCTTACTGATTTTAAATGATAAGTTAGCTGTATCAAGGTATTATCAGGAGAGAAATCTGGAGTTTCAAATGCCGTTCTAGGAGATGAAATTTTATTTGTGCTTGGGGTCCATTTTCTGTAAACCCTTTGACAGCAAGAATGTGCACACATCTTGTAAATGCTGGTAGATGTTTGCATTTAAATGTGTGATTTGAAACGTTAGGGCCATAACTCAAGAAGGTACGTGGCTGAGATCAGGGAAGCAGGGGTGGCCTGCGGTGCTGGTCTGTGTTGGCAGGAGCTCTGAAGCTGGCTTAAGAGTGTGGCCTGCCAGGGGCGGGGGAGGTGGCTGGCATCAAGAGGAGCGGAGTTCATGGCTGATTCCCCAAGGGCAGGCACTCGCCTTGGTGCTGCCAGGTCCGGCTGGGCAAGCCTGCGGGATGGCCTGTCCCTCGAGGCAGCAGCGGGAGGATGGTGGCCGTAGTGGGGGAGGGGGGCTTATTTTTTACTTGTGATTCTCCAACCTTCCAAAAGAGCTCCTGAAGCTCACCCGAGTGCTGTGAAACTGGCCTCAGGTAGAGACCAGTGTGGGAGTCCAAGCCTCTTTGGCCCGTGTCCCTGGCCACTTTCATTCTCCCTCCTGCCCTGAGCCTCTGGACAGCATCACATCTGACTCTGGTTCAGCAGTGTGGCTACTCACGTTCACATTCCCACTGGAGCCCAGAGAGATGCACTGAGGGGACTGTGACCTTAGGTAAGGCAGGGCTGGGGCTGTTTAGGAGGGAGGTTGGGATTCTGGACGACTCACATCACCCCCCTGCCTCTGTGCTGTGGGCAGAGGACGTCTTGACCCAGGGAGAGGGTTTTGTAACAGAAAAGGAGCATCTTATTTAAATGACAGATAATCTTCCCAGTTCCTTCTTCCAATGGTGGGTCAGTGGCAGAAAAAGATAGCATATCTGTGCCCAGCGGGCGTAGGGTTGGCTTTGGGCTTCTACAGCCACCAGCAGGGCTTTCCTTGTGGATAGGGCCGTGACACACCCACAGCCCCAGGGCCCCTGCTGACTGTTTTCCCTATTGTAAGTTGGAAGAGCTCACTACCAAACCTGGAGCTTCCTGTGGCTCTGGTGACCCTGGGGTTCAGAACATCTGAGCTACAGTGCTGGGTTGTCCTCAGAGCCACCACCCAAAAGTGTGCTGTCAGCAGGGAGCCTGCTAGCACCCCAGGGTTTTACTTATCTGTTCAAGAAGTAAACCCTGTGTCTTGTAAGTGAGCTTCTGTAGACCTTACAACCAGCCAGAGAGAGCTGGGGCCAAGAAAAGAACATTGTTTTTACCAGAGTGGCAAATAATCCCCAACCATGTGGAGATCAGGAAGCTTCCAGCAACTGTCAGGATGGGAAGCAGAGCGCACAGGCCCTTCCCTTCTCTGCTCTTGCAGTTCCTGGAGGGAAAGCAGTAGCCTTAGAGGTGATTCAGATTCTAAGGCAGATGGTTGCTGCTGGGGTTTCATTTGAAGCACAGGGAAGAGGCGTGTGGCTGGACAGAGAGTCCTGGGCTGGGAGCGTGAGGAGCAGAGGTGCCCTCCGCAGGACCGCGGGACCTAGGTGCCCAGGGCCCCAGGCCTGCTCTGCATGACTTCCTCGTGGCTCTCTGCTGTGTCACTAAAAGCGCCTTCCCCCGTGTCCAGGAGGCCGGGAGGAGCCTCTCGGGGCGCAGAGATGCCCTGGAGAAGAGAAGGCTCCAGTCAGGAAGCGGCTGCTCTCCGGTCCTCACCTGACAGGGGCACTGGGCAGAAAGCCCACCTACCTGTGCAAGTGCCGCCCGGCATCTGTGCCTGGGGCAGCTTGGCATGAAAGTGACCTCTGCCGAGGCTTCATCTTAAAGATGGAGGTTCTTTTTCCTACAGGACATTCTTGCTTCTAGATTGGAGAACACTTTCTCACTGCTTCTAAAATATAGTCCATAGGGTGGCAAGGAAGCATTCATCACGTCAGCTGTGTCAAGAACATCAGGGATAGTGTGAATGGGGAGGAGAGGCGACCAGACCATCTGCATTTCACCAGTGACGTCACACGTGGGAACCTGTCCGTGCCCTTCTGAGCACAGCGTGTAGACACTGAACCGACCCCCTAGGCTGTCTGTTCTGTGGCTGCTGGTCACCCCAACCAGAAGTTTTGCTCAAATTGTTAAGAAGAATGGGTTTCATTGAGACTACTTGTACATTTCCCAGAGGGACTGGTAAGACCAAATGACAAAACTCCCTGCAGAAAAGAAACAATCAGAGGCTCACATGCCAGCAAACTAACTGGAGATGATTCCGTAAAGCCGCGTGGTGTCACAAACATCCCTCCAACCCGGAAGTCCGTGGCAGAGCCAGTCACAGTGACTGCAGCGCAGGGAGGCGCTAGGGCAACTCCCAGGGACCCTGCCCCTGTGTCACGGTGTACTGCTCTTCTCCGCAGGAAGAAGGCATCGTGAAGGAGATCGACATCAGTCACCATGTCAAAGAAGGGTTTGAGAAGGCCGATCCTTCCCAGTTTGAGCTGCTGAAGGTTTTAGGACAAGGGTCCTATGGGAAGGTAAGTTCAGCTCCCGGATGGGTGCAAGAGGGTCTCACTCCTGAGCATCAAGGACACAGGGGCCACACCTGACAGAATGAGAATTACAGATGGTCCCAGGTGACCTGCAGCCTGTGCCCATCAGGGAGTTGTGTCCAGTCGGAACCGCCTCCCCCTCAAAACCATGGAGCCTGGCCTCCCCAGCTGCTCCCCAAGGTTCCGTTGGTCACCAAGGGGAGCGGGGCAGTTGAGCTTGAGCCAGAGCATCTGTGGCAGTGCATCCTAACAGCTAGCTTTTTAAACAAAGCTCAAGACAGTAGAATAAGAGAAGGAGGAAAAACACCTCTCTGGATTGGCCACATGACATCCGGAAGGCTGGGGCACAACTGGCTCCCTTAGCCTCCGAGCAAAGCTCCTTTGCCTCTCAGAGTGTCTCCCCTCCTGCAAGATGGTAATGGGCCCCACCTTATGTGATTGGCAGCTGCTGCAGCGTGTGTGTAGCCAGAACTGATGGCTTCCTTTCTTCTTCCACCTCCAAATCACAGCAATAAAAACTGATTTCTTCCAGGAAATGAGAAAGGCTGCGTTTCACTTGGGCCACGTCCAGAGACGGCAGATGCCAACAGGTGCTTTCACTCGGTGGCCTGGGGTTTGTTCCCGGGAAGCTCTGGCTTCTCTGCCCCGTGGAGTGAAGGGTGGATGGCAGGCCTGGCCTGCCGTGCCTAGGGAGCCCTCTCCTCCAGGGAAGGGGGGCGGCCTGGCCCTCAACTACTTTCGTGTGGCCTGTGGACGTCCACCAGACCTCTCCAGCCTTCCCCTGACTTTTTACTAAAATGCAATCAGCTTAATCCCACTTAAGGGTAGGATTAATAGTATGCTGATATCTGAATAATCTCTTACAGACCACATAAAGTTGTTTGCAGAGATTTATCTTTTGTCATGCTGATGAAGTAGAAGGACTTTTCTCTTTTTCTTTTCTGCTGGGTAATGTGGTGAGGAATGTGTTTATTCTGTTGCACATCACCAGTATTCGGGCCATTTTGGTCTATAAAATGCTATTTACTACGGCTCCCGTAGTGTTTGTGAAGCCTCACTCTGTAAATAGCCATCATGAAAAGCAGAACACAGAGCCTGTTTCAGGGGACAGCTCAATGTCTTGCCACTGACCAGAAAAATAGGAAAGATTATTTCTCGGAGAAATGTGATTTGAAAACATAGACAAGGGTTCTCTTCATTTTGCTGCCTTTCCGAGGTGCTGCCCACGTGTCATTTCATGAGTGGAGTCAGCCTTTGCAGGCATGGGCCAGAATTGTCTTTGCACCAGCGCAGCACGGACGAGGCCTGCCGGGTTTCATGGCTATGGGTGACCAGCTCTGTTACTGCTGGAAACACCATGGGTGCGACAGCCCCATCCCAAGAGGAGCACTGAGTTCCTGGTGACAGGGAGACAGGAAAAGCTTCCTGGGCCCCGGGGAAGCAGACCAGTGCTCCAGGTGTCCAGTAGTGCCTGACTGCAGAACCACCACCCTTAAATACCCTGGTTGGAAAACTAGTGTATTAAACACGAAAAGAGAAAAGCTTCCCAATTCCTTCGTTCAAACTTCAAAGTTTGAATTTTAATTTTGCTTTAAAAAGAAACCCTTGGGGGGGCTGGGGTTGTGGCTCAGTGGCAGAGTGCTCGCCTAGCACATGCGAGGCCCTGGGTTCTATCCTCAGCACCACATAAAAATAAATAAATAAAACAAAGGTATTGTGACTATGTACAACTAAAAAATTAAAATAAAAAAAAAGAAACCCTTGGAAAACAAGTAGAATGACGGCCTTTGGCAGAATCCCCCTGGAGCGCTGACCCCCGTGATATGCCACGCTTGGCCTTCCTGGCCCTCTTGTGAGTTCTCTTGTTATAGACATGCGTGTCCTCATGATACAGAGAATAACTGAGTAAGTTCAGAGGGTCAGAGAGGAGAAGCAGAAGGAGACAAGCCCCTCAGGTGGGTGTGCCCTAAGGTGACCTCGATGGCCAGCTCAGTTCTCATGCCTGTAGCTGAGAGCCAGCGGTGGCAGCCAGGCCAGGCCAGGCTGCAGGACAGGGGAGCAAGGCTCAGGCCCCCTCTGTGCACTGAGTGGGACCCGGTGCAGGAGGCTGGTCCTCAGAGCTTCACTCAGGTTACTGGGAAGGAAGCAGAGCCCTCGCGGGAAGCAGCCACGGTCAGTGTCTCTGCGCTCGTCCACGGAGGCTGTATTTTCCATCCAAGCAACAGCAGCAGGCGGAGGACAAGCCTGGGCTCTGCTGCCCACACTTCTCCATGCTGCCAAGAGGAGACACCGTGGCCTCAAGCAGGGGCGGGCCTCCTTTCCACCTCTAAGGGAGAAGAGTCCTGGATTCCACCACCCTCGCTCCAGCCAGAGACCAGCATGAGTCTGGCCCTGCCTGCAGGTGGGTCCACTCACAGCCTGGCCTGCTTCTGAGCCTCTCCACCCTCCTCTCCACGGAATGACTGAAGACACAGGAGACAGAGAAATGGATAAAATGTAGCCTCGGCCGGGGAGACCTGGGCATGCAGGCTGCACTGCACCCAGAGCCCAGAAGTGTGTGCAGGACCACTGTCAGGGGCCCTGACCACTCAGGCCCTCTACAGGACCCTCGACACCACTCTCTGCTTGTGCCACAAGAAGATTATTCCTGTAAACAAACACCAACCACCACCCCACACAGAACACACTGGAGGAACGAAACGTCTCTGGCTGTGGAATTTCTTTCGGCAGCAGTTGAGGCCTAGAAGCCGCAGCACCCCCACATGGAGCACAGCGTGCTGGCGATGGCTCTAGCCCCAAGCTCAGGCCTGCAGGGCGCACTGTGCCCGGGAACCCAGTGGGGGAGTGGCTGGGGTTGTGGCTTAGCAGTAGAGTGCTCACGTAGCACGGGCAGGACCCTGGGTTCTATCCTCAGCACCACATAAAAAATAAACGAGTGAAATAAAAGTATTGTGTCCAACTATAAAATAAATATTTTTTTAAAAAAATGGCCTGGAAAAGCAATGAAGCGTGGCCAGGCACAGCCGAGTGCTGAAGGGGTGGCGTGGACCTCCTGCTCTCGGGCGCAGAGGCTGGGCACAGAGCCCAATGCTCTTGGGAAGAGTGGCTCCCCGCTTCTCTGCTGCTCCTGGGGCCCCCTTCCGTGGAGTCCTGGGAGTGGTCTGAAGGTCATGATTTTCACACTCTGAGAAGGAAACAGACCAAAATCTTAAAATTTTAGAACTTTCCTGGGACCCCGTGGGTGGCAGCACAGGAATGAGTCGGACGCCTGCCTTCCTGCCGCGTGGCCCCCTGCAGACCAGCTGTCACACTCCAGTGCTGAGAGCATCAGGTGCTGATTCTGTGGACCACAGTGGTCCCCAATGAGTGGGGCGATTCAGGATGACATCACATCTGTCCCAGGCTGCAATTGTGGCAGGTATGTGGGCCACATGGCTGCAGGAGCTGTCCTAAAAATGTAGCACGGTGGAGTGTGCCGCTGGGTTAGGTGACTGTGTCTGCTGATGCGGCAGAGCTGTTCGGAAGCTGCCTTTGCTGTGTCGGCGTTGAGTGCTACAGTGCGCGAGCCTGGCAGGGGCACAGAGGGCCACGCAGGGTGCGGCCAGGCCCTGCCGATTGTGTCTAAGCTGCTGCGGTCTTGGTGGCTCACCTCAAGGTGCCAGGCATCTGCTGCTGAGCCCTCTGCTGGCCGTGGGAGCGCCTGACGCGATGACTTGGAAGTCCTGGCCCTAGCAGGAGTTTGATCCCATTAGTGGAGCGGAGCTGCCCTTCCTATGAGAATCGAGAGATGTCATGTGAGCACCCGCACGGTTTGGCACCATGTGAACTGCATTGTAACTGGCAGCTACTGGTGCCCTGGCTCTGGTGGTCCAGGCTCCAGGGGAGTGAGCTTTCAGTGCTCCCTGAATACAGTCAGAACTTCCACTGAGGAGGGCCACACCCTGCCCCTCACTACTGTCACTGCCCCTCAACTGCTGGACTGGAAACAGCTGACCTGCAGCCAGAGGTACCATCCCTTCCACCAGCCGGCCGTCACTCACCCCATCCCCCTTGCCAGACCTTGGAGACCCGACTTCCTCTCCTGGGTGTGGGTAGAGGCTCAGTGGTGACCCTGTGGCCTCCCTGGGACCAGGACTCATCCTTCAGCCTTGCCTACCACCTGGACTCCTGCTGCATGTCCCGCCTCCCGCCTCCTGGGCACCAGCAAGGGGCTGATGAGAAGTCTCTACAACACTCATAGCCAAGTGCCTGTAGCTTCACTGGTCTCCACAGACAGTAGATGGAAGTGCAGCCTCAGGCGGGAACTAGACTGTGCTGCGTGTGGTTGTCTTGTAAGTATCAGGAAGACTCAGGGGTTGGGCACTGATGTCTCTCTGTCTGCAGACAACCCCTTCCTCTGACCACTGCTGACACGTCTCCTCCTGCCTGTTGGGAATCTCATCCCCCACACCAAGAGAGGCGTGGGCCTAGCAGGACATTTCCAAGACAGCAGAGTTTATCCATCTGTAGTAACTTGCACGGTTATGGCAGAGCTGTGTGTAGAACCGGGGTCCCCAGGTCCTGCAGAAGGGCTCAGTGCCTCATATCCTGCATGGCAGTCAGTGCCCGTGAGGGTGAGCCCCAAGTTGTCTCTCCAGGCTGCACCAGCCCTGCAGAGGTGCAAATGTGTGTAGGTGTTCCACCATCGCCCCAAATAAACACAGTTCTCAAACCCCAGAAAAGGGAGCCCATCTCCATCTGCCATGTTTCCCAGGACCCAGGCACCTCAGGCAGCACACCACTGCATAGAACCGGCCCGCCTCTCGGCCCTAGGCAGAGGGGTCCAGCAATTGTCCATGGACACTGGTGTCCCTGCTCAAGGAGGGCTGTGGTTGCAGCAGTGACAGACACTGGAGGGACGGGTGGGCACAGCTCTGGGGTCTGGAGGTGGTGAGTCTCTCTGGGACGCAGGGTGCAGTCTTGGAACTGAGGCCAGGCCCTGTGGATCCACTTCTGTGCTGGGGCCTGCGTCTTCTCACCCTCCCTCATAGGGTCTTCCCGAGACCCTGTGCTGCCTGAGTCCTGAGTGTTCTGTCCTCACCAGTGGGAGGCCTGAGAGAACAAGCACTGGTCACATGTCCGTCTGCGGGGAGAAACTCCTCCCCTCCCCTCCCCACTTCCGGGCAGTGCACACGGCTCACCGCGGCTCCATTCCACCAAGTCTGGTTCCTCTGAGCATTTGCGTCCAGCCAGACTGCCCCAGGCACTTGCTTAGAGCTGGTCCCCTGCTTTCTGAGGCTGAAAAGGGAGGCCTTGGGAGGGAGGGAGGCAGCTCTGCCCTCAGACCACTCCCTGTGGGCAGCCCCTTCTGCCTGCCTCGCAGCCAGAGCCTCTGGGGAATCCAGTTTCGCTTCTGTAGGAAAATCAGCATGTGCTCCATTTGCCTGGGGACTTCTTTTCATAAAGGATCCTCTGAATGTTTTTCCTTTACTAATTTTATTCCAAGTAGGAAGGGGAGTTTAAACTTATCCTGTCTCAATTCCCTCTTTTTTTGGTTTTCCTCAGATACACCTCAAAAAGTATCTCAGAAAGTGCTGAGTGTGTCTGAGAGCAGTTAGAACTAACTGAGCTGTCTGCAGGTGCAGTTTGGGTGAGGAGAGTCTAATAAGGGAAGCTGGCGATCTCAAAGGCTGGGCAGCACTGCTCTCCGGGCAGGACGAACTCTGAGTGGTTTTCATGGGTGGGGGCAGTTTACAGAGGGTTATTAAAATAGAACAAATTATCTCCCTTAAAACTTTCGAATATTTTATTTTTCTAAACATTCTTCAAAAAGAGAGAGGTCATGTTACTTCTAGTACCAAATAGAAAGTTAGTGGCACCAAGACCAGATGGTTCTAGGAACAGGACCAACCGAGGTCCCCACGGAGCTGCAGCTGGACGGGCTCCTCCTGGCAGTGGGGAGGGTCAGACTCCCTGCGGGGTCTTTGTGCTATGGGGATTCCTCTGTGGAGCCCCTGCCAAGCCGGGAGGGTTGAGTTTGAGGTCTGGTCAGTTTCAGAGTGTTTTCTGCTTGCCAGGTGTTCCTGGTGAGGAAGGTCACTGGATCTGATGCTGGCCAGCTGTACGCCATGAAGGTCCTGAGGAAAGCCACCTTGAAAGGTAAGGCCTCAGGGCGCTGTTTGGAGAAGCGCTGAGAAGGCACTCACCCCACTATGGTTCATGGGTTCTCATGGGTTCCGGAGCACATGGGCCCTGCTGTCTGGTAGTCGATCAGCAATGCAAACGTTCCCTGGGTGTTTAAGATACTAGGCAGAATTTCCAGTTTTTGGAGGAGAGCCATCTTGCGTAGACACCAGCCATCCACAGATGCTCCTCCTGGAGAGCCTTGGGGAGGAGAGCAGCAGGCAGAGCAGGCTGCTACCTCTGTGTGCGCGACAGACCCACCGGGGTCACTGGGAAGCTCAGCTTCAGGTCAAGTGTGGCTCGTGGCCGAGCTGTTTTCCTGCTGTCCCAGTGACCGGGAGTTAGAAGTCCAGTCCAGCAGTGGCTTCCAGCCTCTTGCTCCCACCCTGAGGTGAGAGCACCACACAGGGTGAGAACATAGCGAGGTGCAGAGTCTCACCCACCTCGTGACCCTGCACCCTGTTCGCTCTTGGTGAGGGGAGTATGCTGTGCAGTAGGAGAGGCTGGACCCACGACACCTGGCTCTGGACACCCAGTTGGCAGCGGTTTATTAGTCTCTGCTTCCACCCAGGGAGGTGGCCATTAATGCCACACAGGTCACATGGGCTGCTCTCAGGAGCTGAGGCTGGGGGAGGCAGGCTGTGTCGTGCGAAGGCGAGGTGGCCCAGTCCCTGCACATGAGATGATGTATTTGATTTTGTGGCTGGCAGGGGAGGGAAACCCACTAGGTTGCAAGCTGAATGGGGCCCAGCTGGCCCAGCCCACAGAGGAGTCAGCAGGCCAGGGGGCCTCGCCTGGGGGGGTTACCCAGCAGGAGCAGGGGAGCTCGTGGTCAGCTTTGGGGTCCTGTAAGACTCAGGCAGCCCTTGGTTTCTCTTAGAGCACAATGTCCGTGGCAGGGGTGTGCAGGGAGCTGCAGAGACAGCGGCATGCTGGCTCCGAGTCCTGTGCCTTCTCCTGGGGAGAGGAGACAGGACCACCAGTGGAGGGCATAAGGGACAGACCAGATCCATGCATGTCGCAAGCAAGCCATGGGCTGTGTGTGTGAGCTGTGCTCATTTGAGCGTATGAGAGGCCTGACTGATGTTACTGCCTGGGCTGTGCGACTGACATGTGTGCCTTTCCCCTCACTCTGCCTGTGATCCCACACAGCACCTGAGGCGGCTGTGGCTTTCCAAGATGTCAGTCAATCTGCTGACCACAAAGACATCACCAAGCAAGACTCCACCCTTGGAAACCCAGTCCTTGTTTTATTTGGGTGGAACTTTCTTGAATGTCTTTTCCCCAGTAAATGGAAGGTTTCGGGTGTGTTCCTTCCAGCAGTGGAGCTGACCCTTGGGCCACCGAGCCGTCCTGCCTCAGAAACTTATGTTCACGTGCTGCGTGGTTTCTTCACCGTTTTCTTAGTTATTGATACACAAGCACCTTTGAACCCAGTCCATGTCACCAGCCAGCCAGCTGGCACGCGTGCAGACTGGGACTGCCCTGACGTGTGGCACAGGGAAGGCGCTCTCACACGAGGAGGTGGAAGGAGAAGTTGGGAGGTGAGCGAGACCCAAGGTTCAAGGAGGCGACCACTTCCACAGAGGAGAGGAATCAGGGTGGTGTTGTCAGCATGACTAGCAATCAGAAAACACAGACACTGACCCTGGTGTCACCTGGGGTCCTATGCACGTCCAAGGGGAAGTCGCTATGAGCACAGGCCAGGGTGGCTCAGGAGTACAGCTAAGGATTTGGGTGCTCACAGGTTGTTCTGGAAATTCCTGTGTGCACAGAAGACTTGGGCACTTGAGTTTCTAGTTGAGTGTCGCAACCTGATTAAAGCCATGCTTTAGATTTAACATTTTTATCGTTTTACAGTATTTATATAACTGTTACCAGGTGAACATGAACAAATGTTTCAAGAGTCTCATGACAATGTTATTTTAAATAATTGCTCTGTTAGTAAGAAGAGGTATAGAAAACAAAGCAAGCTTTGACTTCTTATCCCCAACTTTTAATAAAATAACCTCTCTACTTAATAGTTGCCCCAGAGAAAAAGAAATACATTAAACATTCTCTAGTTCAGGATCATCTAAAAGTCCCAAACCAAATTGCTCATGCAGTTTCTCACAAGGTTAGACAAAGGTGACCACAAGGCCCAGCTGCCCCACTCCTGGGTATTCACCAGGAGAAATGAAAACACAGGCTACACAGAGACTGCACTGGAATGTCTGTGGCGGCACCAGCCAGTTCATAAGAACCCAGCAGTGGGGAAAAGCCAGTGTCCACCGACTGGTACGTGAAGCAGTGCTCTCTGCATGCGATGGGAGGGCATTTGAGGATAAAGGAAGCTGAGAGCGCTGCACACTCCACAGGCAACATGGTGGGCCTGGAAAACAGCTGCCCAGTGAGACCCGGCCCAGGGTCCTCGTGTGTGCTGCTCCATTTGTGTGGAGGTCAGTGGTTACAGGGCTGGCTGGGGCTGGGGACACAGCAGCAGTGTGCCTGGTCTTGGCTCCTTCTTGGGTGATGAAAATGTTTTAAAATCGATGGGTGGTGATTGTTCAACTGAACACATAAAAACCCCTGAATTGTGCACTTTGAATGGGGGAATTGTTTGAAACGTGGATGATCTCAGTAAAGCCCTTGTTTTAAAGGGAGCAATCCTAAATAGCGTGGGCCTTTGCTGGCCCACCCTGTGGCTTGGACCAGAGGCAGAGTCTTTCTGTGGTTGAAGATGGAGACTGGGGGCATGCTGGTCCACTCGAGCCAGCCATCTCCCTCCTGTCCCAGACTCTGTGTAGCCTCCGGATCTGAGCAGTGACCCTGGACAGCTCCTCCTGCCCCTCCCAAGACTTTCCTTTCTCACCCTCAAGTGGGTGCCACCGAGGGCCTCTGGAAGGACCGGGGAGGAAGCAGGGGAGGTGGGATGCTTGAATGCAGGAGGGCAGGCTAGGAAGCTGCCCTGGGCTCGGTCAGGTTGGCCCTGAGCTCTGAATGCGAGAGCTCACCACTGTCTCCTGACTTCTGTCCCCTTGGGTGTGTAAGCCTACTAAGTGCCCCCGAGAAGTGGCCATTGGCCCAGCTGGTGTGGAGCAAGCAGGCGCTGAATCTGTCTGCAGGTGCCCCACAGGCAGGTACTCACAGCAGGCAGACCCATTGTCAGGAGCTGGGCCAGAATGACAGCAGCAGCTCTGTGCAGGTCACAGGTGACAGGTCGCTAGTACCTTCTGTATTTCACATTTTCATATTTGACTTTTTGTATATAAAGTCACTTCTACATATTCTAGAATAGTTTACTTGAGTACGCAGTATCATTTTTGCTTGTGAGAGACCCATGAAGGCACAGAAGAATGTAGACATTTTCCATTGCCTTTTGAAGTCAGCTTGAAAGCCAACGTGTTGCATCCCACGCTGTTCTAACTTTCTATAATGGTCCACCACCAAAGAACAGATATTTTTTCCAGAAACCCTGCTGCAGTCTATTTTCTTGACAAGATGGAAGAGGCTCACCGGACAGTGCTTTGTGTGTGGTCGCCCCAGACCTCACGGTGCTGCAGCTGGCTCTGTCATGGGGAGAGCAGGTCCACTTGCACCCCTCCTGCAGATAGATGGACGGCCACCCGCCCAGCCTCAGCCTCACCTCATGGGTGGAGAAAGGCACTCCCCGCCAAGGTACATGTAAACCCGTTTAGCTCCAACACTTCTGCCTTCCAAGAGCCAAGCTGTTGGAACACCCCGTGGCTCACTGTCCACCTTCATCATATGGCTGGTTTGTGAGCGAGACAACACTCCTGAAGAGTGTGGCCCGGAGCAAAGGGACATGCTGTAACACCACGGTGGTGTTCCCCATCTCCAAGGGCACTGCCCCAAGAGCACAGGCTGCCCCTGGAGGGAAAGCGCATCACCCTTGAGCCGCAGAGACACCTGAAAAGGGACAACGAGGGGGCTGGAGGCTGGCAGAAAACATGAGAATCACCGGAGACTGCTCTGTGGGCCTGCAGCTGGTGTCCACGTGACTACAGGGAGGGAAGTGGCCTCTTACTAAGTGTGGGTGTCGAGCGCTGTCACCACCTTCCTTTAAGCAGGTGACAGCCATTTCCAATGTTGTCAACTGCTCCACAGCTGGAGGAGGAGGGAGCTGGCAGGGGTGTTGGCGCTGTGCCCCAGCTCCGTGCCTCACCTCGCAGCGGCCACTTCTAGAAACCCGGGTTCCCACACTCAGGCCTCTCCGTGCAGTGGTTACAGGGAATAGTCCATGTCACTCGCGGATCCCAAATGTAACGGATCCCGGAGGAGGACACCCCCACCCCATGCTGCGAGGGAGTTTGGTTGTTAACATGCCCCTCACGGAGGACACCTTCCCAGGCAGGAGACCAGACAGGAGTGCCCTGACCTCCATTCTAGTAGCGAGTTGAAAGGTGGGGCTGTCGCCGCCTCAAGACACCTGTATTGTGTGGCCAGTCTTCTCAATCTTGGGGCCAGCTGGAGTCACCTGGGGTCCCCAAAGCTGCTGGTGTGGGGCCACTGCAGGGGGCCTGAGTTGCTGGTCCAGCGAGGGAATCGAGGGAATCCTAAGCTGCCCTGCACATCCTGCATGCCGTGCATGCATATGTTCAGGATCAGGAAACCAGGACCCTGAAGCCACAGCCAGGGTCACCTTGGGAGCTTCCTCTCTCGCCACCTTCTCCCCAGGGCTTGCATCAGTGGGCACCTTCCTCAATGCATGGAGGGTGTGGGGTCAGCAGGCTCTGACAGGAGGGCCATCGTCTCACCCCTGGTCCTGTTCTCACTGGAGATTGTCTGGGTTGGAAATGTGGCAGGGCTTCAGGGGTCTAGGTTTCGTTCCGTCTGATGAGTGGGGCAGCCAGGAGGAGGGTGAGCTTCCGCTGCCATCTGATCAGAAAGAATCCTTGGTTAATCCCTCCATGAGGAGTCCGTGTGTCCTAAGAGCTGGGAGCTGGGCAGAGACCGGGACGCTCTCCCACACAGTGGTCCGTGGTCTCAGGGCCCCAGGGAGAGAGCTTCTCACGTCAAGATGTCTTCAGCAGGACTTCCCCTGCGTCCTCACGCCTCACCAACGTCTAACCATTTTCTTGCAAGTCCACCCTGCCTGCCCAAAGGTGATCTGCATTCCCCTCTCCGAAGGAGCTAAATCACGTCCTGTCCATCCTGGGGACCTCATTGTGGCCAGAGTGCCATGTTGGAGTGAGTGAGGTCTCTGGCAGTTGTAGCAACATTGCACATGCCTCTTGGTGGCTGAGTGGGGAGTCACTGTGGCAGTGTGACAGCAAGCCAGGAGGGAGAGTGACAGGGCAGGACGTCATCAGCCCAAGCCCCTTCTCTGGACATGCCGTGTCCTCTGTGAAGAGCAGGGCAGGCTGATCGTGTCACTCTGGAGGTATGCCTGGGCACACCAGTCTGTGGTAGCCGGCACAGAAGGGCGTTGGTGGCATCCCTGCTGACCACAACATCCTGAAATGGTCCTGGAGCAGTCGTCTTGGTGCCAACCCCCAGAACCTTATCCTCGGCACCTCAGTGTTTGTTTCATTTAGTTAGAAGACATGGAGTCGCTCAGAAGCCAAGCTTTAGTCTCTGAGTTTGAACAGATTGGATTTCTGTGCTAACTCACTGTGTCATTTGATTCATATTTGGTGACTTCAGATTCCTGAGGTAGAGGTGTAAGCACAGGTATAAGTACCTCCTCTTACTAGAATTTCAAAAATGAGGAAACTGAGGCAGAGTTGGCAAAGACTTAAAATCAGACTGTTTGGAGGTGATGAGGGCCTGGTGCCCGCCCCAGGCCGCCTGCCCACCCAGGGCGTTTCCTCCCAGGGGGCCTGTCCTGGCTGATGTCCCTGTTCAGGCACATCTTCCCAGCGCATTGTCTAAGATAGAAAGCAAAGTGGGAATGGTCCTGTGGCCATCTTGGCCACCCTCTGAGCCCTTTGAGCAGCAGATCCCAGGCTGTGGGGCCTCCCCACCAACAGGCTCTGACTCTCCCTGTTGCCTGTCTGGGCCCCTGGCATCCCTCAGATGCTGGCATGTCCTGAATCACAGAGACGTTTCATTGCTTCCCCCCACGGTCTGCGCCATGTGAAGGATGACGGACTCACGGTTTATCGCAGGATTCCTTGGTAAGGAAGTGAGTCAAATACTGTGTCCATCTTCTCTGAAGTGATTCAGTATAGAGGAGTGAAGAGACCCATTGTGCTGGTCAGCGTGGCTTCCTGTCCATTGTTACTGTCATCATTATCTCTGGTTTTCTCCAATTCCTGTATTTTTTTTGTAGTAATTAACTGTAAAAAGTTTCAACCCCTAAACGTTGAGCAGCACAGCCACTTGATGGAAGCCCGTGCTTTGCTGAGTCAGATCTCCGTGAGCTGAGAGCTGCCGGGGGGAGATGGGTTCTCCCTCTGCTCAGACTCAGTAGTGTCCAGCCACGGCCACAGGTCGGGAGGAGCTGGGCTCAGCCCAGAGTGGGGTCTGCAGGGTCCCCCAGCCCAGTCTCAAAGCCCTGAGGTCCTGCTGTGCCCAACACAAAGCCATCCTCAGGCCTGTGGTGGCCATGCCTCCCTGTGGTGACACTACCCTTCAGCAGCCCACAGAAGCAGTGCAGAGCATGATCCCTGTGGTCCCCGTGGGCCCTGACCACAGAGCAGTCTTGGCTCACGTTCAGTGTGCCACTCTCCAGGTCTCCCCACGTGCCAGAGGCTTTCCAAGGTGCACTCCCATGGCTGGTATTGCCATCTTCACGGGGCTAGCAGAATCACATTGGTTTTCTTTTATTTCTATATATACATGACAATAGAGTGTATTTTGACATATCGTACCCACATGAAGTATAACTTCCCGTTCTGTGCAGCCCACAGAAGCAGGTGATCAGGCAGGGCAGAGCATGGTCTGATGTGGAGTGACACTGGTCGTGTATTCACATATGAACATACAAAAGTAATGTCTGACTCATTCCACTGTCTTTCCTATTCCCATCCCCCACTTCCCTGTCAATGAACTTCTGTTCTTCCCTTCCTACCCCCTTATTGCGAGTCAGCATCACATATCAGAGAGAACATTTGGCCTTTGGTATTTTGGGATTGGCTTATTTCTCTTAACACAATAGTATCCAGATCCATCCATTTACCAGCAAATGTCATGAAGTCGTTCTTCTTTATAGCTGCTGAGTAATATTCTGTTCTGTATATATATCACAATTTCTTTATCCATTCTTCTGTGGAAGGACACCTAGGTTGGTTCCATAGCTTAGCTATTTGAATTGAGCTGCTATAAATATTGATGTGGCTGTGTCACTGTAGTTTGCTGATTTTAAGTCCTTTGAGTATAAACTGAGGAGTGAGATAACTAGGTCAAAAGGTGGTTCCATTCTAAGTTTTCTGAGGAATCTCCATACTGCTTTCCATGGTAATTGTACCAATTTGCAGTCCCACCAGCAATGTATAAGTATAGCCTTTTCCCCACATCCTCACCAGCATTTATTGTTGTTGTATCCTTGATAATTGCCATTCTGACTGGAGTGAGATGGAATCTTAGGGTGGTTTTGATTTGCATTTCTCCAATTGTTAGAGATGTTGAACATTTTTTCACATATTTGTTAACTGTATTTCTTCTTCTGTAAAGGGCTTGTTCAATTCCTTTGCTTATTTATTGATTGGGTTATTATTTGGGGGGTTTTTTGGTGTTAAGTTTTTGAGTTCTTTATATGTCCTGTAGATTAATGCTGTGGTAAAGATATTCTCCCATTCTGTAGCTTCTCTTTTCTCATTCTTGATTGTTTCCTTTGCTGTGAAGAAGCTTTTTAGTTTGATATCATCCCATTCATTGATTTAACTTCTTGCATTTTAGGAGTCTTATGAAGAAGTCAGTTCCTAAGCTGACATGATGGAGAGTGGGGCCTACTCCTTCTTCTCATAGGCACAGGGTCTCTGCTCTAATGCCTAGGTCTCTGATCCACTTTGAGTCGTGTGCAGGGTGAGAGACTGGGGTCTAATTCCATTTTGTTACGTATGGGTTTCCAGTTTTCCCGGCACCATTTGTGGAAGACACTGTCCTTTCTCCAATGTGTGTTTATGGCACCTTTGTCTAGTGTGAGGCAACTGTATTGATGTGGGTCTGTCCCACTGGTCTTCGGGTCTGCTTGGGCGCCAGTACCATGCCCTCTCTGTCACTGAGCTCTGTGCACTAACGTGGGGTCACGGGGCCCTTTCTGTCACTGCAGCTCTGTGGACTAACGTGGGGTCACGGGGCCCTTTCTGTCACTGCAGCTCTGTGGTATGACTTAGGGTCTGGAGGTCCTCTCTGTCACTGCAGCTCTGTGGTATGACTTGGGGTCTGGGGGCCCTCTCTGTCACTGCAGCTCTGTGGACTAACGTGGGGTCTGGGGGCCCTTTCTGTCACTGCAGCTCTGTGGTATGACTTAGGGTCTGGAGGTCCTCTCTGTCACTGCAGCTCTGTGGTATGACTTAGGGTCTGGGGGTCTTCTCTGTCACTGCAGCTCTGTGGTATGACTTAGGGTCTGGGGGCCCTGTCTGTCACTGCAGCTCTGTGGTATGACTTAGGGTCTGGGGGTCTTCTCTGTCACTGCAGCTCTGTGTTATGACTTAGGGTCTGGGGTCCTCTCTGTCACTGCAGCTCTGTGGTATGACTTAGGGTCTGGGGGTCCTCTCTGTCACTGCAGCTCTGTGGTATGACTTAGGGTCTGGGGGCCCTTTCTGTCACTGCAGCTCTGTGGTATGACTTAGGGTCTGGAGGTCCTCTCTGTCACTGCATCTCTGTGGTATGACTTGGGGTCTGGGGGCCCTCTCTGTCACTGCAGCTCTGTGGACTAACGTGGGGTCTGGGGGCCCTTTCTGTCACTGCAGCTCTGTGGTATGACTTAGGGTCTGGGGGCCCTCTCTGTCACTGCAGCTCTGTGTTATGACTTAGGCTCTGGGGGTACTTTCTGTCACTGCAGCTCTGTGGTATTACTTAGGGTCTGGGGGCCCTCTCTGTCACTGCAGCTCTGTGTTATGACTTAGGCTCTGGGGGTACTTTCTGTCACTGCAGCTCTGTGGTATGACTTAGGGTCTGGAGGTCCTCTCTGTCACTGCAGCTCTGTGGTATGACTTAGGGTCTGGGGACCTCTCTGTCACTGCAGCTCTGTGGTATGACTTAGGGTCTGGGGGTCCTTTCTGTCACTGCAGCTCTTTGGTATGACTTAGGGTCTGGGGGCCCTTTCTGTCACTGCAGCTCTGTGTTATGACTTAGGCTCTGGGGGTCCTCTCTGTCACTGCAGCTCTGTGGTATGACTTAGGGTCTGGGGGCCCTTTCTGTCACTGCAGCTCTGTGTTATGACTTAGGCTCTGGGGGTCCTCTCTGTCACTGCAGCTCTGTGGTATGACTTAGGGTCTGGGGGCCCTCTCTGTCACTGCAGCTCTGTGGTATGACTTAGGGTCTGGGGGCCCTCTCTGTCACTGCAGCTCTGTGGTATGACTTAGGGTCTGGGGGCCCTCTCTGTCACTGTAGCTCTGTGGTATGACTTAGGGTCTGGAGGTCCTTTCTGTCACTGCAGCTCTGTGGTATGACTTAGGGTCTGGGGGTCCTTTCTGTCACTGCAGCTCTGTGTTATGACTTAGGGTCTGGGGGTCCTCTCTGTCACTGCAGCTCTGTGGTATGACTTAGGGTCTGGGGGCCCTCTCTGTCACTGCAGCTCTGTGGTATGACTTAGGGTCTGGAGGTCCTTTCTGTCACTGCAGCTCTGTGGTATGACTTAGGGTCTGGGGGCCCTCTCTGTCACTGCAGCTCTGTGGTATGACTTAGGGTCTGGGGGCCCTCTCTCTCACTGCAGCTCTGTGGTATGACTTAGGGTCTGGAGGTCCTCTCTGTCACTGCAGCTCTGTGGTATGACTTAGGGTCTGGGGGTCCTTTCTGTCACTGCAGCTCTGTGGTATGACTTAGGGTCTGGTACTGTGCTGCCTCCTGCTTCTCTCTTCCTACTAAGGGTTGCTGGGGTATTCTGAGCCTTAGATTTTTACAAGTGAATTCCATGACTGCTTTTTCCATTTCTATAAAGAACATCATTGCAATTTTAACCAGAAGTGCATTCAATCTGTATAGTGTCTTTGGTAGTATGGCCATTTGGACAATATTGAATCTTCCCTATCCAGGAGTACGGGAGGCCTTCCCATCTCCTAAGATCCTCTTCGGTTTCTGTCCTCGGTGTTGGTAGTTTCCTGTGGAGTCTTTCACCTCTTGTGTTAGACTGCTTCCCAGGCTGTTCTGTTCGAGGCTGTTGTGAATGGGATAGCCTGTGAGTGTCTCTGACTGGGCTTTCAGTTTCTGACACCCACTGACATGGCAGCAATGGAAGGGTGAAGGACCCTCTGTGGGCTTCCTTTTTATTCCTGGTGATTAGATCACCTCAGTTCTTAAGTATCAAAGGGGCAGTGTGAGCATCAGAAGATGGGACCTTGGCTTCAGCCTCTGTTACTCAACGGTCACTCCTCGGCTGTCACCAGGTAGACGCCATGGACCCAGCCTCTTCCTTCCATCCCCAGATGTGGGACACAAATGATGCACACTGGAGAGTGGGCACTGGCACGGCCAGGCTCCTACTGCTCTGCCAGCAAAGCCAGAGTCCACACACAGTCATCCCCCCAGTCGCCTTGGGACAGCCAGCATCAAGCTTGCTGTTTGAGATGCCAAGGGCCTTGCTGGGATGATGGCTGTCCTTCAGCATTTTGTTTAGTTTGTCCCTCGCAGTGTGTGCAACTTGGCATGGCCAGTTGTGTAGCTGCCATCAGCAGCAGTGAGATCCTGACCTGACGTGGTCCCAGCCTTTCCTCTTCCTGCAGTAGACCCAGTCAGCATGTGCCCATGATGGCCACTGTGAGCCCAGCACTCTTGTGAAGGTGTGACCTGGTGCTGAGAGCTGGGCACTAGGTCCACGATCTGTCCTGGAGTCTACCGTACTTTCTTAGGAATTGGGTGCAGTGGAGAGCACCCTAATGCCACCCTGGTGCTGGCCAGCGTCCTGTGACATCCACCATTGCTGCAGTCACATTTCACAAAGGAGCTCTCATTTTTATATTTTTTCAAGAACAAATGGATGAACTGTTGTAATAGAAAAGGACATCACAGCTTATGAAGTCACACCACAGGCTTTTCAGGGGGCACTCATGTCAGTCCCAGGGCTGAACAAAGTCTTTTTTTTTTTTTTTTTGAGAGAGAGAGAGAGAGAATTTTAATATTTATTTTTCAGTCTTTCAGCGGACACAACATCTTTTTTTGTATGTGGTGCTGAGGATCGAACCCGGGCCGCACACATGCCAGGCGAGTGCACTCCCACTTGAGCCACATCCCCAGCCCCTGAACAGTGTCTTGACGGCTCCCTGATCACCCCACTGTTGCCCTAGTGCCATCTGCGTGGACTCCCACATCCTTCACCCCATGGACAGTCTCCCCGGCCAGCATCCTGTGTCCCTCGCCCTGGGCCACCGACTGCCAAGCAGCATGGGTGTGTGTTTCTTGATTTCTGTGCCTCTGTCTTCTGCTGAGTGCAGGGTGGCGCTTCCCTGGTCCTCTCTCCCTCCCGCTGGAGGGAAGCAGTGCCCCCACTGAGGCTCCCAGAAGAGAAGGAGAAGCCCCTGGAATCTACTGTGCAGTGAAGGGGCACCACAGAGGACAGCAGAGGCAGGCAGGGCTCTGGCAGGGGCCGGCCTGGCCAGTGCTTCACGTGCTGTGTGTGGTCTCATCTGCTTCTCACGATGACCTTGGGTGGAGCCGTCATCCCTGCTTCTGTGGAAAAACAGCCCACAGTGATGCTGCCCGTGGCAAAGCCAAGGTGGAAGGCAGGCCATCACTCTGTGTCCCCACTAGGCCACCGCATGGCACCTTCTCAGACCAGCCAGTGGGAGTGACAGTCATGCATCAAAGACAAAGGTGGGCCCCAGAGAGCTGGAGCTCTGCGCGCAGCAGTTAGAACCGAGAGGCAGTAGAGCAAGAGTGGGAAAGAACTATGTTTAAGTCGTGGCGAAGCCAGGGCTCATCACCTGAGCCGCGTGAAGGTGACTCACAGCACTAGGCGTCGTCACTGTTCACACCCATTCGACTGAACCCCCGTCTTCCTCCTCCCTGTCCCTGCTGGCCGCCACGCTGCCCCAGCCTGCCTAGGGCCCTGTTCTGGATGCCACCGTCAGTGGCTCATGCAGTGTTGTTGTCTGCCTGGCCTACTTCACTTAGTGTCCCTGAAGCCACTTCTGCTTGTGCATTCATCTTCGGGCACACTTGGGTCGCTTCCGCCGTCGGCCCTTGGGAGTAGAGCTGCTGTGAACAGGTACAGATGCCTCTCCAGCCACAGCTTTTGCAACTTTAGGATGTGCGCCCTGGAGTGGCACCCCAGATCGCACCCTCTTTCTGTCAGCCTTGAGGAGCCACCAAGCTGTTTCCAGGTGGCTGCGCCCCTTTTCTGTCCCGTGGCAGTGCTGGGTGTCCGTTTCCCAGCCTCACTGACAGTGGTTCAGGTCCACCTGGTTATTTTGAGGGTTGTTGTTATTATACCACCCTTGGGGAGGGACTTGTTAAATAAAACTTCAGGGGTGCCTGTCACAAGTCCAGAGTGGGGGTGAATCTAAGTGCCTGGCCCAGGGACTGGCTCGGTTGGACTTGTCTGAACAGAAGCATCTGAAGAACTTTCCGCCCTCCCCTCGGGTGGCCCCGGGAGGTCAGGGGCTGCTGCCCTGGGTGTGCCGGTCACTTGCCCGTCTTGACACTCTTCTCCTCAGGTAGCCATCTTTCTCTGTTTGTGGTTTGTTTTTCCTTAGAACTTCATGGTCTGCACTTCCAGGTGGCTAAGCCTGAGACAGTGAGAACACAAAAGAGTGATGCTGTAATTGTGTAAAACACCCTGGATTAAAATATGTATCAAAGGTCCGTGTCTCCCGTGGAGAGAGAGGCAAGCTTCCCTTGATCTCCACTTCTATCAGAAAGGCAGAATCGCTGTGCACGACTCAGGGGTGGGTCATTATGTGTGATCCTTGGCGCATACGCGTGATCCATACATCCTTCCATGAAAGAGCGCCAGGAAACGCACAGGCCATGCTCTCAAAATATCACCCCACAGGTTGCTTTTCGCTTAGGAAGGGACTTGCAGGCCTGTGTGGAGGAGAGACGGCACTCGCCACTGTAACCATCCTGAGCACTGCCCGGCGGGCAGCCCAGCAGTTCCTCCCACTGCCAGGCCATCCAGGCGGAGCATCACCTACCCACCACATCGTCCAGGCTCGTTCCTCCAAAGCCCCAAGCCTGACCTCAGTTCACAGGAAGTACAGGGGTCAAAGAACCCACTGAACCACAATCAGACCAGTCCGCAGCATGGACCATTCTGCAAGAAAACTACCTTGGACCTCCCAAAACGTCCAGGGGGAAAAAGGTGTAGAACTTTTCTAGAAGCAAAATAAATAAAGCAGTTGAGCAGTCAGCGAGCGTGTGACCTTGACTGGATCCTGAGTTGGAAACAACAAGGGCTCTGAATGGCATAGGGCTGTTACGCCTGGACTGGGTATCCCGTGGTGTCAGGAAGCAGCTGGTGGTTCTCTGGATGTTACTCTAGATTAGGGAGATATGTGTAAGTGCACCTAAGGGTCCAAAGTCTGGGTGCTTACAATTTATTTTTAGTGATTTTGTCGAGAGAGGGGGCAAATTTAAGAGCATGTCAATAATTGTTAAATCAAGCTGGAGGACATAGGGGCGGTCATCATATCGCTTTGAGTCTTGTGTATGTTTGAAAACGGGAACAACGACTTTATCTAGTATTTGGCGCTCCGTGTTCCTCTGAACTCCAAGTCCACCTCTTGAAAGCCCTTTGCCTCTGTTCTGCAGTCCGGGACCGGGTGAGGTCGAAGATGGAGAGAGACATCCTGGCAGAGGTGAACCACCCCTTCATCGTGAAGCTGCACTACGGTAAGTGGGGCATCAGCGGACACACCTGAGAGGACCAGGGCCACCCTCGCCAGGTCAGGGGCAGCCGAAGGAACAGCAGATCAGACAGAGGAAAGTCTTCCTGGTGTCGTAGACACTTCCCTGTCACGGATGCAGCCATCCAAGTCCCAACCCTTGATCTTCTTTGAGTTTTTTTTCCCCTAAGAGATAGATGCCCTGTTTTCATTCCAAGGCTGTCCGTTATTATTAAACTGTCACCATTGACAGTCGGCTCCAAGGCCTGACCTACACTGGGATGAACCACAGCACGTTTGTGTCGGAGTTTGTGAACAAGTAGTCTGTTTAAGCTACAAGTGTTCACACCACCTTTTAAGCAGATGCTGTGTTTCAAGCCTCCTAGAGACAGTGGCCCCTGCACCTTCAGAAACACCCCTCAGGCAGGCAGGCAATCATCGCATCTTCTGAGGCTCAGGTCAAGTAATCTGCTGGAGGCCGTGCCCACTTTGCATGCGGCGCCTCTCCACGTGCTCTCTGCCCTGCGTCTCCTCAGAGGAGCCGTGAGTAAAAACTTCAAATCAAAGTGATCTCAAGTCATGGTGACTTGAAGTCACGCCGCACCACACCCCTCTGATGATTACGTGAACAGAGTGCAGCAAAGAGCAGCCAAGCTGGTCCCTTGCCGCTGGCTTCAGGGCTCCAGGGCAGGCGTGTGAGGGAACAAGTGAGGCCCGTGCACATCGGAAGCAAAGGTGTGACCATCAGGACAGGGTGAGGCAACTCCCAGCTCTTCCCAGGCTGATTCCTGGTAATATTCCGAAAGCCATCCAGTCCTGTGTGCAAGTCACGTGGCCCGTCCATTCAGAAATAGTGAAACCCAGCATGCACTGTGGACCCAGAGAGGCCAGGGGACCCCTGCCCCCTCTGGACTGTGGGCAGCTCCAGCTCTGATGTCCCCTGTGTGGTGGGCAAGGCGGGACAGGCTGGCCTTCTCCCTCCCACCCCCACTGCTGCTGATGGGCTGGGGTCAGGTCCCATCCACCTGCCACTTGAAACAGCCCCCAGGGATACTTCTGGAGAGATTTAGAAATGGGCATCTTGCAGAAGCTTCTCAGCAGGCCCTCTGCATTACACCCCCTGTTGTCCATCACAAGACCAGCCACTTCCTCAGATGAAACTAAAATCCACACTTCAGCTTTCACAGTTCCAACAAAGTGTCCTCCAGCTAGAGCCTGTGACTCTAAAGCCCTCCATGATGATGCTTCTGGCATTGACTTCTAGAAAATCGAAGGCTTTCGGACGCAGAGATCTCAGGACCCCTTCCGGCTGTACTTGCAGTGTGTATAAACAGATGCCCATGACAGCCCTCCCTAGACTGGACTGGCTGTCGCAGCCAGTAGCCTCTCACTAACTCCAACCTGGCTGTCGCAGCCTCTCACTAACCTGGACTAGTGTCCGTGGATGGCCCCTCCCTAACCTGGCCTGGCCTTCACAGTGAACCGACCCTCCCGAACCTGGGCCTGCAGTCACAGCAGTAGTAATGGAGGCTGGTTCTTCCAGACCCTCCAGTGTCCACTCCTTCCTGCTGACCACTGAGCATGGACAGGAACTATGTGGACACTCTGTGGCCTGAAACAAATCTAAAATTGTCAGGCATAGTAACCAAACTGAGGACAGAAGCCCTAGTCACAACACAAATAGGGTGACCAGTCACCAGCACTGCCGTAAAAGAAGTCAGAGGCTAGTCCGCTGCACTGAGCTCCGGGAGTGCGGCTGTGGTGATCGGAGCCCTGCTCGCCTGCCCAGCCAGCCCACAGAGTTCCCGTCTGAAGACCCAGCTGCAAGCCAGGCCTGTCACTAGTGGCGGTGGGAGGGCAGGCTGGATGTGTAGGTGCCTTTCCCTCTGAACCCGCACTTCCCTTCGTGAGTGAGAAGGCTAAGGAAAGGAGGGAGGGAAAGAAGCGTCTCAAGACCTACAAAACTGGGACCAGAATGTGGTGTCCTGCCCCCTTCCCTGGGCTCCCCTGCGCTTCTGAGTGACAGCTTGCAGGTTAAGTAGACATGTTTGTCCAAGAGAAGCTGGGAACTGGAAACTGACCGTGTCAGAGAGAGCAGAGTCCACCCCTGAAGCTCTCAGCTGTGTCTCCCCCACAGCCTTTCAGACGGAAGGAAAGCTCTACCTGATCCTGGACTTCCTGCGGGGAGGCGATCTCTTCACCCGGCTGTCCAAAGAGGTGGGCTTCCCTCCGTGAATCCCCTCTGCAAACATCTGTCTGGGAGGGAAAGAGAGGAGGCAGGGGGTGCCATGTGGGTGCTGGGTGTGCTTGGTGTAGGGGGTATGTGTGTTGGGTGTGCATGATGCTTGGTGTGTGTGTGCTGTGTGAGTGTTGGGTGTGCGTTAAGTGTGTGGGGGAGGGTGTTGGTTGTTGTTCAAGAGCCCACCAAGCTGCAGGAGTGCTTTGTCCTTGGAAGGTCTTGGGAACAGGGTTTCTCCAGAGATCCTATGGAGCTCTAAAGCCTCGGTCCACCATTAACTGTCCAGGTGGAGCAGCTGGAAGCCCATGGCTAGTTGAAGGTGACAGCTGGGACAGATGGTGGCTCCTGCTTTCATCCTGGGAAGATGTAGTCAGCTCAGCATGTCCCGTCCTCTGGGGCAGGCCTTCCATGCAGTCTGCTCAGGAGCATCTGGTCAGGTCTGCACACGCTGCCTGAGTCCCATGAGCTTTCCCAACCCCAGAGTCTACTTTGACCTTCAGCACCTCCGATAGGCGTGTTCCAGAATGCTGCTCAGGGCACCAGGGAGGCACTAAGGCCCTCGTGACTGGAGGGTGCTGAGCTCTACAGAGGGAGAAAGCCAGAATGCTGCCCAGGTCAGTGGTAGTGACAGAGGGGAGCTGCCGACAGGGAGAGAGCCCTACTGGAGGGAGACCGGATCTACAGGCATGAGCTGCCCCTCCCATTCCTTCAGTTAGAAAGCAAAACCGCCAGCTGTGACAAAAGCGCTGAAATGTCACCAGGCTCCAAGACCCACACCATGTGCCCACACCTGACTCATGGCCAGATGGCTTAGCCAGGAGGAACATTCTGAACCCAAATGCCCAAGGACGGACACAGCACTTGATTTCACGACAGCTCACCTGAGAACCTGCCGCTTCTCCCCAGGAAGACCCTAGGTAGTCAGAGGCTCAGGGCGCACCACTGGCCGCCTCTTCCCTGAGAGGTGAGGGTTGTCCCATCTGCCTCTCGGGGGTGCAGGCCTCGGTTTTGTTGTCCTTTAGTCAGTCCTTGCTCAACGCATCCTGAGATTGTTTTCAGAGGCGCAGGTCAAGAACCCAGCAGAGGTCCCACTGCCTAGTTGGCCCAGTGACCGTGATGCAGGGCGAGTCCAAGTGGT